>NC_057849.1:111037591-111340216 GCF_015237465.2 Chelonia mydas | reverse complement strand
TAAAAGTCCGGCGGCAGCCTGCCTGCCCTGGCCCTGTGTCGCTCCTGACAGTGGCCATCATGTTCCGGGGGGGGGGGGGCTGCGTGCTCCCCCCCCCCCCCCCCCCCCCCGAGCACTGATTCCGCAGCTCCCATTGGCAGGGAACTGTGGCCAATGGAAGCTGCGAGGGTGGCGTTTGCTGGCACAGGCAGCACGTGGAGCCCTCTGCCCCCCTCCCCCACCCTCTGGGGCTGCAGGAGATGTGCTGGCTGCTTCCGGGAACGGCGCGGGGCCAGGGCAGGCACGGAGTCTGCCTTAGCCCCGCTGTGCCACCGGCCAGAACCTGCACCCCTCACCCCCTCCTACACCCCAATCTCCTGGCCCAGCCCTGAGCCCTCTCCAGCACCCAAACTCCCTCCCAGAGCCTGCACCCCACATCCCCTTCTGCACCCCAACCCCTTGCCCCAGGCTCAGCCTGGAGCCCCCTCCCACACTCCAAACCCCTCTGCCCCAGCCCAGAGCCCGCACACCAACCCTTTGCTCCAGGCCAGTGAAAGTGAGTGAAGGTGGTGGTTAGCGAGCGAAGGAAGTAGGGAGGAATGGAGTGAGCGGGGAGGGGCCTCAAGGAAGGGGCGGGGCAAGGGTATTTGAG
The DNA here is from genome assembly GCF_015237465.2 of Chelonia mydas. NCBI lineage: Eukaryota > Metazoa > Chordata > Testudines > Cheloniidae > Chelonia > Chelonia mydas. The sequence continues at coordinate 111,339,585 of NC_057849.1, read as the reverse complement.
TTTTTGTGATTAGACAGTTGGCAACCCTAGTAGGCAACCTTGGGTGCATTTTTATAGCGGAGCAGCACCTGTTGATCTGAACTAAGAAGAGGAAATAGACCATTTTTTGGCAAGGGAAGAGGTAGAAGGTGTTGGGATCTTTATTTGAATATTCAAATGGACCAATACCAGAATTCAGCCAAAGATTTCTTTATTAATCCAAAGACTAAATTGGCTTTTATATGGTTACTCTAAGTATCAGTTAGCTAAACTTCGTTTAGTAAACCTAACATGTACCCATATAGCTATCAGTCATACAACAGGATTAGGCCCAGAATGCTCAAACCCATACTGGCTGGCTTCAGCTAAACAAGCAGGCACTAGCATGTGGCCCCACCTATTCCCTTCCCTCTTTTATATCTTACAATAAACAGGCCTGCATATCTGACGTCACTGAGTTTTAGGTATCCACTTTTGTCAAAACTGGTTAGACCGGGGTGGGCAAACTACAGCCTGGGGGACGCATCCTGCCCTTCAGATGTTTTAATCTGGCCCTTGAGCTCCTGCCGGGGAGCGGGCTCTGGGGCTTGCCCTGCTCCACGTGTGCTGTGGCTTCCCACAGCTCCCAGAAGCAGCAGCATGTCCCCTCTCTGGCTCCGCCTCCTAGATGGAGGCACAGCCAGGCGGCTCTGCATGCTGCCTCCACCTCAAGCGCTGCCACCGCAGCCAATGGGAGCTGCAGGGGCGGTGCCTGCAGACGGGGCGTGCGTAGAGCTCCCTGGCCACACCTTCATGTAGGAGCCAGATGGGGGACATGCCGCTGCTTCCGGGAGCTGCTTGAGGTAAGTGCCACCCAGAGCCTGCATCCCTGACCCGCTCCAGCGCCCCAACCCCCTGCCCCAGCCCTGATCCCCCTACTGTCCCCCAAACCCCTCGCTCCCACCCTCCTGCACCCCAGAGCCTGCACCCCCAGCCAGAGCCCTGCCCTCTCTCCTCCCCCCGCCACCCTCTGCTCCAGCCCAGAGCCCCATTCTGCACCCTGAACTCCTCATTTCTGGCCCCACCGAAGAGCCCACACCCCCAGCCAGAGCCAGAGCCCTCACCCCCTCCCACACCCCAACTCCCAATTTCGTGAGCATTCATGTCCCACGATACAATTTCCATACCCAGATGTGGCCCTCGGGCCAAAAAGTTTCCCAACCCCTGGGTTGGAACAATGCTTGACCAGTTTGCTGGCAAATGCCCAGGAACTTCAAGGACTTCCCTCACAATACTTCACTCATCTCTATCACATCTGCAAAAATCCCAGAAACTTCTTCTCCCATGAATCATTCCTTGCTAACAAAGGCTCTAAGTTTCATTTTGTTCTTTTTCCTAATAAAGCATGCTTTAGGAGGTTTCATTTCTTAATTCTCAGCAAGCCTATGTAAAGGAAGCAGAATCGAAAGAGATACTAAGGAAGAGGAAGTAGAGATTAACATAAACAAAGGGGGAAAGAAAGGCAATTTTGATTCGAGATCAAAATGGAGCTCTTCCAGAGCAGAGCTATCACAAAACAAAGAGCATAGCTAAAAGTTAAGCATCAGCATAAACACTGAAGTAATTTAGAGGCATCTATGCCTCCTACACAGTATATGTGTATGTCTCTCTCCTTGCCCTCACTTCATTTTCATTATTATGGTCCATAATTTTATCCCTAATTGAGAAACAAGTTTAAAAATAATCACCTTTTGCTGTATGTCTTATGAATGTGTGAATTTCAGAAGTTTTTAACAAATGCCTTTGTTTACTGAACTGCTAATATTGTCTTTTTCCCCCTCCCCCTAGTTGTCTCTGCTCTGAATAAGGCATGGTGTGTGAACTGTTTCGCTTGTTCCACTTGCAACACTAAGTTAACACTCAAGTAAGTTTTTCAGATAGGTTAAGAAGATGGAAAACAGTTATGATCTCTTCAGAACAGATCAATAGTCACCTTTCAAGCACAGCTGTTATAGTCATAGTTTAACTGTAATAGTATAGAACAGGGGTCTCAAACTCACGGCCCGCAGGCCATCTGTGACCTGCAAACCTCCCCAACTGCGGGGCTCCAGCAGTTTTGGGGCCGGGTCTCTCCCTTGGCCCCACCTGCCGCCCCCGGGCACTCCCCCTCACCCCTTCCCCAGGCGATTTACAATGGCCCGGGGCCCCGGCAGTGCAGCAGAGCTGAGCGGTGTCTGCCAGCCCCTCCCTGCGGCCCCGGGGTGGGGCGGGGCTGTGCCTCTGTGCGCTGCCCCCACCCCGAGCGCCCCTGCGGCCAGTGAGAAGCTGCGGGGGCGGTGCCTGGGGGCAGCAGAGCGTGGAGGCCCCCCGGCCCACCCCGCCTTGGAGCCCCAGGTAAGTGCTGCACCTCCCGACCCCCGCCCAGAGCTGCACCCCTACCCCCTCCCCACACACCTTCTCCCTCCCCCAAGCTCCCTCCCAGAGCCTGCACCCCCTTCCCCTTCCCACACACCCCAAACTCCCAGAGCCTGCACCCCCACCCCCTACGTCAGCCCAGAGCCTGCACCTAGCACCCAAACTCTATCCCAGAGTCTGTACCCCAGACCCTCTCTCCCACCCAAACTCCCTGTCAGAGCCCAATCTCTCACCCCTTCTGCACCCAGACTCCCTCCCAGAGCCTGCACCCCAATCCCCTACCCCAGACCTCCTCCCCCACCCAAACTCCCTCCCAGAGCCTTAGGCAGGTGGGGGGCAGAGTTTTTTGGGGGGAGGAGTTGGGGGGGGGCGGGTTCTGGGCAGCAAGAGTGACATTATTGGCCTGCTGGGAGGATCTGAAGACTGGCCCTAAGGTAAATTGAGTTTGAGACCCCTGGTATAGAACATTTATAGACAACTTCTTGTAAATGATATATGTGTTTGTTCCTGTTGCTCCATTTACTGCTTTAAAATCTATTTTTTCTTTGTGTTCAATTCTTCTTTCAGCTATGACTTACTCTTAAACCTTTTCCTGTTCTTTCCACTGTTTTCCTCTGTGTCTTATCTAAAGGGATAAGTTTGTTGAAATTGATCTAAAACCTGTCTGCAAACACTGTTATGAGAAAATGCCAGAAGAATTTAAACGTCGACTTGCCAAACGGGAGCGAGAAGCAAAGGATAAAGACAAGCTGAAAAAGAAAAAGCCAATCTGTTTGTAAACTTTTCTTTTCCTCCTATCACAATCTCTGCTCTTTTCTTCTTTGGTCAGTGTTTAGGACATGTATTTTTCTTTTAGTTTTCTGCATGTGTTTGTGATAATCAAAGACAGAACAACTATTAATTTACACATATCTATGATTTGAAATTTTGAACACTACATTTTAATATGTTAAGTTTAGGCCATTGTGCTCAGAAATTGAGCTTGAAAGGTTTCTTAAATCGCAAAATTCATAAATTTTGGACTTCTTGGAGAAAAATTCTCACCTTGCTGAACAGACTGTTTTAGACCACCGTGTAGCTATGATTTCATTCCAGCTTCCCAAATTGCACAAATTTTGTGCATATAGTTAATTACATATGCCAGTAGGCATTTGTGTGCATGCAGGCTGAATAGTTAGCTGTCCACCTGCCTATCTGCATGTTCAAATGCAGGATTATGTTTAGAAAACTTGTGGATGCAGATTTAGAAGCTAGTTGTGAAAACCTGATAGTTTTGAAATTCCACTTTTAGTAAATGCCTTGTGCTTCCATTTTAACAGTCTACAAAATGGTTTTTAAGCTAATATAAAATGTCAGTCCCTGAAAACAATTCTGCATGCTGAGTACATTTTCTTGTTTTAAGACTTTTTCGCTAACATTAACATTTTACTCCATTTTTAAATTACTGTATCATAACAGCACTCAATTAGACATATAACCATAATTCAGTAGCAGAGATGGGACTAGGCGAATCCACATATTCTTCTTTGAGTGCTTGCTAATGTCCATTCTATTGTAGGTGTGCGCACGCCCTTGTGTGCAGCCGTTGGAGACTTTTGCCTTAGCAGTACCTGTAGGGCTGGCTGTGCCGCCCTCTGGAGTGCCGCATGCATGGTGCAGTATATCAGGCGCTGCCGGCCCTGCGCCTTCTCAGCTCCTTCTTACTGCCTGTGGTGGTTAAACGGAGCACCTCTGTCCCTTGCTTCGCAAGTGGTCAGCAGTTTTTCTTCATCTGTTTAGCCTTGTGCTTCTCTGTAAATAGTTTTAAGCGTTGTTAGTTAGTCGTTAAGTCCCGTTTAAGTGTTTAGTTAGATAGTGTCCCAGCGGAAACTTGGCCCCCGGAGAACATGCCCCAATCTCCAGGTTTCAATCCTTGCTCATCCTGTAATAGGCCTGTGCCTGTTAGTGACCCTCACAAGAGCTGTTTACAGTGCCTTGGGGAAACCCATATAAAGAAGCACTGTCGTATCTGCCAGAACTTTCATCCACGGACTCAGAAGGAGCATGATATCTGCCTCAGGGCCCTTCTGATGCAGGCTGCCCTGCGTCCAGCTTCAGAGCCAGTGCAGCCTGAACTGGCACCCAGTGCTTCAACTTCGGTGCGTAGCACACTTCTGGCACCAGGGTCCTCCCAGCACCAATCGCCGTATCCAGTGCCAAAGAAGAAACCTAAGAACATGGCACCGGCCAAGACCGACCAAGAGGTTCCGGGCAAGGAACCCTGTTCGTGCCTTCTGCCCACTCCGGACCCGTTGAAGGGTTCAGCCGCGGGGGGGTTCCTCCCCCAGAAAGGACCCGCCACTGACTCCAGGGAGCCGTAAAGGGCCTTAGCAAATGGCACAACTGGCCCCCTCCAAGGGCCTGGCACCGGGAGAGTCCACAGTGCCTCCTCTGTGTGTAGAAAGGACCCAGCTAGGGCTTCCCGTGAGGGCAAGATTGCCGGAAAGGCCTCACACAAATCAGGTGAGCGCTGCCGGTCTCCAGAGCCAAGACAGAGTCAGAAGTTGCCACATTCTTGGTCTCCATGTAAGCCTACATCTCCAGCTAGCCACTACAAGTTGCGGGCACCGTGCTCTCTATCTCCGTTGTCGCCCCCTTCCCCGCACTTCCCTATCCCTCTTCAGGGACCCTTCTCACAAGCAGCTCCTCGTTCAGGAGGTCGAGAACCTCCTACGTTTGGGGGCTGTGGAGGAAGTTCCTCGGGATATGCAAGGAACAGGATTCTACTCCCGCTACATCCTAATCCCGAAGGCAAATGGGAAGCTCAGATCCATTTTGGACCTGCGGGGCCTCAACAAGTCTCTGTTGAAGTTGAAGTTCCACATGGTATCCCTGGCTTCCATCATCCCTTCTCTGGATCCAGGGGTCTGGTACACCGCTCTCGACTTAAAAGACGCTTATTTTCATATTTCTATTTTCCTGGGGCACAGACATTTCCTGCACTTTATAGTGGCAGGGCGCCACTTCCAGTTTACGGCGCTGCCTTTTGCCTGTCCTCGACCCCCAGGGTGTTCACAAAATGCATGGCATCGGTGGCGGCTTAACTGAGGTGTCGAGGGGTCCAGATCTTCCCATATCTTGATAATGGCTCATCAAGGGCAGGCCTTCGGAGGAGGTCCAGAGGAGGCTCGATCTGGTGCACTCCACCTGCAGCGATTTGGGTCTCCTAATAAACAGAATAATCCATGTTAGCACCAGTTCAACACATAGAGTTCATCTGTGCGGTTCTCGACTCCAGGCGGGCCAGGGCATTCCTGCCGAAGTGCGTTTTCAAACCATGTCAGACCTGATCGCTCACATACAGAGCCAACCGCTCACTACAACCCACATGTGCCTGCAACTGATGGGCCACATGCAAGTACATGGTAAACCATGCCTGGCTTCATCTGAGGCCCCCACAAATGTTACTGGCCTCAGTCTACATTCCCAGTAGGCACCCCCTGGATTGAGTGGTCACGGTGCTGAGTCGTGTCTTCTCACTGCTCGACTGGTGGCGGGATCCCAGGTTGGTGCTGCGGGGAGACCCTTTTGCAACCCCATCACCCTTGCTCACCTTGGTCTCAGACGCCTCAGGCCTGGGCTGGGGGGCCATTGGCTGCAACATGACCTAGCCTTTCATATCAATTTCAGGGAACTCAGAGCAGTTCACCTCGCATGCTAGGCTTTCCTGCCAGGTCTTCGGCCCTCTGTTGGGAAGCGCTCAGCCTTTGGGACTTTTGTGTGTGGCAGGACGTTCATTTGGTGGCCATTCACCTGCCCAGTACCAAGAACATCCTGGTGGATCACCTCAGCAGGACCTTCTTGTCTCACCACGAATGGTCGTTCTACTCGGAGGTGGACAGCCTAGTCTTCTGAAGGTGGGGACTCCCAGGTGGACCTGTTCATGTCCAGACAGAACAGAAAGTTCCACATGTTCTGTTCTCTGCATAGCAGGGACAAGGGCTCCCTGTGAGACGCCTTCCTGATCCCATGGTCGGGAGCACTCATGTACGCTTTCCTGCCGGTGCCGCTGATCCACAAGGTCCTGCTCAAGGTGAAGTGAGACAAAGCTTCAGTCATCCTCATAGCCTCGGCGTGACCTCGGCAGCACTGGTTTTCCATGTTCCTGAGCCTTTCGGTAGCCACCCCATTACAGCTGCCTCTTCGGCCGGACCTACTGTCCCAGAACCATGGCAGTCTGCTGCACCCAAACCTGGCGGCACTGCACCCAACGGCCTGGTTTCTGCAGGGAGGAGCGGCCGTGTTCTGCCAGTGTCCATCAGGTCTTGCTGGGCAGCAGGAAGCCCCCCACTACGACTACCTATGTATCAAAATGGAAGCGGTTCCCGTATTGGGCCACAGATTGCCATATCCTGCAGGATGTCCTGGACTATTTACTACACCTAAAGCTCCAGAACCTGTCGCTGTCCTCGATCAAGGTGCACCTGGTGGCTATTTCGACTTTCCGCCCTCTGTTTCAAGGCAGGTCGGTCTTCGCACATCCCATGACAGCACGGTTTCTGAAAGGTCTGGAGTGCCTTTACCCGCATGTCCGCAACCCGGTCTCTTCTTGGGACCCGAACCTTGTGCTTTCTAGGCTCACGGTGCCTGCCTTTGAGCCCCTGGCTTCCTGCTTCCTTCTGCTGTTATCCTGGATTGTCTCCTTGTTGGTCACTATAACTTCAGCCTGTAGGGTGTCTGAGATCATGGCACTCACGTCCGAGTCCCCATATACCAGGGGTTCTCAAACTGGGGGTCGGGACCCCTCAGAGGGTCATGAGGTTATTACCTGAGGGGTCGTGAGCTGTCAGCCTCCAACCCAAACCCCACTTTTCCTCCAGCATTTATAATGGTGTTAAATACATAAAAATGTGTTTTTAATTTATAAGGGGGGGATCGCACTCAGAGGCTTGCTATGTGAAAGGGGTCACCAATACAAAAGTTTGAGAACCACTGCCATATACGATCTTCAATAAGGACAAGGTACATCTGCGTCCACACCTGGCCTTTCTGCCCAAGGTCGACTCCCAGTTCCACGCGAGTCAGGACATATATCTTCCGGTCCTTTGCCCGAAGCCTCATGTGAGGGATGAGGAACGCACACCTTGGAGCTCTGGCCTTCTACATAGAGAGAATGAAGCTAATCCGTAAGTCTCTGCAGCTGTTTGTTGCTGTCACGGACCAAGTGAAGGGTTGTGCAGTATCCACCCAGAGGATCTCGTCCTGGATCATGGCTTGTATCCGCTACTGCTATGAGCTGGCGAAGATGCCCCCACCACCAATTGTGATGGCCCACTTCGCTAGAGCACAGACCTTGGCGGCGGCCTTCCTCAATCAGGTGCTGATCCAAGAAATTTGCCATGCCGCATCTGGTTGTACATCCACGCTTTTGCCTTGCACTATGCGCTGATCCAGCAGGCTCAGGCTCATGCTAGTTTCGGCAGTACCACAATCTGCAAGACTCTGAACTTCGAGCCCAACTGCTGGGATTCTGCTTGTAAGTCTCCTACAATGGAATCAACATGAACAAGCACTTGATAAAGAAAAAACCGGTTACCCATTGTTTTGTAACTGTTGTTCTTCGAGATGTGTTGCTCATGTCCATTCTATTACCCGCCCTCCTGCTCCTCTTTTGGAGTTTTCGGCAAGAAGGAACCGAGAGGGCTCAGGGCCAGCGGCACCTGATATACTGCGCCATGAGCACGGCACTCCGGAGGGTGCCATAGCCGGCCCCGTGGGTACCCGCTAAGGCAAAAGTTTACGACAGCTGCACACGTGTGCACGTGCACACCTACAATGGAATGGACATGAGCAACACACCTCGAAGAACAACTGTTACAAAAAGGTGGTAACTGGTTTTTGCAAACTCTGTCAAGATGCCCTCTGAATAGTAATTGACTTGTTTCTCACAGTTCATACAGAGTTTATATTTTGTTTTTTGGAGTTCTCCAAAAGTTCTCTATAATGAGAAGGTTTTTGATTTTTTTAAAATAAAGTTTATAATTCACATTGGACTGAGTCTCCTGTTACAATCCATCATATTGCTGCAAAGTGACATTGAAATTAACAGCTCCTGGAATCCCATGGGAGATCAGAAAATCATGTCCAATATGTATTGATAAACAGAAGAGTTTTACTGTTTAAATATTGAAAAGACTTGTTAAAATATCAGACACAGTCAACTTGAAAATTACATTTCCAGCTGAAAATTTAGTATGTATTGTTTTAAGTAACTCGAGAGATTACTACAATTGAAAGAAATTAAATAGCATTTTATTTTTCTGTTTTTCCAGTTTGTTTATTGTGCATTTGATAGCAGTTTGTTTTATTGTTTTGTTGATACAGTGGCACTTCCTGTCTCATGGGCAAACTGGCTCATAACTGCCTTCTGCAGGAATTCTTCCGTTTTCCTCTGCAGCAGCTAGTACTCGCAACTGTCAGAGACAGGATACTTATATATGGCCACTGCTCTGATCCAGTATGGAAATTCATAGCATCTTCTGCCTAACAGTTCTTGCCCATACCCACATCAGATATCTGTAGGTCCATAAGGCTGGGTGTCCACAGACTTCTGAAAATATAGCGTGTATCTTTACTGTTAGGTTTACAATTCAGTGGTTGCACAACACACAGTATTGCATAAAACAATTTTCCTCAGTAGCCAAAAGTTCTCTATTTGTTTTCCTGTACAGCTGTTTCTTTCACTTCAGCTATTTACTTTCAGGTCTCTTTCACATAAATATTGACTATATGTGCAAGGATTGGCCATTTCAATTTTTCAAAACTCAAATCTGTCACCTTTAGCAAATTCACTTGTACTTAACCTGCCAGGGCTAAAAATAAATAAACACATATCAAAAGTCTCTCCTGAATTTGGGTTTCCCTTCTTGAAAGTTGGCACCCAGTGACAAAGCTGGGCAGTGCTAATAACAAGTATAATTGTATGTAACATAAAAAAATAGATTCAAGTATACATCTATATTTGTTGTCTTGCTATGTCATTTATAATCTTAACTCCATGTATATATTGAGCAAAAATACTGAAAAAGCATTATTTTGCTGCCTGTACTATGTCAATATGACATGCTACAAATACTCTTTGAAATCTCTTTCACAAAAGATATTTTTCCTTTTTTATCATTTGTAGGAACAAATTTGTTGAATTTGATATGAAGCCTGTCTGCAAGAAATGTTATGAGAAGTTTCCTCTGGAGTTGAAAAAAAGACTGAAGAAACTAGCTGAAACTTTAGGGAGGAAGTAAAGCCTCCTAATCCTCCTGTGCAACAATGAGAAAATATTACAGATATTACTTGACTTTTATTTTATTTTTCTTTGAGGCTTGCAATCAGCAATACGTACGCAAAGAAAATGAGTTTCCTTGATGCATGACTACCTTCATACTAAAGTACTTTCCTCTTATCGCCTGCAAAAATGCATCTAAAAACCCTCTACATTTTATATAAACCTCATAACTAGCAAAAACAAAATATATCTTCAATTCTGTATTTGACATTTACATTTATACATATTTGTTGATATGTAGATTGTACTTGCATAGTAAATTGCGGATACAAATTCATGTTAAACTCTTATGTCTCTGGTACTGCAGTTGGATCTGCCTTGTACCCAGATTTCAGTGGGATTCTGTGCAGACATAAGATCTGCTTGTGCATATCCTGCAGTGACTTAACAGATGAGCCTATCTTTCTGTACACAAATAGTGCCGTTGAAGTTAATGGTAATACTTGTGCATAGAATTAAGCACGTTTGTAAATCATGAAATGACTGTAGCATCACTTTTTATGGAACTATTCGTTTTTAGATTCAGATCCATGTAGTCATTATGAAGCCTTGTTTTAAATGTATCTGAAGAAAGTCAAACTTCTAAGTGCAACCACTGCAAAAGTGTAGTGCCTTTAATAGATAAATCTTACATAATTAATCTTTGTATATCAGACTTAAAAGTTGTAATGAAAATATAGAAAACTTATACCTGTTGCAAGAAATATGCATATTCAGAGCTACCTGAATTTTGCTATGTTCCGTTCAAAATAATCCAGTAACATTCATGAGTGTTTTTGTATTTTACTTACATTTTGTGCCTTATTCTTCTTTATCTTTCACAACAGTATTCAAAAACACTGATGCATTAAATATATATACAGTTTTATTTTTATTTTATATTTTTACGCAGAAAACGTATACCAGGTATTATAAGAGATAATATGCTTTAACTACTTCAGCTCTATAGAATGTATGAAGTTTGTCTGTTTTGTTTTTTCAAATTTGAGAACACCTGAATTTTAAAAAATACTTTATTTTGCTTCTAGACTCAATTAATTTTTTTAATAGTACATGAAATAATTCTCGCTCATCTCTGAATGTTACTTTTACACCAATGAGTGTCTGTATAAACAGTCTATCCTGGAAGGTGTTGAGCACCTTCAACTTTTGTGTCAGTCTTGAAGAACTGGGTCCAAACTGATCAGAATTCCCTATAACATACTTCTAAGTCTTATGCTATTCATTTGTAATCATAAAGAATCTAGGGTTTTTTTCCCTTCCTCTATAAAGGTGCAGTAGTTTGGCAAACTTGTTTAACAAAATTAATAAGCCTTTTTTTCCTTTACTATAGCAATCTAAACAGATTGTATAGGATTATACTCTACCAACTAAAGTCTCATTTCATATCTTCAAGAAAAAATATCCCTCAGTTGGTTTAAATGCTAAGCTTCCCAGTGTGATTAATAAAGGTTATAGAATATAACTTGTCTGACTTTTTCTTAAAGGAATGTTTGGTTGTGGAGGTGAGAGACCCCGTATATGTTCTCTTTGCCTTACTAGTGCTACACACCGAACTGACTCCATAGTTAAGGCTGTATTTCCCTTAATGTACTTTTCCCTTAAAGCAGAACTACAGTCCCTCTATTTTCCACTTTAATAAATTAATTTAGCTTTTAAATTTCAGATACCGTTCAGTGGATAGTTGAATCGTCTAGGAAATGTTCCAAATAAAATACTTGCTAACTTTTCTTAGACAAAATAATTTAAAATAGCCTAGTTTTGAAATTTACACCTGAATGTCACCCAACCCCCATCCAACACAGTCAGTCACCACACATTTTCACATTAGCACATAGGTCACGTTTGACATTTAACAATTATGCAGAATACATTTATCTTCCTTACAAATTATAATCAAAACTAGAAAAGACCAAGGAACTTCAGAGGGCCCAAATAAAGCTAATGAATGGCTAGCATGATCCCATATGAAATTCACTGATGACAAATGCAAGGCAATAGACATTGAAAAGTAAGTTAAATCCATACACTTACTGAGGTCTAAGTTAACTGTAACAACTCAGGAAAAAGACCTGGGCATCACTGAGGATATCATTGTGTGGTAAAGGTACTGTGTAAATGTTATAATATATGTACAAAGTCAGTGGCATACCCTGACCTCCCATTTAGTCCTAAAAAACCAGGAGTACTTGTGGCACCTTAGAGACTAACATTTATTTGACCATAAGCTTTCATGGGCTACAGCCCACTTCATCAGATGCATAGAATGGAACATATAGTAAGATAGATACATACATACATACAGAGAACATGAAAAGGCGGAGTAAGAAGCTCTAAGAGGATGGCATGGTAGGGTATTGTCACCCTTACTTCTGGGCTGCTGCCTGCAGAGCTGGGCCCTCAGTCAGCAGCCACCACTCTCCGGCTGCCCAGTTCTGAAGGCAGCAGCACAGAAGTAAGCGTGGCAATACCCTACCATGCCATCCGTACTTCTGTGCTGCTGCTGGCGGGGCGCTGCCTTCAGAGCTGGACGCCCGGCTAACAGCCGCCATTCTCTGGCCACCCAGTTCTGAAGGCAGCACATAAGTAAGGGTGGCAATACCGTGACCCCACCTAAAATAATCCTGTGACCCCCATGCAAATCCCTTTTGGGTAAGGACGCCCAATTTGAGAAATGTTGGTCTCCCCCGTGAAATCTGGTCTTTTGGGCGATTTTACCCTCTACTATACAGATTTCACGGTCCGTGACGCATTTTTCATGGCCCTGAATGTGGTACAGCTCTAGTCATGTACTTCAGAGCACTACAACCAATTCCCCATCCACTGTCGTTCCTCATCCTATTTCGAGGACCAGGAACAAACAGGGCTCCATCTGAAACATCTAAACAAGTTCCTAAAGGAGGCTTACTTTCATATTCCCAGTTACCATCCACCAGACAATTCATCTGCTTTACATATAGATGGTAGGTTGTATCCCCCCCACCCCAAATTTTGATTATTATTTGATCTGACATATGCTCCTAGGGTCTCTTACAGCAGTGGCTCTCAACCTTTCCAGACTACTGTACCACTTTCAGGAGTCAGATTTGTCTTCTGTACCCACAAGTTTCACCTCACTTGAAAAGTACTTTCTTACAGACATAAAAATACAAACGTGTCACAGCACAATATTACTGAAAAATTGCTTACTTTCTCATTTTACCATGAAATGTGTTTGTACTGACTTTGCTAGTGCTTTTTATGTAGCCTGTTGTAAAACTAGGAAAATATCCAGATGAGTTGATGTACCAGCTGGAAGACCCTGTGTACCCTAGGAAGACATATTCCCCTGATTGAGAACCATTGTCTTATGGGATCATGTATTAATACTGGCTTTAAGGAAGAAGGAAATGGACTCCTATTTCTTCCTGGATAATTTTGCTGGTCGGGGTGCTGTACAGAGAGAGAGCTGAAGGAAACAGTTATACAGTTATAGAAGTAGCTTGGACTCATGATAATACATCATAATGGCTCCAGGTAGTCAATCATAGGCTTGGTCTGAGGATTAATCCTATGATGTATAAATTCGAATCTCAGAAGAATATTAACTGAAGATGAAGATGGCCACAGTTGAAAACAAATGATGTCACAGAAATAAATCTCTACTGGGCATGCTGATCTCATGCACGAAACACGGTCCTGTGACACAGAGTTCCCATGAGTCCTACCAGCCTCTCATCATCCCTTTTGTATCACAGAAATGCAGGACTTTAGGCAGTGATGAGCTGCCAAAATATTAACAACTGGTTCCCTCCTCACCCCACGAGGGGGTCGTAGACCGCCCCCACCCCTGGAAACTCCTGCCCCATCCAATCCCCCTCATTCCTTGACGCCCCGGACCCCCTGCCCCATCCACCCCTGTCCCCTGACTGCCCCCAGAACCGGGCAGAAGGGTCTTGTGGGCCGCCGCAGTGGGTGCCCACCGCACCCCGCCCCTAAGAGCCAGAGGGACCTGCTGGGGGGTGAGGTGAGGAGTCCCAGCAGCATTTACCTGTGGCGGCTCCCAGGAAGCATCCAGCAGGTCCCTCTGGCTCCTAGGGGTGGGGGAGCGTAGCTAGGGGGGGAGCGGCCGCTCCCCCCATCAATCACATCAAAAGTGGCGCCTTAGGCACCGACTCCCTGGGTGTTCCGAGGCTGAAGCACCCACGGGGAAAATTTGGTGGGTGCACCACTGGCAGCTCCCCGCCCGGCCTCAGCTCACCTCCGCTCTGCCTCTTCCCCTGAACGCGCCGCCCCGCTCTGCTTTGCCCCCTCCCCCGACTTCCTGCGAAACAACTGTTCGCGTGGGAAGCCTGGGAGGTCTAAGGCCCAGAGAGGCGGAGGCGAGCTGGAGCGGGGAGCAGTTCCCCTCCCTCCCCCCGGGTTACCTCCTGCAGCGCGGGCGGCCCTCGTTGCGCCCCCCCCCCGCCCCAGCTCACCTCTACTCCGCCTCCACCTTCCTGGGCCTGAGTGCGAAGCCGCCGCCTGCTTCTCAGCCCTCCCAGGTTTCCCACGCGAACAGCTGATTCACGGGAAACCTGGCGGGGGGGCCGAGAAGCAGAGCGGGGCGGCGCATTCAGGGGAGGAGGCAGAGCGGAGGTGAGCTGGGGCTGGGGGTGAGGCGGGGAGCTGCCGGTGGGTGCTCTGCACCCACCAAATTTTCCCCTTGGGTGCTCCAGGGCTGGAGCACCCATGGAGTCAGCACCTAAGGCGCCACTTTTGGCCGGCTGTTAAATTTAGAAGCCCTTTTAGAACCGGTTGTCGCTCCCGGCAGGTCCCGAGAGGGACAACCGGCTAATGACCCACCTTGATTATCATGCGCATTATAAAGAGAGGTTTCAAAGAGGGATGGGCTGTTGCCAGCAGGAGAGTGAGTTTGTATGTGTGTGTGGGGGGGGGGGGGGGGGGAAGGGTGAGAAAACCTGGATTTGTGCTGGAAATGGCCCTACTTGATGATCACTTTAGATAAGCTGTTACCAGCAGGAGAGTGGGGTGGGAGGAAGTTTTGTTTCATGGTCTCTGTGTGTATATAATGTCTTCTGCAGTTTCCATGATATGCTATGCATCCGATGAAGTGAGCTGTAGCTCACGAAAGCTCATGCTCAAATAAACTGGTTAGTCTCTAAGGTGCCACAAGTACTCCTTTTCTTTTTACGAATACAGACTAACACGGCTGTTACTCTGAAACGGCTCTAAAAAGGCTTCTAAATTTAACAACGGGTTCGTGCGACCCAGCTCACCACTGGCTTTAGGGGACGTAAGTCCAGCCCCTTAACGCTGAGGCAGGACTGAGTTACCCTAGGCCACCCCTGACAGGTGCTTGTCCAACCTCGTCACACACACACAGCCCCGGCAGGGACTCCAGGACCGCCCTCCCACGCCTGTTGCACAATTCAACTTCCCTCAAAGTTAAAAAAAGTTTTATCTTCAGATCTAACCTAAACCTCCCTGGCTGCAGACTGAGCCCCCTTCACGTCTTGTCCTGCCGCCAGCGGCCACGGACAACAACTGATCACCCTCCTCTTCGCACCAGCCCGACCCCCCTCCCCGGTTCACACTATTACCAGGCCAGCCAGAGGTGACAGGCCTTGGCCTTCCCCTCCCCCTCCCCCTCCCCCCCTCCCCCTCCCCCACCCCCACCCCCACCCCCACCCCCACCCCCACCCCCACCGCGTTATCCCTGAAGCTGCCCAGCAGCAAGCGCGGCTGGCAGCTGTACACGTGGGTTCTGGGCACGCGCACCCTCTCCCCCCGCCGCCTACCACCCCAAACGCTCGCTGCGATTGGCTCCCGGGGACTGTGACTGGGCAAGGAACGCGCCGCCGCGGGCGCGGAGAGAGGAGAAGGGGCAGGCTCAGATCCAGGACACGGCCCAGCCGATATACGTCATTTCTGCTTCCGCAAGCGGTGACGACGCACGCAGACGTAGCGCGCCGCGTTACGCACGCGAGCGTCCCCCTCCCCACTCTCACGCCTGTGGGCGCAGCGCGAGTGCGGCTGGTGAGCCGGGGGGCTAGCGGCGGCGGCGTTTCGTGTTTCGCTCAGCGAGCGAGCGGCTCTGCGCGCGCCACGAGCATGAGGCGCAGCAAGGCCGAGGTGGAGCGGTACATCGCCTCCGTGCAGGCCGCGGCCCCCTCCCCCAAAGAGGTGAGCGGCCCGCCGGTGTCCCCGGCGAGCTCCGCTAGCGGAGCCGTGCCCGCGGCGGAGGGGGGGGTCGGTCGGTCCCCGCCCGGGTGACTGCGGGGCGGGGGTGGCGGCGGCTTGTTCCCCAAGAGCGAGGGCCGGGGAGTGGGGCGAGTCCGTCGGCGGGGAGCGAGGGCCGGGGAGTGGGGCGAGTCCGTCGGCGGGGAGCGAGGGCCGGGGAGTGGGGCGAGTCCGTCGGCGGGGAGCGAGGGCCGGGGAGTGGGGCGAGTCCGTCGGCGGGGAGCGGGTGCCGGGGTCGCCGCGGGGCGCGGGCTGCCGCTGGCGCCCCCGTGGCGGTGGGGTGAAGGGACTTGGCGCCCGCGAGGGGCGGCTGGGGGAGGGCGGCTGCCCCGATCCGGCACCGGCGGGGCCCCACGGGGTGGGCCCCCGCCCGCGTCAGGGAGGCGGCGGCGGGGGGGGTCAGCGAGTCCCGGGCCCGTGTCTGACAGGAGCCCGGCGTTCAACATCGTTGGTCTGGCCTCATTTCGGTGTGGGCGGGGCCCGCCGCCCCCTCGTCGCTCTGTGGGCCGGTTGCAAGGCCGGGCCCCTGCCCTGGCTGTGGGGGCGGGGCTGTAGCCAAGGCTGGGTGGCGAGTGTAGCAGCCGGGTCCCCGGAGTCTAGCCGAGACGGGTCTGAGCCATCTTCTTGGCTGTGGGCGCATTTCCTTTAGCCCTTCGTCCGTCCCTCCGCGGTTGAGTTGAGGGAGAGCAATGGGATCGTGCAGGGAAGCTCGCCCCGCTGCTTCTGCTAAGGAAAGGATTTAAGTCGCTAATGCGATGCTGTAGATTTGATTTGTCTGAAACACTGGTATTGCTCTAAAAAAAAAAAATTTAGCTTTCAAAGTTATTAATCTGTAGCGCGGTAATTCACGGGCTCAAACTTTTTTCACAAAACGTGGATCACATTTTAATAAAAAGTGGCTGACCTAGCTCCCGGCTTGTTCATGGGCTTGTGACAACCCCATTGCAACGATCACAATTGTTTACATGGAATTAGCTGAAAATGCATTACATTCTTATCTGGTAATGCACTTTAGAAATGAAAATTATAGCTAGTTCTGCGTCACCAGTTATCTCTCTGCAGAACCCAGAAGATGCTCTCCAGATCACCTGTGGTCACACAGATATAGTTTAACATAGGCATTTAATTCTGAAAAGCCAGAGATCAATCTAATGCTTAAAACCTGACTGTTAACACTTATTCTGTAGTTTTAGTCCCATTAGTAAATGCTCAATATTGTAGTGGCAGGAAATTTAAGTGTTATGTACTGCTTTGTAGGCACATCAGTGCGTTTAATGTATAATCTTTTTAGGCAGGCTTTGTGCACACAGTATTGATACTATCTCATTGAAATATGCATGCAGAGATTTTGTTGTTTGTGGAAGTCATAGGATTCAGATGCCTTTTACAACAGAGACCATGTCAACAAATTATTCAATTTAAAAGTTACACCTAACAGATATTTGTTGTTACATCGCACTTTTTTTAATGTTTGCTCCTGTTCACTGTGCAAAAGACCCACACAAACAGGGAATGCTGACTTTACATGGGTAATGGTGTAGCTGATTGTATAGTAAGTACGCAAAGTAAACAATGGAAAATAGATACTTCTCATTCTTCCTTTATCCTGTATTGTAAAATTAAGAAGGGACTGAAATGAACTATCCCTTGAAATTGTAAAGAAGTGTGGCTCACCAGACCGTTTCAAACTTATCAAACACATTTGTCCAATAATATATTGTTTATGGAGAAGATTAAAATCTAAACATGTCTTATTATAGGGTAAAAAAATTAAAATGCATGCTTTTGTTCAAAAATAAATAATCTTTGTGCTGAAACAGTGAAATTTAATATCTGGTGAGTGATTTGAGAAAGTTGAGGGATTGGAATTGCTTAGAATATAATGGGTCGTTTTTGTTTGTCCTGGATCTTAAATGTGATTAAAGTTGTATTTTTTTTCTTTTTCTTTTTTTTTTTAAACTGTGGTTGAGAACTTAATGATACAAACAAACCAAGAAATTCTTACCATTCTTAATTCTGCCTCAATAGTTCATCCACTTTCCAGAGAAGCACTCGGTGTCCAATAATACCTTGTCCCTATATGCTTTATAGATAATTATTTGGGTTGTCTTCATTTGCTGTTAATGCAGTGGTTCTGGAGCTGTGGTTTGTGGACCACCAGTGTTCCTCGGAGCATTTGCTGGTGGCTTGCAGAGATCTGGCTGGTCATGTGATTTTTGGCTCTCTTTGTTTCCAGGTCCTAAATTGCATTAAAGAAAACTAAAAATACATTGAATCTTTCTAGTGTCGCACTCTCTAATAAGCAATTGCTGTAGCTGACACAGGGATGTTTCCCAGTTGTGAATATGGGAAGGGATACACAATACAATCCTTTCATGAACAGGTGCTATTAAAACATTTGAGAAAATGTAAAGATTCCTGAGCTGATGCCAGTATTTCAGAAATAAGTTAAGTGGACTTCCAGTAGAAATATGATAGGATCTTAGCTTGGTTTTGTTAGCATTGATGGATATGCTTTTGAAAGGAGTGGGAAAGAGAAGTACTTGGCCCTTTCCAGTTGGTGCCATGTTAGACGCTTTCCAGTAGCTGATGGCTGGACCCAATTTGCATGTAAAAATCCAAAACTTCATTATGTCTAAAATGTTTATTTGTACTTCTGTCTTCCTTGATAGAGGAGTAGAAATTACTGTTGGCTGAATTAATTGTTGAGGGAAAAACGAGCAATTATCAGTTGTTTCCATACTCTGTGGGCACTTTATCATTTGAGCGCAGAGATTTTTTGGTCTGTGCTCCAAGGAGTTTACAGTCAAACAAGTTTGCCTTGGGATTTATTTTGTCTTTAAGTCCCAAATTCCAAAGAGGGGATAAACTTTTGCACTAAATATCGTTTTAAACAGAGATTGGTATCTGTCGTGGATTTTCACTGTGACTTTGGCTCCATCAGCTGCTTCTGGCTGTATGTTCTGAAGCATTCTCCTACAGCGTCATACAGATGAAAAGGGTTGCATGTTTGCTTTGTTTCTTTTTGCCACAGTTTCAAGTGAAATTAAGTTTGTAGCAAAAAATACAAAAATCAAAACTTAGTGTTTAATTAGCAGTTCATTTATTTTGTCATTCTTTACCCACTTCTTTTTGGAATGCTTTCACTGGTGTCCATTATTTATTTCCTCCTTGGTTCTCTGCATCTTTCACCTCTTCTGGTTTTACCTTTTTTTTTCTTTGAGACTTTTCAGAGACTTCCATTTTACCTTTTAATCTTGTTCATTCACCAACAACTCTGTTTTGAAGTGATACTTGCTCTCACCTAGAAGGTCTGGAGTTGGATTTTTCATTATCCTGTCAGTGTTGGTCTTCCACTTAACCAGAATGAGTTGCTAGAGAAATAAGGTGTTCCTTCCTTCCCCTTCATGCCTGAGTTTGTAGTATCTGTATGTGTATGTCACCTCTGTTGGTCCAGGGAGAGAGGATCTCGATAGTCACAAGCTGATGCTCTGCCATTAAATAAAAAGATACAGCCTCACTGCGTTTTCTCATCTCCCCTCCTTTTTGTTACTCTTCATCTCCGTTTTCTTCTTTCTTTTCTCAAGAAGTGCCTGTTTCTCTGCTCCACAGCAGCCATGACAGGAGCTAGTCAGTTTCACTCATGTTCCTTCTCCAGCAATTCTGTACAGGAGCAACTGAGGCACAAGTTTCAGAGTAGTAGCCGTGTTAGTCTGTATTCGCAAAAAGAAAAGGAGTACTTGTGGCACCTTAGAGACTAACCAGTTTATTTGAGCATAAGCTTTCGGGAGCTACAGCTCACTTCATCGGATGCATAAAGTGGAAAATACAGTGAGGATGTTTTTATACACACAGACCATGAAAAAATGGGTGTTTATCACTACAAAAGGTTTTCTCTCCCCCCCCACCCCACTCTCCTGCTGGTAATAGCTTATCTCAAGTGATCACTCTCCTTACAATGTGCATGATAATCAAGGTGGGCCATTTCCAGCACAAATCCAGGGTTTAACAAGAATGTCTGAGGAAGGCGGGAATAAACAAGGGGAAATAGGTTACTTCCCCTTGTTTATTCCCCCCTTCCTCAGACATTCTTTTTAAACCCTGGATTTGTGCTGGAAATGGCCCACCTTGATTATCATGCACATTGTAAGGAGAGTGATCACTTGAGATAAGCTATTACCAGCAGGAGAGTGGGGTGGGGGGGAGAGAAAACCTTTTGTAGTGATAAACACCCATTTTTTCATGGTCTGTGTGTATAAAAACATCCTCACTGTATTTTCCACTTTATGCATCCGATGAAGTGAGCTGTAGCTCCCGAAAGCTTATGCTCAGATAAATTAGTTAGTCTCTAAGGTGCCACAAGTACTCCTTTTCTTGAGGCACAAGGATGATCTTTTACTGTTAGAGATACAGTGGGTGGTAGAATGGAGAGAAAGTACTTTTGGCTGCTTCTCCCTTCCCTTGCAGAACATCTGTATTAATATCAGGCCATAACTATATCTTTGTGGCACAAGCAGAAATTTTCCCTTTGGGGAGAACTATCAGGGAGTAATCAAGAGTAGTGTAGTTTGGGAGTACTATGGGATTCCTGTGTCCTATTTAAACATCAATGTTTGATGACAGACTTGTTGCAGTGTATAATTTAAGAAATTAATTATCTCCCTACTGGTGGATGGATGTGTAACAAGCTTTTCCAGCAGTAAGCGTATTATATTGTGACCAAAATTACCACATCTTGTCTCCCATTCACTGTTTTTGTTAGCTGCCTGTCAGAAGTGTTCCTATTACAACCAAGCAATGAATTTCTCTGGTTCACTGGGTAGCCTTAATTTCCCAAATGTACACCATCAGTATGGTATTAAGTCTTTCTCTACAAAGATGTTATGGGGGAGAATATTACAGACCAAAATGAAAAACTGGACTAGGGTTGATAACTGATGTGTCTGAAGTTTAATCACTTAATATAGTATATGTTAACTGGGAACTTTGTCTAAGCCATTTTGGGTCAAAAATATAGACATTAAATATTTTAAGCTTATTTATCATAACATTAATGTTTTTCCCTTCCAGAAATCAATGAAAGGATTCTTTTTTGCTAAACTCTATTATGAAGCGAAAGAGTATGAACTTGCTAAAAGGTAAAGTATATGTTGTTCTGTCCTCCAAAGAGCTTTACTGCTATAGAAATTAAATGGATACTGGTATTGTTACAAAGCAATTTCTGATGCCTAATACTGAATGATCAAAACTGTTATTTTCAGACAGTGCTAATAGCACTTATTTGATACAAATCCATTGAATCACTAATGGGGAAACCTGAAGGAAAACTGGAAATGAGGGACTGAAAAGTGTTCTTTATTCAGACAGCTGTCATTCAAACAGCATAGCAGAACTTTATATTTTAGTTTCCGTAAGTTACTGTTTCTAAGTGATTCGCTATCACAAGTCTCCCTTGTTAGACACACACATTTTCTGGCAAACAGGTAATGATGGCTCATATCAGAATAATGTTGGTTAATTTTTTTTTGAGGCCCCAGAACAGATACCTGGAACTAAACACACTGCTTGCTCTTCACCCTCAGAGTCCAGAGCACCAGTGAACTATTTACGTTGTTTAACTGTCTGTTTCAGGTTTTGTTTCAGAATTATTCATTACATACGGATATGGTAACTGCTTTCTTACAGATACATATCTACTTATCTTAATGTACAAGAGAGAGATCCCAAGGCACACAAATTTCTGGGCCAGCTCTATGAAGCTGAAGATAACATAGAAAAAGCTGTGGGTTGCTATAAGGTAAGAAGTAAAATGATGAAATCAAGTGATTCTTGAATTATGGACGAATTCCAGAAGGGTTTAGTGTCACTTATTTCTCTTTCCTAGCTTAAGTTACTAGAAAGCCTCAGTTTTATAACCCGTGGACTTCCGCACATGTTAAGTTAACTCTGGGGAAAAAATCTTCTACTAATTGGAAAACATTCTGGCATATCTGTAGAAAAGCAGGTTTGGGTCTTACATTTGTTCACCCTAACGTGCCCTGTAAAAATAGTCACGAATCATACCAGTAATTGATCTGGATCTGGACAATGGCTATTGCTGCAGGGACCGGTATAACTCTCCCCTTACCAAGTATCAGAGGGGTAGCTGTGTTAGTCTGGATCTGTAAAAGTGGCAGAGTGTCCTGTGGCACCTTATAGACTAACAGACGTATTGGAGCATAAGTTTTCATGGGTGAATACCCACTTCGTCTCCCCTTACCCTCCCTCAAATGAACAGTTAAGAAATAACGTGCCTATGGGGGAATTTTTACTTCTAATCTTGGGTGATTGACTGGCTTATGTTCTAAAGCATGAGGATTTAGTCCTTATGAACTTTATCCTATCTAACGTAACTGTATATTCATAAAAATATTTAACCCTTTAATGAATTGTAATAAGACTTTTAGCTCATTTTCTTGCAGCACTGAGTTTGTGTGACAGCTTTTTGTGATTCTTGTTATATTTTCCTCTTTCTCGCTCTCAAAATGTGTATTCTCTTCCCTGGTGCTGTGTTAAAGACCAGCAAAACCAAAGAAGGAAACTAACTTGCTAGCCGTGGGAAAACAAAATTGACTATGGTCAGTACTGTCAAATGCACAAATTAAAAACATGGAAAGAAATAGAGGAAATTCACTATTGATGCAATATCTAAGATAAGTATAAAGAAAATTCAAACCGAAGTAACTGCATATTGTATCAGTCCTAGAGCTGATCTTTAAGAAACCTGACCATTAACTTCTTCCCACACTGAAAATTGATTAATAGGGAGTTTAGGCTGGTAGAATACTTTTCAAAATAAGGCATCAAGATTGCCCTGGGATTCCCTAACAGGGATCCCTATAACTTTATGGTGTGAATTCCAATTGCTAGTAAACTGCATTACAGTACTGGGTTACAGAATCAGGACCAAAACTCATTGATCTGACTCATTCCATAAGCATATAAAGGTGTAAAACTACCAGTATGTGTTTCTTCACCTAATAACTTCCTGAAAAATAAGCTTATTAAAAACATGTCCAATACATCTTGTGAAGTGTAGTACTGTAACAGATTTTTGAAGCTGCTTTCGTTGCACACTTAAAACTGTAAAAGTACGTACTGATGAGTGTTTCTGAGTAGTTTTTTGTTCTGTTTATCTAGTTATATGCTGAAATTCTTCATAATTCATACTAACTACAAAAATAACAGCTGTTTGGTTTTTTTGTGGTGGTGATGAAATATTAGCGTTCAGTGGAGTTGAACCCAACACAAAAAGATCTTGTACTGAAGATTGCGGAATTATTGTGTGACAATGATGTTACAGATGGAAGAACAAAATACTGGGTTGAGAGAGCTTCTAAACTCTTCCCTGGAAGCCCTGCTGTTTACAGGCTGAAGGTAAACTGAAATTTTGAGGTGTGCTATAATCACAAAGTTCTAACATGCATGCAGTTATTTTAAGCTATCGCTTTGCTACTGATTCCTAGCATACTGTTTTAGCTTTTCTGACTGCTGCCACATGTTGAGCGGATGTTTTCAAAGAACTACCTCCAAGATCTTTCTCGAATGGTAACAGCTAACTTAGATCCCATCATTTTGTATGGACAGTTGGGGTTATATTTTCCAATATGTATTACTTTACATGTATCAACATTGAATTTCATCTGCCATTTTGTTGCCTAGTCACCCAGTTTAGTGAGATCCCTTCGTAACTCTTCACAGTCCGCTCTAGATTTAAGTATCTTGAGTAATTTTGTATTGTCTGCAAATTTTGCCACCTCACTTTACTGCTTTTTCCAGTTCATTTATGAATGTTAAACAGCACTGGTTGCAGTACAGACGCCTGGTGGACACCACTATTTATCTCTATTCCAGTGGTTCCCAAACTTTAACAGCCCGCAAAGCCCTTTCACTAAATTGTGAAATCTTGTGAGCCCCCTCCTAAAAACGAATATTTCCAGGGATTTAAGTTTAAATTTCCTCCGCACTCCATGGGGCTCCTGCTGCTGGACCCTGTTGACCGCCCCGGTCAACTGAGCTCCACTGAATTCGGGCTCAGGTCCCGAGCGGAGTGCTGAGGTTTGGGCGGCCGGCTCCCCTGCTCACGGGGGCAGGGCTCGGGCTGCCAGCCCCAACTGCCCTGCCCCACTCTCTCTGGGGCTCGGGCTGTCTGCCCTGCAACCGGGTCCCACCTGCTGCCTCCAATGCCCAGGGTGCTCTGGGTGCCATTAGTGAAATTTTTCTGGCGCACCCCCTGTAACATTCTGAAAACCCCAGTTTGGGAACCACTGGTCTATTCTGAAAACGGACTTTTTATTCCTACCCTTGGTTTCCTATCTTTTAACTAGTTACTGATTCATGAGTGGACCTTCTCTCATCCCATGACTGCTTACCTTGCTTAAGAGCCTTTGGTGAAGAACCTTGTCAAAGGCTTTCTGAAAGTTTAAGTACACTATATCCACTGGATCGCCTTTATCCACATGTATGTTGAACCCCTCAAAGAATTCTAATAGATTGGTGAGGCATGATTTCTCTTTATAAAAGCCGTGTTGACTCTTCCCCAACATATCATGTACATTTATGTGTCTGATAATTCTGTTCTTCACTATAGTTTCAGTTTGCCTGGTATTGAAGTTAGGCTTATTAGCCTGTAATTGTTGGGATCGCCTCTGGAGCCTTTTTTAAAAATAGGCATCATATTAGCTATCTTCCAGTCGTCTGGTACAGAAGTTGATTTAAATGATAGGTTACATACCATAGTTAGTAGTTCTGAAACTTCATATTTGAGTTCCTTCAGAACTTGATGTAGGGAGAACTTCCTGGTCCATGACAGCACTTCTAGTTCTGACAAATAGCAAAGTAGCAGACCTTTAAACTGTTACTGGTTTCTTTGTCTAGTGATATATTTTTTGATCTGGTTTTATGGCTGACTACCTAGCAAGTACCAGACTCAACCTCAGCAACTCTCTCACTTTGCTTATTTGTTTTTGTGTTTTCTGGGAACAATTGTGGACATCTCAATTTGTTAGAATCCCTAACTCTATGTTGATTATAGATCTATAAAAATATTGTTTTCACTTAAATGTCAGAAGTCCATCACAGACACTTTCTTGTGTAGCTTTTCCTATCTGAGGGATTAGTGTGCAGAAATGTAGCAGCTTTTTTGATGGCATTTGGCTAGTTGCCTACTTTCTGTACTCTTGAATAAACAGTTGGATAAATATTTGCTTTTTAAATAACTTTTTGTTGCTGCATTTTTCTTCCCAACATGAGGTCTGTATCTTCACTCCCATTCTTATGAATGGGAGTAATGAAGTTTGATCTTTTCAGGTAACTAAGCATCTGTGGTCTGACTTGTGTATGAATGCATTAGTTTTTTAATGTATGCCAGCAATAATGTAGTTCAAATCGTCTGTCTTTTTTTAAAAGTTAACTCTGCTTTAACAAAAATGAATCCTTGACTAGATACAATGATATAGAATAGGAATATAATGAAAATAATATTCTGTAAAACGAAAATCCTGACAGGGTTAGATCTGACAGGGTTCTCTGAGACTCCTTGTGCACTTACTTCAATAAAGGAGTATTTAAAAAATATTTTTAAAAAAATCTCAAATAATGCTATTAAGTCTTAGCAAATTATACAAACTCTCATTTCATATATAAATGTCTTAAAACCTGACATACTCTCAACCACTCGGTCTATGCATAATCAGGTAGCTAAGAGTAGGGAATGATAAAGGAAACTGTCCTGTCATGTGGTCAGTGATTTAAAAAAAAAAAAGTTTAAATGGAAAATGAGATGCTAAAAACGCACTGTCTTTGTTTTTAATAGGAACAGTTATTGGATTGTAAAGGTGAAGATGGATGGAATCAGCTTTTTGATCTGATACAGTCAGAACTCTATGCAAGACCAGATGATGTCTATGTAAATATCAGGCTAGTAGAGCTCTACCGTTCAAATAAAAGATTGAAGGATGCTGTGGCTCACTGTCGAGAGGCAGAAAAGAAGATTACTATGCGATCAAGCTTGCAGTGGTGTTCGTGTGTTGTACAGACACTTAAGGTTTGTTAAATTCATACTGTGGATTTGGGAAAATCTCTTGTTTTCTATATTAGGCTGGTTCTTTTGTGGAACTAGTGTCTATCCTACAAGTAGTGGGGGACTAGGGGACAGCACAGGGCCTATGGAAGAGTTCTCTTTCTTTTTTTTTTTTTTTTAAACTAAAGTCCACCAAAACAAAAGGAGGTACAACAAATTTCAGTTTACTCTCTTTGCTTTATTACATTTGATCTTAATGTATATCGCTAAGACTGTTGGGTTTGTCTCTTGAACAGAGTTGGCGTAGCACTTCAATCTTTGGTGGAGAGGCTTTGTTGCTGGAAAATATGTGGGAGAACTGGATGTTAAGATCCCTCCTTGCAAACTGGAATATTCTGTGAATGTAACAAATGTGCTCTAGGGGTGGTACTATTACCACCCCTAAGAAAGGTGACTAAATTATGTCTCTGGTAAATCTTTTCTAGGAATATTTGGAATCTGCACAGGACTCAGAGTCTGAAAAAAGTAATTGGAGAAACACCAACAGAGATCTGCTGCTGGCCTACTCCAACCTTGTGGTGATGACTCTTTCTACTAGAGATGTTCAAGAAAGCAGAGAATCACTTGCAAGGTACTGTCTTCATCACATTCCTACTGTAAAAGACTTTGAGTAATCTCTTGTGAAGAGGTGTCATTCTGTGCTATGGAGCATCAAACAGACCTTTTTTTCAGTGTACAGGTGGTTGAGGGAAATGACTGACTTTAAAAAGAACTCTGTAGTAATCGCTGAGGCTGGTACTTCTGTCCTATGCTATTCTGACTGGTGCTGTGCATCTGCCTTCAGTCTGCTGACTGCTGGGCTGGAACTGATGCATATCTCTTCACTTTAGTCTAGGCTTGAAGACCCAGAGCAATATTTTTCCCATAAACTTATATATGGTCCCTTGCTTGTCTCTTATCTAGTAAGAAAGAATACTTCATGACTGTACAGTAACCAAAGTGTGTCTTAATATTGCTCAAGCAGCATAGGTAGGGCCTACCAATTTCATGGCCGTGAAAAACGTGTCACAGATCGTGAAATAGGCCCTTCCCCGTGAAATCTGATCTCCCTGAAATCAGCCAGGACTTGTCCTTCCCTTGCACGGCTGTTATCAGAGGGAGATCAGGCCCGCCTCCACAGGCAGAGCCGAAGAGGTTGTACCCCACCCTCACTTCTGCGCTGCAGCAGCCCCAGAGTTAGATTCTGCGCTGCAGCAGCCCCAACGGCTCTTGCTGGGCTCCTGCCGCAGCTCTGGGCTGCTGTTCCCCTCCCCTGCAATCCCTCCCCAGTCCTGCTGGGGCTCGAGACTGCCACCCCCCACAGCTCCAGCCTCTGCACCTCCTGCCCAGGCCGCCCCTCCACACCCTGTGGCTCCTGCCAGGGCTGGGGCACCCATTTTTCAAATTGTCCGGGGCCACTGGGCACATGCCCCATGGGGCCACTGGGCACATGCCCCATGGGGCCACTGGGCACATGCCCCATGGGGCCACTGGGCACATGCCCCATGGGGCCACTGGGCACATGCCCCATGGGGCCACTGGGCACATGCCCCCCGGGCCTGACTAGCAGCTAGGAGCCCCCCAATTGGGGCACTCCCAGCAGCACTGCGAAGGTTGGACCTACCTCCACCTCCAGGAGCCTCCTCCAGATTCAGGAAACTCCGCAGCTGCTACCTTCAGAGCTGGGCTCTGAAGGCAGCACAGAAGTGAATATGGCAATCCTGCAACCCCCCTACAACTTGGCTTGGCTGCCACCCTCCACCAGTCCTCTCTTGGATCGGAACCCCCACAGTTACAACACCATGAAATTTCAGATGTAAACATCTGAAATCATGAAATTGACCAATTAAGACCCTGTGGCTGTGAAATTGACCAAAGTGAACCCTGAATTTGGTAGGGCCTTAAGCATAAGAGGAGATTTCATCAAAAAAGACAAGAAAAGAAGCACTTATCAGCTTGCATACAGTCTTGTCTCAGTGTCTGGTGTAAAAGTTCTTTTGAACTAAATTGCACTTACAAATATTCACACACTGAAATATTTCAATGTCTCAACTCATACAGTATCCCAGTAGCAAAATTGCAATCAGCGTTGAGATGACACTTTCCTTCCAAACTCCTGTGATCTGTTAACTAGACTTCTCGAACAAATTTTCCCTTTGGTCTGAAATATCTCATGCTTTTGGCTCAGGCATCTGAAAAATTTAACTCCAACCCCGCAGATTTTTATCTGTAATTATTCAGTAAATGGGTAAGGACACTCTAGCCGGAGACTTTTTTGGGAAAAAATTAGGCTTATGTAACTTGTGAATAGTCAAGTATTCCTGCTTGGGTGAGAACTGTGTTTGCCCATACTCAGTCATCTTTTTCCTTAGCTTCTTTATTACCTGTGCAGTAGTTTAAAAAAAAAAAATTAAAGGAAGTGACTTTAAGACAAGTGTGTAGTTGATTACTTAGTGCCTGCTAGGACACACAAACTGTAAGATTGGAAAATATTGCTTGACAAGGGGTAGGCCATATCATTTGGACTGCTTTATCTCCTCTAACTTTCTGAAGCAAAACAGGTTTGGGTTGGTTAGCAGTTGAATGGGTGGCCAGCTGAGAAATACAAAGTGTCCTGTGCTTTTTGCTGCTGTGATACTATCTGGTACTACATAGCCTCGCATCTGATAGTATTTCTTGGCAGTATTATCTGTAGACCCGTTTGGTTTGTTGGGGTTTTTTGTTTTTTTCTGCCTTCTTATCCCAAGGGGCTTGAATGAATACATCTGAAACATTTCCAAAATGGGCTATGATCTTGTTGGATCACTTAAAGAATGTTTTGCCCTAATTAGCATTTGGGAAACCTCCCAGGAATGGAGTTTGTGCAACATGTGCTTCAGGTACCAGACTGTAGCTGCTACTCAAGTTCCTGCAGAACCTCCTCCTACATTTAAAAGTCTAATCAGATTTTTCCTGGCTTTGGTTAATTCGGATCATATGCTCACTTAGTTCCAATCACCTTCTGCATGTCCCTTTTACCACCACTTACTGTTTGTTTCATTCTTAATTTTGCCCCAAATGATTCTCTCTTCTCTCCCCATCTCAACACCAGCTTACGAGGTGCAGTCATGTCTCAAAGAATTCCTTTTTATTTTTGAGGCGATGCCAGTGGGAGAACTGACTCAAGGGATGGGGGTGTCCTTGCTAAAAGAGTGGTTTTAAGAGTTGGTGGACAAGATATCCAAGCAAAAGATTCACTCATGGGAGTAGTAGTTAAAAAAACAATTTCAGAGCTTTGAAAACTTGAGATTCTGGTGCATCAAGCCATTTGATTCACTATCATGCAAACCTACTAGTTAAATAATCTTACTGACAAAACAATAAGTCTGAAACCACTAGTATACAAATTGTCTAGTTTTAATTACTTTTTGTTTGTACTATAGTTTTGATCATGCTCTTCAGTCTGTGAAACCATATGTGAATGGGAATGATGAGCTGTCTGTTACATTCCTGGAAATGAGAGGTCACTTTTACTTGTATGCTGGAACTCTCTTGTTGAAAATGGCCCAGCACAGTGAGAAGCAATGGAGAGCTGTATCTGAACTGGCAGCTTTGTGTTACCTTATAGCTTTTCAAGTAAGCTGTTTTCAGTTTTTGTATTATGCATTAGTTGATATAGAACTCATTTTTATTTTATTTTGAACTGTAGTTCTTCTCAGATGAGCAGCACTTCTAAGTACATGTTTTACAGCTGTTAAAGAATATTTTACCACCTTTCAGTTTGTTGTAGAAAATCTGGGGTAGGTGAGTGCATGCGTTATCTCTTGCTCTCATCAGAAGTAATCAGGCTCTAACTGGTTAGCATTTTTATCAGCTCAGATGTATCGCCTTTTGCTCTGAGACCACACAACTACACCATGTACCTGCCAGTGTAAAATTGGCCCCAGCATTGAGGAGGCACAGATCCTTTTATGTGCGCCCCACACCCAGCGTGTTGTGGACACAGCAGAGAATTTGGGCCTCAATCCTTCACTTTATTAAATCAAAATATCTCCTTCCACCTTGGCACCTGTAATCTGGGAATAGTCTGTATTCATGCCAGCTTAATTTTGCTATTAATTTACACTTCCCAGAGATGTCTAGCAAAAATACATACATAAATGCTAATTAAGAAGAAGCACATAAATGCTAATTTTGGGGGGGCCGGAAGGAGGTGTCTGGTAACTGAAAAATAGTAGCTTGCCATGATATTAAACTTCCTTCATGTTCAATAAACATAAATTTTGGATTTTCTATTTTACTAACAAAAAGCTAGAGGGGAGTTTAACTTTTGAAGCAGTAACTTCTTGGTTCCTGACTCTCATGTAATTCCCACCAGGTCCCTAGACCAAAGACAAAACTAATAAAGGCAGATCAAGCTGGACAAGATATGCTGGAAATGTTAGCCTGTGATCGACAGAGCCAGTCTGGTAACAAGAATATTAATTGCAACTGTTTAAAACAAAACTAATATGTTCTTTTCCAAATGGTATATACAAGAGATGGATTTTTTAGTGATTTGAAATTTATACATAAACATCTTGCTGTTTAAATTCATGAAAAATATTCAAAGCTTCAAGTAGATTTGTATAAAAAGTGAGTCTGATCATGACACACTTAAGTTCCCATATCTTCCTCTTAACTTAGCAGTGCACTGCACTCATTTTTGAACTGTTTCAACATTCTTAAAATACAAAAACTTTCACATTTTTGAATAGATATAAAACTTTTGAAGTCGCTACCTCAGTCTCCTTAAAATCATTTCTGCCATAGCCCCTACAGACACTAACGGTTATGCCCTGCTCCTGTTGTTATTACCATGTCTTTCTTCCCCATCACACCATCCATTGTTTCTGAGCCACCTTTTTCTTTGTCATTAACCTAAGTTGTAAATTCTAGGCTAGGGACTGTGCTGTGGGAATGCATTGTGGTTAAAGGACTTCAGGATGAGGTGCTTTTCAGAAATTTCCTTGCTCTGCAAGGGACCATTCTACTTAAGCCATAGCTATTCATAATGAAGGTAATTCCAGGGTCCCCGGAATACCAAGAATTCTGGCTTTCCTATTTGTTATACTAGTACTACAAAGACTTCCATATCTTTGTGTTTAGATGATTGAATTTAAGAATTCTTTGGTCTGATTGCCTCACAAAGGGTGGCATGAAAAAGACTTGAAAACATGTGGGGTAAAATCCTGGCCCAGTTGATGTCTGGAGTTTTTCCATGGACTTCATTGGGGCCTGGATTTCACCCATAATCTTTGATCTTTGACATGTTGGATTAATGACCTGATGAGACATGCTTGCTCCTAAACAATCTTAATTCACTGCACTACTCGTATTTAAAATAATTCTGCGTGAATATGTTTTGCTTTACAGGTCACATGCTGCTAAACTTAAGCCATGGCAAGCAAGACTTCTATAAAGAGATTGTGGAGTCTTTTGCAAACGAAAGTGGGCAATCTACTTTATGTGACGCACTCTTTGAGAATGGAGCTCCTAGAGAGAGAACTTTCATTAGCACTGATAATATCAGAAGTGTCTGTATACAGGGACCAGACCATGTGGATCTAGCCAGATATGATATTGGTAAGAAGCATCACTTAAGAACACTTTACACTTACTTTCTATATCTTAGTATTATGTTTCTTCTGATTTGAAGAAAAATCCTGCAAATAATACAGACTGCAACCAAGGATAAATGGCCTTTATACAAATAGCAACCTTGTCAATCTACAACATGGTTATGACATAGACTTTATCAAATATGAAAACAGATGCCTCAGGCAAGTAACCCATTTCTCTCAGAAATGCCTGAGGGGAAATATATTAGCCTTGGAATATCTGTAGAAGATCATTAAACCTGGCTGTGAGACAAAAAACAGAGGAAGTTCGTTCAAGAGCCATAACTCTTTGAAGAGGATAATCTATTAGCAACCCCTTTGTTAAAATAAAGGACTGCTAACTCAGGAGCTTCTGATGATGGCAATGTATGCAGTATTGCAGAGATGACACCTAGATCTAGAGGAAAGGTATTCCTTAGGCCAGTGAGTTTGCAGTTCTAAATACAGTTCTCTAGCATCCCTACTTTCATCTTAACAGTGCGTTGTGCAGACTTACTGGCCTGTCCTGGCTGGATGGTCAGTTTGAAATGGTAGTTACTTTGGAGAGTTGGTCAAGCAGCTGTATTCTGGGAGAATAAGTACTTACACAAATCTTGTTTCAAAAAGGGAATTGAAGAAATAAAAAGCTGACCTAAATGGATATCTTTTTAATTGTTTGCTTCTAAATTAAAAACGTACAGTTAAGATAGCACTATTAGCTACGAACTAACACTTCTGCTTGTGGAGTCTGTCCAGCTTCAGAAAACTTGGTGTTTTAGGTAAATCCTTTATACCTGTCTGTGTTCAAGCACTACCTTAATTTTTTTTAAATTCAGACCCTTGATTAAACTGCTTTGGCAGCTTCCAACTAGCTCACATTTTGTCTCATTATGAAATGTGTAATGTTCAAGAAAGCTTGCAGCTGTTGGTCTTAAATTATAAACTTATTTGCCCCAGTATAAACATACATTATTCACCTGATAGCTAAAATAAACAAACTTGCTCTTTTTACATACATTTTATACAGTGAAAAAAGTGGAGATTGGGAATGAGGGGTGGTTAAAATGAAATAAATGTTGGGATACTGCCAAGTGACTATTGTTAAGGCTGATGCAGCATGTACACTTATGATGCCTGAGGTGATGTCTGAAATGCTATCTAATTCTATAATATCAGAACTTTTACAGCAAAATCATGGAGGTAATAAGACTTCATTTGCAGTGAAGTTTAGTTTTCATGCTCTGTCACCTGCTCATGGTCCCCCTCTGCCAAACTTACCTACCTCAAAGCATAGGTAATTATTTGAGTGCTTAGAAATGCAAACATAGACAAAAACGTTTAAGATGCTGATTAGTGAGCCAAGGTGGGTAAGATAATATATTTTATTGGACCAACTTCTGTTGGTGAGAGACGAGCTTTCGAGCTTACTTAGAGCTCTGCTTCAGGTCTGAGAAATGTACTCTGAGTGAATGTCTATGCTGCCATTAAAAACCCATGACATGACTTGGGCTTGTGGGGCTCAGGCAATGGTGCTGTTTCACTTCAGTGCAGACTTTCAGGTTTAGGCTGGAGCCCAAGCTCTGGGATCCTTCCACCTTGCAGCATCCTAGAGCCCAGGCTCCAGCCCATGCCTGGGAATCTACACTGCAGTGAAACAGCTTTGCAGCCTGAGCCCCGCAAGCCCAAGTGAGGTGGCACAGGCCAGCCGCTTGTGTTTAATTGCAGTGTAGACTTACCCACAATGTCACACTAAATACAAGGTGGAACATATTGTTTAACATAAGTAGTTAACCCCTTTCAAGGTGAAATGGCGTGTTAACACCCCTCCAGTCACAGGGTGTGGGGGAGCAGCCTGGGGGGGTTGTTAGTGGGTTATAGATTTCTGTAATAAAGCGAGCGTGTCTGTTCAGTCTGTTGTTTTTAGTGTCTACAAAGTTATGAATTTACACTCCCAGTCTCGTCTTTTGAAAGTGTTGTGCATGTTTCCTTTGCAGATGGGGATTGATGGGTCAGATATAGAATGATTGCTTTATGAAAAGCATTCACCCATCCTGTAACCCACGAACAACGTGCAGCAGCGTCCCCCTCCTTTCTTTCTCCCCTGTGACTGGAGGGATATTAACTGGCCACTTTACCTTAATGGTCCCTGGAAATATGTTAACTACTTATGCTAAGCAATCTGTTCCACCTTGTATTTAGCTGTAATGCTCTGAGTACATTTCCCAGATCTGAAGAAGAACTCCATGTGAGCTCGAAAGCTTGTGTGTCTCACTAACAGAAGTTGGTCCAATAAAATATTACTTCATTTACCTTGTCTCTCTAACTTGGGACCGACATGGCTACAACAATACTGCATACATAAGATGGTGATGGCATCTTTATATTTAAAATAAAATTATCCTCCAGGGATAACACATGAGATCTCTTTGCTTCTGAGGAATGGACTTGGGGGCCTAAACAATTGATATTTTTTTAGTCATAGAAAGAGTCAAAGGCAGGAAACCAAAATGTTTGGCTGGATTATCATTTTTTAAACATTTCATGACTTAAGAATTTCATGACTTAAGAATTTTTTAAATGGAATAAGATGCAGCTTTGATCAGTTTACTGTTTGCATAGATACTGCTGATACAGATCTTAGAAGTAAACAATCATTTGTTTCTGTTTAGGCGCAATTAGAGTGCACAATGGTTGTCTCCAGCACCTTACGTGGCTTGGTTTACAGTGGAACTCCATGTCAGTCTTACCTGCAATACGCAAGTGGTTAAAACAGCTTTTTCACTTGCCCCAGGAAACATCAAGACTTGAGACCAATGCTCCTGAAACAATCTGTATATTGGACCTCGAAGTAAGGAAACGGTTTAAGCACTGAAATTTACTATGCTATGGAGATTTGCACAGTATAACATGTATTTATTTTATGAAAACAGGTATTTCTTCTTGGAGTGATATTTACTAGCCACTTACAATTACAAGAGACATTTAATACTCACTACAGTTCACATCAACCTCAATTTTTACCACTACCAGTGAGCAAACAGCTCTGTAGTGAAAGGCAGAGATCCTGGTGGGATGCTGTTTATAACCTTATTCACAAAAAAACAATGTAAGTGGGTTTTTTTGTTTTTTTGTTGTTTTTTACATTTTTACTAAATCTAAGTCACTTCCAGCATGAGAATCTTAGCACTATTAATCAGGTGATTGTAGATTCTTGTGGCATGTACTTTATTTCAACACCTTCAATCTTAGACACTCAAATTTTGATTGTAAAAATTTGAGAGTTTTGAAAGAGACTTCTATGGTATCTCTATACTTCAAGTGAAGGTGTCAGCTAGCTCAAATACAAGTCCATGCCACCACCTCTTCACTATTGTTGTTACATGTGATTAAAGCTACTACAGTATACCTACCTGTGCTACAATCACAGCTGTAGTTGCAATGGCAACATACCTTTAGAAATGGATTGGTGTATGTAAAGGGATTCACTCAGTGCAGGAGCATCTCCTTGTGGCTGGACGTGACATAGCAGCTGACTTCCTGAGGTGACCCCTGCCTATTGTCACTTCAGTGGTCTCTCTTCCTGCAACTTGTCCCTTCAACCAGGTTACATTTTAGTCCGCCCCTTCCTGTGTAAGAGTCCAGTTACCTTATAGCAGATCTTCCATCTGTTGCTGGGCTCTCTTGTTCTTACACCACTTACCTCAGGAGGTTTCACTTCACCTTCCTCGGTGGCTGGTAGGGGAACCCAGGCCCATCCTCTACTCTGGATTCCAGCCTACAGACCCTGTAGCTGGCAGCCAAGGTCTACTCCCTCAGACTCCTTCCTGCCTCCCTGGACTGCTTCCTACATCTTCTGTTCCCCAGACAGTGCTTGCAGACTCTTTCCCTGCAGCCCTTTTCTGCTGCAAACTTACTGGCTTTATAATTACCACCCAGTCCTCTCCTGTAGGGCTTCATTATCAATTATACCTGGCTTTCTCTCAGGTGCTGCCAGTATGTTAATTGGCCTCACAGGCCTACCTAAATCCTTCAGGGACTGTGTGGGGTGCACACAGTGATGAGTGTAGTTCTGCAGAGATATGGCAAATGGGAGGCAAAAAAGGGACTAAAACCAATAATCTGCATGATGCTAATAATTTCTCTGCATTATTATAATGGATTGACAAGCAAAAATTTCCTATAAAACAGAGCAGGCTAATTAGGCAATGTGTCTTCGTTACTTTTCAGACCAGGAACAGCAGCAAAATTAAGGCTTCTAGTCCAGCATGAAATAAACACTCTGAGAGCACTGGGGAAACATGGACTTCAACCTGCCCTAATTGTTCACTGGGCAAAATGTCTTCATAAAACAGTAAGTTTGGCAAAAAATATTTTTACGTTTATTATAACTTAAGTAATTAACTCTATAACTTAATCTTTCTATAACTTATGTATTTCTGTTCGCAGTGTTGTAAAATATTTTTATCATTCTTGGCACAATTTAGCAATTAGTAGAAATAAACTGAAAATGTAGTAAATGTTCACTTAATCATGTTATGCCAAACAAAATAACTTTGCATTTCTTTTCCCAATAGTCATTTGGTACCCTTCTTTTAATATCTCACTTTTTTTCTAGCTGCATGTGTTGCTTGCATTATGTAGGCTTGTACAGAGACTGGATGAGGCTCACCTGAGGAGTCAGAGGTGCCTAAGACAATACCAGAGCTTTTGAAGACTGTCTGTAGTTGAAGCAAGTTAACAGTTTGAATAATATCTAATGATAGCTGAAATTCCTTAAAATAAACACTCTTCTATTCTGCTTCCTTCACAGGGCAGTAGTCTAAACTCTTTCTATGACCAAAGGGAATACATTGGACGAAGTGTTTATTATTGGAAAAAAGTTTTGCCTATGCTGGAAATAATCAAAAAGAAGAAAAGCGTTCCTGAACCTATTGATCCTTTGTTCAAACACTTCCATAGTGCAGATATTCAGGTACTAACATAACTAGCTGGATTAGATTGAGGGGCTGGAAGCAACCTGAAACCTACTCTGTTGTAGAGCTGTGTAAATAATTGTTGTTTTGAGAGGGGGAGAGTTGATTCACTGGCAGTTCTCAAATCTTGTTTTGTGTCCATCTGAAACACAATTTTTTGTAAACGAAAGTTGGAAGAGACATCATTTTGGGTCAGCCAAAATGTTTTGTTTTGATTTTGGGCACTATTAACTTTTTAAATAAAAGCAAATGAAATTTTAGGCTAGATTCACAAAACTCCAGAGGAAGTAGTACTGGTGGCCACATTTACCCAGTAGCCTAATCGTTAGGGTACTCACCTGGGATGTGGGAGACCCAGATTTGAATCACCTCGCCAGAGTACAGAGTAGGTGAAGTGAGCTGTAGCTCACGAAAACTTATGCTCAAATAAATGTTAGTCTCTAAGGTGCCACAAGTACTCCTTTTCTCCCTAGTGTAGGGATTGGAACCCGGGTGTTCTCCCTCTTTGAGTGCCCTAACCATTAGGGCATAGAGTCATTCTCAGTGTGTCTCTGGCTTAGTGAATATTGATTTATACTAAGTATAACAGCTCCAACAGGGATCTGGGTCTCCCACATCCCAGGTGAGTACCCTAACCCCTGGGCTGTTGAGTAAAAGGGGTTTTGTGACTCTAGCTTGACACTTCCAAAACTATGCAGTGTAGCTGTAGCCAGTTTGGTCCCAGGATATTAGAGAGGGTGGGTGAGGTAATGTCTTTTATTGGACCAAGTTCTGTTGGTGAGAGACACAAGCTTTCGACTTCACCCAGAGTTCTTCAAGAACTGTATAAGCTCCAAAGCTTGTCTCTCTCACCAACAGAACTTGGTCCAATAAAAGATATTACCTCCCCCATTTCCAAAACTGTTTTTTGACTGAAACAATTAGCTGAAATAGACACAAATTCATAAAATGTTTCCCTCAACTTGAATCTGCATTTTTCAGCTTAAAAAAAAGTTTTGATTGAAAAATTTGACCCAGCTTTACTCTAGTGCTTCAAATAAGTGCAGAGTTCTGATTTCTGATATGGTTTTGTACATTTTAGTGGCTCAGTTACTGCCCTAATTTCTTAGCTTTAATAACCTTGCCAGAAATTCTTCCTAATGCCTGGTTTAAGCTTGGACTTCTGATGTCAAGCTGTTGCTCATTGTCTTGCGTACATAAACTGTGCTATTAGAGTAGTACCTTCCTTTCTTTATTTTTGAAAAATTGGATTTTTGTGCCTTTATACTCTGTCCTCTCTTGTGATAAATAAAATAATTTTGATCCTACGTGTTGCATGAGTAGGGCCCCACCAAATTCACGGCCATGAAAAACACATCCTTGACCATGAAATCTGATTTTTTTTTGTGCTTTTACCCTATGCTATACAGATTTCATCAGGGAGACCAGCATTTCTCAAATTGGCGGTCCTGACCCAGAAGGGAGTTGCAGGGAGGGAGGCATCACAAGCTTATATTAGGGGGTTTGCAGTATTGCCAGCCTTACTTCTTCCTTGCCTTCAGAGCTGGGTGGCCAGAGATCGGCAGCTGTTGGTCAGGCACCCAGCTGTGAAGGTGGCACCTCCGCCAACAGCTGTGCAGAAATAAGGGTAGCAGTACCGCAACCCTCCCTACAATAACCTGGCGACCCTCTTTTTGGGTCAGGACCCCTACAGTTACAACACTGTGAAATGTCAAGACTTAAATAACTGAAATCATGAAATTTATGATTTTTAAAATCCTATGACCACGAAATAGACCAAAATGGTAGGGCCCTATGCGTAAGGTATAATCTATATAATCCATGACTTTTTTTGTTTTTGTTTGGATTCTAGTTTAAATCTGTTTTTCTACTGAAAAGCCCAGAGCTTACAGCAGTCTAGTTAGTCTTCCAAAGGCTTTGTAAAAAGAAATGATTACATCACTGTTCTTATTAGAGACCTTTAAGCCTTAGGAAAAAGTAGTAGGTAGATATACTTTAAGAATTTATGCTGCTGCCCATCATTGTAGTATGAGTGCTGAATCCTCACTGTTCGCCCATGTTTATAATTTCTCGTTACTCTAGATTTTGTTCCATATAACTGTATTAGTAGGCTTTTTCCTTCTTTCTTTCCTTATTTTCTTGTCTTCCATTTCTGTACTGTATTGTGTTGGATGACATAAGGCTCTTAGATACATTGTTGCTTGAATTTTGTTGCATACAGAGTTCAGCCAACTCTTTGCAAGGAATAGTCTTGATTCTCCCCTTTCTACAGCATGTAACTTCATGTGAGCCTAGTTGCATCAATTACAAGTGTCAGCAATTCAACACTTGGGCCAAATTCTATGCTAGTAAAACTCTGAGATGTGAAGTCAGTTTGCCAGAGGTTAAACTATTGCCTTAAAACAGTTTAGGGCATTGACTCTCTTACAGTCAGGTGTAGATGCCATGATATGAGAACCTGAATAGAATCTAGGTGTGGGAGGGAAACCCTTTTGATTCAGTTTAAGATGTGCCCAACATCTGTGCAGTCAACAGTGATTCTGGGATAAAGGCTTATTTTTATTCAAAATTGTCTACATGAGTGTCAAGGATTAGCTAAGTATATTGTATTTACAAAAATACAAAATATTTATAAAAATATGGATGAGTCTGCTTGGGGCACATGAAGCATACTTTTGGATCTTTTTTTTTTGTGTGCGCACCAAGTATATAAGGACTTTTCCTTATGGAGATTAGGGAAGGAACTAGAAGGCATCTGACTTCTTATCTTTCTTTCCCAGAAAAAAAAAAAAAAAAAGAATAGTAATAGGCCAACATGATCTCATCAGGAGCTTTTTAATGACCTGAAAATCAAAAACTAATCCTACAGAAACATGGGAACATGTACAAATCAAAGGATGAGCTCAAAAGAATAGCATAAACATGTAGGGGAAAAAATCGGGCCAAGGCACAAGTGAGTTACACTTAGCAAGAGACATAAGGCAATAAGAGGTTCTATAAATGAATTAGGAGTGAAAGAAAGATGAAGGAAAGTGTAGGTCTGCCACTTAGCTGTGACGCAGGGCTAATAAGGGATGACATCAAGAGAGCTGAAATGTTTAAAGCGTTCTTTGCTTCAGTCTTCACTAAAAAAGTTAATTGTAACCAGTTAATTGACACAATATTAACAAGGGGGAAGGAACATATTTCAGAACAGGAAAAAACAGGTTAAAGAATATTTAGGTAAGTTAAGTGTATTCAAATCATAAGAGCCTAATGAAATTCATCGTAGGGTACTTAAGAAACAAGCTGAAGCAATCTTGGAACAGGTAGTAATTATCTTGAGAACTCATGGAGGACAGGTGAGGTCCCTAAGGACTGGAGAAGGGCAAACCTAGTACCTATCTTTAAAAAGGAGAATAAAGAGGACCCAGGGAATTATAGACCAATTAGCCAAACTTCAGTACCTGGAAAGATTCTGGAACAAATTCTTAAACAATCAGTTTGCAATCCCCTAGATGACGATAGGACAATAAGGAATACCCAACATGGGTTTGGCAAGAACAAATCCTCCCAAACCAACATAACTACTTTGATAGGGTTACTGGTCTAGTGGATAGCAGGGAAGCAGTAGATATGAGACATCTTGAATTTTTTTTGTAAGGTTTATGACACCATCCCACATGACATTTTCATAAGCAAACTAGGGAAATGTGGTTTAGATTAAATTAGTATAGGGTGAGTGCACAACTGGTTGAAAGGCTACTCAGAATGGTATCAATGATTCACTGACAAACTAAGAGGGTGTGTCTAGTGGCATCTTAGGGGTCTGTCCTGGTTCTGGCACTAGTCACTAGTTTCATTAATGATTTGGTTAATGGAGTGGAAGAGTACGCTTATAAAACTTGCAAATGACACCAAGCTGGGAGAGGTTGCTAGCACATTGGAGGACAGGATCAGAATTCGAAAGGTCTTGGACAAAGTGGAGAATTGGTCTGAATTCAACAAGATGAAATTCAATAAAGATAAGTGCAAAGTACTTCACTTAAAAAGGAAAAATGAAATGCCCAAATACAAAATTGGGAATAACTGGGCAGTATTACTGCTGGAAGGAAGCTGGAGGTTATAGTGGGTCACAAATTTAATATGGACCAGCAATGTGATAATAGTTGCATAAAAAGCTAATATTGTTCTGGGAAGTATTAACAATAGTGTACATAAGATATGGGAGGTAATCGTCCTGCTCTGTGTGGCACCAGTGAGGCCTCAACTGGAATACTGTGTCCAGTTCTGAGCACCATGCTTTAGGAAGGGTCATGGACAAATTGGAGAGAGTCCAGAGGACAGCAACAAAAATTACAAAGATTTAGAAAATCTGAGCTGTGAGGATAGGTTTAAAACAAACAAAGCAAGCTGGGTATGTGTAGTATAAAGAAAAAAAGACCAGGGAGCAAATGGGAACCTAAGTCTTCACATATATTAAGGGCTGTTAAAGAGGACTGATCAATTGTTCACCATGTCTGTTGAAGGTAAGACAAGTCGTAATGAGTTTAATCTACAGTAAGGAAGATTAAGGTTAAATATTAGGGAAAACTTTCTAGTAGGCTTCCAAGGGAGATTGTGAAATCACCATCATTGGAGGTTTTTAAGAACTGGTTAGACAAACACCTGTCAAGAATGGTTTAAGTTTACTTGGTCCTGCCTCAGCAAGACCTCTCAGAGTCTCTTCCAGCCCTATTTTTCTCTCTCTTAGTTGCCAATGCTGATGTTAAACATAAAATTCTGTTCTGACTACCAGGATAGTTTGAGATATGGTTGAGTAGAAAATGAGACTGTTCAGACTTTTTTTCGACACTATTCTGGTTTTTGCTTAGCTTTTTCTGGAGAGACTGGTAAAGTTGAAGGGACTAACACAGTGAAGATGTTTGTATTTGCATATTAAATTGAAGACTTTTTTGTGTGATATAGTTGTTTAGGGTCTCATGCAGTACAGTTCAGGGCCCTGGGTAAGTAGTTAGATATTGAAGTAACAAATGATATAGAATGTGATGACATCTTGGTTGGAAACCGCTGGAACTGAGAACACTTTTGGAGGAAGGGTTTTGACTGAATAAGATTTAAACTGCTTTGTGTGAATGCACATTTTCATAAAACCCCTACAAAAAAAAGCAGATGAGAATAGAGGACTAACACAAAGATACAAAATTCAATTGAGTATGTACAAACTTGTTGTTTTTCATGACTTCATATTCATAATTAAGTTAGGTGGCATTTCAACACATCGGGAAAAATGAGCAGAAGGGTATGTCTTGTAAACTGGCCAGACAACTACTCTGTACTTGATCTCAGTATAATGGCGCACACAGGTGTGTGGTATAGCAAAAGTTGCTTTTCTCTTGGTGTTAGAACAAGATATTTGCCATTTTATTTGAAATTTTTTCAAAACGTGTAGTATGTGTAGTAATACAACTTAATGCTCTTCATCCACAGAATTCAGTGTTTTACAAAGGTAGTGTATGCTGCGTGGCCATCCCTCTGTCAGTCTCTGAGGGAGGCCATGCCGCCTCACTGTCGCGTACCTGTAAAGGTGCTCAAAGGGGGGAATTAGATTCACCTAGTGCTCCGATCCTCCAGCTGGGCAGAACAGTACAGCAGTCTTTGAGCCGCAGGCCCAGTCAGGGCTGGGGAGCAAAGCAATGGGTAATCTCTGGTCTGCAATCAGGGCAGAGCAGCTAAGCAGTCTGAGTCCCAGGGTGGTGAGCACCATAAAGTCTAGGGGCTCAGGTGGGGGTGAGCACCAAGAGAGTCTAGGGGCTCAGGTGGGGGTGAGCACCAAGAGAGTCTAGGGGGCTCAGGTAGGGTTGTGTGAGATGCGCAGGCCTCCTGGCATGAGGAGGGAGACTACTGCCACCCCAGGGATGGGGTGGCAAGGGGGACGCAGGCCTGCCCAACTCTACCACGGTCCCAGCCCAGGACCCTAATAGTGGCAGAGTGGTCTGCCACTGGGTCAGCGGGGATCTGCCCACAACATAGTGACTCTGTATCAGGCCAGCTCCCAGCCAGACTGTTGCCTGGTTTCTCTGGGCTGCTTCCTACTTTCCCCCTTGGGTGTACTTGTGTCTGTCATCTTGGGGAGCTCTGGCCAGTCTGCAGGTGTCAACCCCAGCAGCTCCCCAGCGTCTCGGTCTGCCGGCAGCCCCGGGGAGATCCAGCCAGTCCTCAGGAGGCAGCTCCTCTGCAGGCTCCAGCAGCAGGCGGGATGCGTCTGTCTCTTGTGGTGGCTCCACCACAACTAAGCTGCAGGGTCTGCCTTTTGTACTTCCCTTTCCTATCGCACCCTTCCACTTCTGGCGGAACAGACATGGCTCTTCTGGTTCAGCCCACCAGGAAGCATGTTGTAGTCCCTCCCCGTCATTCTCTGAGGGAGGCCACACCACCTTGCTAAAGGTAGATAAACGCTTTTTTCCCTGTTTTACAGATAAGGAGACTGAAGCATGTAGTCTCGTCACTTAGGGAGCTGGAAATAAAGTACAGATCTCTTGGCTACTACTCTAGTTGCTTTTTAACTCTGTACCTCTTCTGGATCACAATGCTTCTCATTTCTGTATGCTTCATATATAGTTAAGCAGAGACATGCAGAATCTGAAATGCTGTAATGACTGAGTTCCATCATTTGAACAAACAATACTGCACCTAAACTTAAGTTTACTCTGCTGTGGGCCATGTTAGCCACATAATAGTGAAAGTCAAAAATTGAGAAATATTAAGTGGTGTCTGACCAACATACAATATCCACCTCTGAAAACATGAAGGTATGTGAAGTCTGACAGAAAGGGAGTGCTGTAAAGCTGTTTAAGCCTGAACTTTAGGCTTCATTTTAAAGGGACATCAGCTTGAAATCTAGTCTTTCAAAGTTAAAGTTGGTTTCAGATACTACTCGTCCCTTAGTCCCCTTGTCATTAGTGAATTTTCTATGTATATAAAAAATTACGTACAAACTACGTTTAAGGAACATTATTTAGATTGCAAAGTTGGAAATTCAGAAGTTAAGATATGCCAGAGATGCTCTAGGCGTCTCAGGTTAGACACGTAAAGTTAATGGACTCTTGACTTCAATTTCTCTTATTTCCCCATCTGTAAAATAGGGATAAAGTCCCCTCATCACTGGGATGTTGTGAAAATAAATTCTTTAGTGTCTGTGAAGCACTCTCATACTATGACGGGTATGGAAAAGCCCATAAAGAAATAATTCCATATTAAGTGCAGAGTTTGAGTAATGTCTAGTAAAGAAGTATACGGAAAAACCAATATGGAATAGCTGCTCATTCATTGTGAAGTGTTCATCCTGAGCACAGAACAAGGAAGGGGTTGTGTGGAAAAAAATATTATGTGGTCATGTAAATAAAGACTGTGTCATAATACATATGCTTGGGGGGGCTGAACTAAGGTTGCAAAGGCATTTCCTGAATTGAGTGCCTAAATTTGCAACCTTAATGTTCTTTTAATGTAGTGGGGTGTGTGTAATTTCCAAGCTTTTAAAAAGGCAAACTGCAAGGTAAATTCTGCTTAGCTCCTGTGGCACTGGACTTCAGCTTGTTCAGTACAGGTGGAATTGTCAAGAAATGCTGCAGCAAAGTTGCAGCAAGTCTCCATTGAGCACATTCAAACTACTGTTTTTAATGGCTTGTAATTTGGCCAGATTTGGGCAGTTTTTCACCGGTATCTTAAAAAAGCACATCTCTGACACACAGGCCAGCCCTCTGCCAAATTTCAAGTTCCTGCTCAAAAGTATGGAGGAACTAGAACTGTTGGATGAAAAAGTTGTAAGGAATTCTTTATCATGGGCAAAACAATGTATGTTTCCTAACCTTGTTCTT
Source organism: Chelonia mydas (assembly GCF_015237465.2). Taxonomy (NCBI): domain Eukaryota; kingdom Metazoa; phylum Chordata; order Testudines; family Cheloniidae; genus Chelonia; species Chelonia mydas. Next base: position 111,295,123 of record NC_057849.1, on the reverse strand, counting down.
GGAAATGGCTAGACCATTTTTGTTGAAAAATTTTCCAAAAAATTCCACCTGAGGCAGGCAGACAGCATGTAAAATTTCAGCCTCAACAATTAGTTTGGCAAAATTTATAAGCAACTGAAAACAGGATCTTATGGTTTCCTGACATTCCCCACAGTTATAGGTGATGCTAACAGCTCCCCCTATAATTTTTATCCCCAAATTCATACAGAAACTGAGTACTCAAATTGCTGTCAGCTGCACAAAGTAAACAATTTTTCTTTCAATTTCAGTAATCTTAAATGTTAACAGTCCAATAGACAGCTTAAAAGTTCAGGTATTTTTAAAGTTGATAACATCTTTTCAAAATGTTACACAGTGGGGACAATTCCATTGGATGTCTATTCTGAACTTTTTTTCAGGCTAATTTCATGTGACTCAAATGTTTTTTTTGTTCTTGTGTTCCCTGTGCAGCAATAAATGTGTTTAGAAATATTATTGTGACTATCAAATTGCTCTCAAAAATACAAAAAGGACACATTGGCATCTGAGCTTTTAAAATAGGGGGAAATAAACTTCCAATAGGAATGCTTTTATTAAAGCACTTCCAAGAGCGTGAGGTTAAATGTCCTTTGTATCAAGCAGTTGCCTAGAGGATGTAATATTTACTTTAAATTTTTGACAAAACTTCTCTTTGTAGGTTTCTCAGGTTGCAGAATATGAAGAGGAGGCATATATAGCATTTGCTATGTTGGATGCAGTTGACGGAAAAACTGAGGATGCTTTGCTAGCACTTGAAGCTATTAAAAACGTTGTTTCATATTGGAATCTTGCACTAGTAGGTGTAACTCTTTTATTTTAATTTTTATGTTCTTAATACTGCATGGTAAAAATCACTACTTTGTTGGCTAGATTTTCCAGAGAAAGGCTGAAGAGATTGAGAATGATGCACTCTCACCGCAAGAACAAGAAGAGTGCAAAAGTCACCTGCAAAAGAGCAGAGACTATCTATTAAAGATCATTGATGAAAGTTTTACAGACACTTCAGTAATTGAGAAGGTATGTAATTTGGTTTGCTTTGTAGTTTTACTGATGGAATCCTTTGCGTCAGCAGGAAATCTCATCTTTTAAATTATCCTTTCAAAATTTGATAGAGCATTAACACTTTCTTCAGTGAAGTGTTTTGCTTTACAAACCAAATTCAGTGTTCAAGAATGAGCTATGCATTTAAAAGGACTCTGTGTAGTTTGTTCCTAAAATGCAGGTGGCAACAGTTCTTTTCTATTTTGGAAATATTTTGTTATGCACATTTTTTAAAAAGCTTTATTTAAAAAAATTTGTGAATCAATACTGTAGTCAAGATTCTGAAATTGAACTAAAATAAAGAACTTTTACTTTTGGACAAATATTAGGCCAAGGTTAGAATGGAGATTAAATATTTGACTGCATTTAACTCTATATCTTTGACTTAATCCTAATCAGTCATTGCTTACAAATACTCAAGTGGGACTGATGAATCAGGAAAAGACACATTTATATCCTACTTCTGGTTAGACGAATCTTACTACTGAAGTTCATGCAGAATTATATCATTTAATATTTTTGTCCTATGTATAGTGATGTACATGCAGAGTGGGCATTGAGTTTTGGAAGAGACAATAAGTCATAATATGTCATGTAAACAATAGTAGTTGACAATGTCAAAAGTCGTGGGAAACTGCCGAGAAAGATTAGTTTATTAAAAGCTAGAAAGTTCAGGTTTTGCATTAGTAAAAATATTGTTTGGAATCTATTTGTTCAGATAGAGGAATAGTCATCTTGAAATGTGGTATTTTTACATGAAATTCTATTTGCTAATAGTGCTTTATTACTCCAATTGCACTTGAACTCAAAAAGAGAATATATCCCTAAACCTCTTTGTGCACTGCAATTCTCTCCCAGTTACCAGTGTCAATAGAAACTGTTAAGGAGATGCTGGAAACAGTAATTCAAGAACTTGGGGATTATGGTGAAGAAGGAAGTCCTGGTTTCAAGAATGGCCTATCCCGAACTGTAGATTCAGAATTTAAACACTCCACTCCATCACCAACAAAATTTTCTTTATCACCAAGTAAAAGCTACAAGGTATATCAAATAACACACAAAATTCTTCTGAAATGTATTGTTTTTAATTAATGTGATAAGATTCAATTATTGTTCTTTCAGTTCTCTCCCAAAACTCCCCCTCGTTGGGCAGAGGATCAGAAGTCTTTACTTCAGATGATCTGTCAGCAAGTAGAAGCCATTAAGGTAGGTAAATCCTAATTGAGTTAATGTATCAACAAATATGTAGTGATGATTTTTAACACTGTATTGGTACTAAAGTTAACATTAGATTATAAAGCTCAAACTGTTAAATTAAGTTAAACTTCCAGTGTGTGATGAGATTTCCAGTTATATCAATGGAATTAAAGTGATTAAATCTCTGCATAATTTGAAGAGTATGGGTGCAAGTGTCACTGTATAGAAATTTAATTTCAGAATCTATGAAATTAGTGCATAAGCAGATAAGGGTATCCTTCTGTGGGACCATACACTGAGCATGTGAATTCTGTTGATTAGGAGAAGACTCTTGTAGTTTGTATAATAAGGCTTCTCTTTTCACACCTCTCAAGCCAAAAATTATTTAAAAAAATGGATTTTGTTGGATGGTTGTAGAGGCAGGACAGAAGCACTATGTAAGGTATTAGTTTCAAATGTACTTAACATTGAATGGGGTCACTAGTACTGACATCTAAAAATGGGTTTAATTTGTTCAACCTATTCTCTGTCAGATTGGTTCTTTAATCAGTTTATTTGATATTGCACTTAAGCAGTAAAGTTATGAAAGTCCAGAAGTAAAACAAGAAATTCATTTTTGTTGTCTGAAATATAGTTAATGGTGATTAAATTATCACTGACCTTTCTCCATATTTTAATAATTTTCCTAACAACTGCACTGCTGCTGGCCTGATAGGGAATGAATAAGAATAATTTTCTGTTTCCTATGTTAGCCTTGTAAAATTATACTTGCCAGGCAAGCAGTTGTTTGTGTGTAAAATATTTAGTTTTCATTATTATCATAAGGAAGCTTTTGGGTCTAGGTTGCTAAACTTTCATTATCCCTTTGCCAAGGCTGATATGTTTAAATTTGAAAGCACAACCTTTTATTTAATTTTTAAAATTTTTTTTAAGGTCTGCATCTTTGAGTAGAATCTGTTGGTAATGATTTGGAAAGAGCTAGAATCTTTTAATAAGTAAAATACCATATTTGACTGTGTATCCATGTGATCTCACTTGAGTCTAGGTACACATGCAATATTGTAGTCTTTTGAATAGTGGTGTCCATTGGGCTGCCCCATGGATGTCCTCATGGCCACCACCCGAAGGCAGGCAGAGTGTCTGCAACCATCCTGTTACGTCTTACTGCCCATGGCAATGAGATAAAACTAGCAGTGTTCGCCCACTACCGCTTAGTGGAACCTACTTGTACTACGTTAGGGTTAATCCCACTCAAAATATTAGTCAGTAATTTATTTTTATTCTGGTTGTATCAAAACAATTTCCTCCCTGTCTTTTCCCTCCACTACTCTCCCCCCCCCCCCCCCCCCCCCCCATTTAATTTCTCCCTTGGTGCACAGCACCTCTATCCACAGAAAAATGATGGATTGAAAGCCCTCGAGCTTTAAACTGTCATCCTATGACAATTTAATTCCACTCACTGATGGCCACAACCCGTCTGTTTTTGCCTCTGTGAGAGTCTTGCGCCAGATTGCTGCTCTGTCAGTAATTCTGAACAACAACAAGGAAGTCCAGGGATGCTTATCAGGATCTATGCTTCCTCGAAAATCTGAGGGAAGCAAGAAGAGATTTCAAAAACTGGTCCATGCCCTGCTATGTGTCAGCAAAGAACTTTGCCATCCACTATGCAACACCTATAGTCCGTACCAGCAAATAATTCTTGGCACCATCAGACAAAGATCTGGCATCAGACCACCTCAGTACCAACTATCACCTCTGCTCCAAAAACTGATACCTCCTCACCAAGATAAGGGTGGTCGAGTCATGATTCCCAGCACTGGTCCCTTCCTTCCCGTAAGGAGAGGCTAACACTTCACTTTTCAGGGAACAAAACACTAATCCCATAACAGAGGCAAGTGATGCCAGCTCAGTCTGACTCAGCACCAAAGTAGTACAAGCCACATTCTGTATCGCTGACTGAAAATAGCAGTAATCATCAGACGCTGGCAAAGACATTGATGGCAGCATCAACATCAGTACCAGTACTGTCATTGTAAGCCCTGCCAGTAACTGCTGATTTTATGTTAAAGGAGGTAACCATGTCCCTGGCATATATTTCTGACCTCTTGGTATTAGGGGCACCTTGAGGTTTGGCTCTGCCTCTCAAGGTCTGTTTATCCCATCATTGGGACACACCTGTTCTCCATCCAGTTGGGAGCCACCTTTTCTCTCACACAGGTCAGAAGACGCTCTTTACAGACCAGAGACTCACTTTAGAACTCCAGCATATCCACCTCAAACATGGCAGTTGCCTGTTCAACCCTATCAGAACTGGCCTTACCTCATGTAATGCTCCACCTTGGTGCTACGGAGCATGCTGCGGACCACATTCAGGTTCTAATCTTACTCCTGTCATTTAAGGAAGCATAAGGAGTCTGGAACCCCTTCTTCATCTATTGCCAGACCATCATTATTTTTTCCTTCCCCCTGGTCTGCAGAGAGGGGAAAAAACAAGAGCAGCTGGCAGAGGAGGAACAGGCACTATTGCCAGCAGCACCCTTAGTCTCCCAGGGACTAGTCATCACCCTCCTGGGGAGACAGTCTATCCAGCTCCTCTGCCAGCTGCTGATGACTTCAAAGCATTTCGGAAGCAACTTTCCCGCATTGCTCAGACTCTTGAGATAAAAGGAAAAACTCACAAGCTTTTTGATATTCTGCACTCATCTGCTCCAGCTATGATAACTCTGCCAGTTAATGAAGGCATCTTGAATCCAGCCAAGACACGGTGGCTGACGCCAGTTATGCTGCCTTTTGTGGCTAAGAGAGCGGAAAAGAAATATCAACCTCCCTTAGGGGTACCCCAGCAGTTTTTCTTTAATGCACATCTACATCCAACACCAGGTTCCTTCATGGTTTCAAGACCAAGCAGACTAAGAGCATAAAGATAAAAGATAAAAACCCTTAAAAAAAACTAGACTTATTTGGAAGAAAGATTTATCGATCTCACTGGAGCTTGGAGTTGCTAATTATCAGGCTTTATTTGCAAAGTATAATGGTGTTGCTTGGGAGAGGCTATCACCCTTTATAGCTAAACTTCCACAAGACTGCCGAGAAGAGTTGAAAAGCATCATTGTTGAAGGTCAACTAGTAGCTAAAACATTGCAACAGACCACCATGGATGTATCAGACATGATGACTAAAGCCATGCCTATTGCTGTAACCACACGCAGGGCTTCATGGCTGCAAGCCTTTGGCATGCTAAGAATATTGCAAAGTATTTGAGGGCACAGAATTACTTTGCATTAGCATGGACAACTGACTGCATGCTCTCGAAAGCTTCTAGGGCCATAATTTGTTTTCTGGGCATCTACACATCAGCCCAAAATTGTAAGACCTTTAGATGTAAGGGCAGTCCAGGCAGACACCTGTCGACCTTCAGTAGTAGTCTTGAGTCCCTGCCGAGGAAACAGCTGAGACTACTGCTTTGGCTGTTGGTCAGTCTGCACCTACTTCCAAGCAACAGGTTTGACGATAGATTCGAGAGCCACACTCTCAGACCACTCAAAAGCCTTGCCTAAGTCCCACCTTTTGGATGTTGGCTTGCTTGCTTCCATCAGGTGTGGACTGTGAAAACAGAAAAAAGTTCTGCAAGTTGATTGCCCAGGGCTATTCCATCCAATTTCAGTCCCCCTTCCCTGTCTCTCTTCAGGGACCCTTCTCATAAAAATCAGCCAAAGGAAGAGCTAGTTTATCTACTTTGCATAGCAGCCATAGAGCAATGCTTCCCAAACAGTGAGCCATGGCTACTTTGGGGAGCCACAAAGGGTTCATGGGGGAGCCACAAGTGTTTTTTGGGGAAAAATCAATATGCCTGTTCTTTAGTTGTGTGGGGGTTGTTTTTTTTTTTTTTTTTTTTTTTGGGGGGGGGGGGGTTTGGTGTGGTGTTTTTTTTTTTAAACTGAGGGTATTTAATCTAGGCTTAAAAACCCCCTGCACTTTATCTGTGAGTCTGTCTTAGGCTGCTATTGCTGCTGGGGTTGGGAGCTTCTCTATGCCCTCTGCTCTTGCAAGGGGCCTTCAGCAGAGAGACTTCCTGCTGAGGTAAGAATTCAGCAGGAAGAGTCTTGGCTGAAAGCACCCTGCTGGAGTGAAGGGCAAAGAGAGGATCTCAGTGCTGGCGGCGGCAGCAGCAGCAGGTAGGGGAAGGAAGGGACTCCGAGGGAGAGACAGATGCCTCTTACCTTTATAGTGGAACAATTTTTGCCATGTGTTAACCTTACATGTAGCAAACGTTTGACTGAAGAAGATTATTTTAATAAAGTTAAACGTAAAAGGAGGAAAGTAGATATAATACTTTCAGTGCTTGAATTTTTATGTCTTGATGCTAGTGTGGAAAGTTCATAGCATATCATTAGTTTTCAGGTCTTCGTAGATGAAGGCCTGAGACCAGGGAAACTACAGACATTTAGAAACCAAAGACCGAGAATTCATAAACAAGAGCAACAATTTTTTTCTTTCAGAAACAAGAATTAAAGTGTCAGAAAAGTCATTTCTAAAAAAAATTATTCCTCAGAAAGCCTTAGATGCATCTTTTATTGTAGCCATGCAAATTGCAAACAAGCACACACCATTGGTGAGCCCCCATATTGAAAATATTCAGCTATATTCTGTATCTGGACTCTTGATTCCATGAAAATCCACCTTAAAGCAGTTTCCATGGGGCATCTGTCCATTCAGGTTTTTTTTGACCCCATGGTATCCAGATTTCTAAAGGGATTATCTTTGACATGGGATCTCAACATTGTCCTTATGATCCTTGCGGAGCTCTCCTTTTGGCCTTTTCCTGAATGCTCTTCACACTTCCTTTCGCTCAAGCTGTTTTTAATCTGCCAGAGGGGCCAGCAAACTACATGCTCTCATGGCTGACCCTCTTTACAAAACATTCTATGGGGGTAAGGTGGTATTGAGACCCTGTACCAAACTTATTCCCTGTGTAGTGTTAGACTTTGGTTTGAATCAGTCTGTCATTTAACCTGTTTTTCTCACCAAAACACCATTCCTTCTCCTAGAGAGAAGCTCCCTTTTAAAGGGCTTTTGTTACAATAGGAGAGTCTTTCAGACTCTTTTTACTGCCATCTCTGATGCTTCTAGTGGTCCCAGAGAATGTCAAATGATTACGTAGTGTGTGTATATAATAAACCTGTTCCTCCAAATATTAAAATACATTCCACTGGACTAAAGCACAGTGTCTAGTCTTTTGCACACTTCCTGAACATTCCCAAATCTGAAACTTGCCAGGTAGCTACATAGAGTACTTTCTTTACTTTCATTAAACATTGTCCTTGGCCTAACTGCAAGAACAGATGCCAGATTTGGTAGGGCAGTGTTAGTCATTGTTTGGCTAAAGTGGGAGCCACATGGATGACAACATCGTTACTATAAGGCAAATAAAAGTTATTCTGCAACATTAGTAAATTTTCTGTGTTGGAGAGCATATTATTGGTTCCCTGTCTTTGCATCACTTCAAGATTAAAAATAATTAACTCAGCTATTATATAACTTAAAAATATTTCAGTGTATCTGAGCATCCTCTACCAATATTTGCTAAAAAAATCAAGGGCAAGGGCAGATATCCAAGTAAAAGCTCATCCTTTGGCTCCTCTCTAAGGATGACTTTAGACAAAAGATTTGTCTCTAGCTGTTTTTGTTTCAGAACTGTTCTTTTTAGTCTACTAATGTGTGTTTTTTCCTTTGACTGGAAGATTTAGATATTTATATAATGTTGAATATGGCACTTCGGGTGTATTCAATTCATTTTTTGCTAGTACTTGACTTTTTTTTACCTACATATTTGGTTTTGTGTACTGGCTTAGTAGTAGACTGTTAATTCATACAAAGAAACCTCTTCAGTGTAAATTGCTGTATATGATAAACAAAAACAGCTATAGTAATCTCTTCCTTCCAAACTGAGGCTTGGGTGTCAAGGGTAAAAGTCAGTGTTTGGTAAACAAAGTAAAACTGAGAATTTTTAAGGCTTTGCATAGATAGTATTAACCTCAAAATAAACATCTGTTTTAATATTCAACTACACCTGTCTTTTTAATTTTAATGTAAACTATATAAATACTGTCTCCTGATAGAATGAGATGCATGAAATGAAACTCAATAATTCCAACTCAAACTTGTCATCTCATCGGTGGCCTGCTGAAGGCTATGGCACAGATACAATGTCAGATGGCTATCAGGGAACACAAAACTTTCATGGAGCTCCACTAACAGGTAAACTGGTGTTGAGAGTTTAATCAGTTACTGTATCTTGTTTTCAGAAGACCTTGGTCAGCCTCTAAAATTGCTATAAATTAGGCATTTAAGGTTTAAACACTGCAAATGAGCTTAAAAATACCTTTCTGTTGAAAAGCATTACCTTTTGAAGATGGTTCTTTTTTGGGTAATGGCAAAATAGAATTACTCTTGTGTTTCTCTTTTAGTTGCTACCACTGGCCCATCAGTCTACTACAGTCAGTCGCCTGCATATAACTCTCAGTATCTTCTCAGAACAGCTGCTACCAATGTAACACCAACAAAGGTGAGGAGAGATCTGTTAATGTACTGCTTTGAACTACAGTCTTTATCAATTTTCAATTTCTATATGTGAAACTGATTCTTCCAATGAAGACTTTTAGGGATAACCTTGTGTGATATTCACACTTATGTGGATTATGCTTAATGCCCAAATGTGGATGACCTACTGAGTGAGTCCTCTCAAATTCTGGTGGTGTGGGAGGGGGTGAACCATCAAGAGCAATCTCTTGCATTCGTATTTGAAGTATATATGCTCACTATGATATCTTCTACTGAGAAAATCTTCGACAATACCTAAGATCCATTTCTCTGTAGGATGGGAAGAAGTTTTGGGAGTAGTAGGAAGGAATAGAGAAGAAACAAGCAGTATCTTCTCAAGCAGCTAGGTGTTTCTATAAAGCAAATCTTTGTAACTGTTCTGCTTCACTTAATATTAAGGTCTATACATTTTAAAGATAAAAACAAAAACATCAACAAACTTTTCAGGGCAGGGATTGTCTTATGTTTGTACAGGCACTACCATAGTACAAATAGAAAATAATAATCTATCTTTTTTTTTTTAGGCTCCAGTCTATGGCATGAACAGGCTTACACCTCAACAACATATATATGCTTATCAACAGCCAATGCATACACCACCACTGCAGAACACCTCTGCCTGCATATTTTCCCAAGAAATGTATGGCGCTTCTTTGCGTTTTGATTCTCCTGCTACTGGACTTCTGTCTCCACGTGGTGGTGATGAGTATTATAATTACAGTGTTCCACAAGCGAGCACAAATCCACCATTGCCTGAGCCAGGCTATTTCACAAAACCTTCAGTTGGTCCTCTGATTCCAAAGTCTGCAGAATCAAAGGTGATAGAATTTGGGAAATCTACCTTTGGGCAGCCTGTACCAGCAGAAGGAACAAAATCCTCTTTCACAACACCTGCACAATCAACTCAACCAACCACTTTTAAATTTAACTCTAATTTCAAATCTAATGATGGAGACTTTACATTTTCATCACCTCAGATTGTAGGCCAGCCCCCCAGTGCAGCTTTTAATAGCAATGAAAGCCTCTTGGGTCTTCTGACATCGGATAAACCTTTACAAGATGATCGATACATGGGGCAAAGAACAGTTCATGATCATACAACTGGCCAAAGAAATGCCTTCAGTTTTGGTAACAAAAATATTTCAGGCATTTCATTTACAGAAAATATGGGTCAAAACCAACCTAAAACTTCAGGTTTTGGCAAGGGTGACATATTCAATTTCCAAGATCCTGGAAAACCAGTGTTTGGAACCCCAAGTTCAGATCTGGCCAATAGAAGTCATGAAACTGATGGAGGAAGCATCCATGGTGCTGATGATGATGATGATGGTCCACACTTTGAGCCTGTAGTGCCACTCCCTGACAAGGTTGAAGTAAAGACAGGTGAGGAAGATGAAGAGGAATTCTTTTGCAACAGAGCAAAGCTGTTCCGTTTTGACACAGAATCTAAAGAATGGAAAGAAAGGGGCATTGGAAATGTGAAAATACTAAGGCATAAAATATCTGGGAAGATTCGGCTCCTCATGAGGCGGGAGCAAATATTGAAAATCTGTGCAAATCACTATATAAATACAGATATGAAACTGCAACTAAACGCAGGTTCAGACAAATCATTTGTATGGCATGCTTTAGATTATGCAGATGAGTTTCCAAAACCTGAGCAGCTTGCCATTAGATTCAAAACACCAGAGGAAGCAATGCTTTTCAAGCATAAGTTTGAAGAGGTGCAGAATATTTTGAGAACCTCAAATGTTGGTACACCAGCCATTCAGAGTGTTGGGACTACAAGAGAAATAGCAAATCAGGATAGCAAGGAGCCTTGCAAAACTACTCCTGGAACCCTGAATTTTGGATTTCAGTTTAAGAAAGAGGAGATGTGGCAGTGTAATGTCTGCTCAGTGAAAAACAGTTTAACTACTTCCCAGTGTAGTGCTTGCCAGGCTCCAATCCAAAATACAAGCAGTTCTGTAAAGGGACCTGATGGCAAAAGCAGTTTTACAGTTACATCAGCTACATCTACACCGATATCCTTTTCTTTTGGTAGGGAAATCCCATCCACATGTACTACTAGTGGATTTGGGGAACAGTTTATGTTGAAGGAAGATCAGTGGGCTTGTAATGTGTGTCTGGTTCAAAATGAAGCTACTGATAAGAACTGCTCAGCGTGCCAAAGTCCGAATCCAAGAAACAAGGAAATGCATGCTGTACCATTACCTGAAACTTCAGCAGCTTTCAAACCCAACACTGATACCACACACGATAAATTTGGATCAGTTTTTGCTAAAAAAGAAGGTCACTGGGATTGCCATGTTTGCTTCGTGAGAAACGAGCCCACTACATCTAAATGTGTTTCCTGCCAGAATCCAAATAGAACTAACATGCCAGTATTTGGTCAGCAAGCTTCATTTAAAAGTGGCCAAGGAGATGTTCCGAAGACTACACACAATGATTTTGGAGCTGCATTCTCTAAAAAAGAAGGTCAGTGGGATTGCAGTGTGTGCCTAGTCAGAAATGAAGCAAGAGCTGTAAATTGTGTTGCTTGTCAGAATCCCAATTCACCAAAACAGTCTAATGTGTCTACATCTACTATTCAAGCATCTCTTACTCCTGGAGTTGGTTCTACTGCTGATGCAAGTAAACCCCAGAAAAGTGGATTTGAGGGACTCTTCGCTAGAAAGGAAGGGCAATGGGATTGCAATGTTTGCTTGGTACGAAATGAAGGCTCTTCAGTAACCTGCGCAGCTTGTCAAGCACCAAATCCAAGTAATAAGCCTGTTGCTGACGCCCCATCAACTCTTACATTTGCCCTTAAAAGCAAATTCTCTGAACCTGCTGGAGGACAACTGGGAACAGGTTTTAAGTGTGACCTTTCTGAAAAAGGTTTTAAATTTGGCCATGCAGAACAAGGAAAAGCACCTTCTTCCTTCAACTTTCAGATTCCTTCAGATACTGAAGTTAAATCTGGAAAAGAAGGATTTAGCTTTTCAATGCCTGTGCCCGCAGGTGGATTTAAATTTGGCATACAGGAGCCTAGTAAAAATATCACAAGAAAGGATGAGCCACCCAAAGAAAGTACCAATGGCTTCTTAAACAGTGGTGATGAAAAAGAGAAAAAGGAGACTCCCTCAAAGGGTGTAACTGGTATCCAGTCTCATAATGTCTCTAACAAACAGAACAGTGATTTAGTATTTGGCCAGAATAGCAGCACTTTCACTTTTGCTGACCTTGCAAAAACTACTTCTGGAGAAGAATGTCAGTTTGGTGTAAAAGATCCAAACTTCAAGGGTTTTTCAGGTGCAGGTGAAAAGTTATTTTCCTCACAGAGTTCTAAAGTAGCTCACAAGGCTAATACTTCTGTTGATCTTGAGAAGGAGGATGATGCATATAAGACAGAGGACAATGATGATATCCATTTTGAACCTGTAGTCCAGATGCCTGAAAAAGTGGAATTAGTGACAGGGGAAGAAGATGAGACCGTGCTCTATTCACAAAGAATAAAACTATTTAGGTTTGATCCAGAAACAAGTCAGTGGAAAGAACGTGGTGTTGGCAACTTGAAAATTCTTAAAAATGAAGTTAATGGCAAACTAAGAATGCTAATGCGACGTGAACAGGTACTGAAAGTATGTGCAAACCACTGGATAACAACTACCATGAACTTGAAATCTCTGTCTGGTTCAGACAAAGCATGGATGTGGCTAGCCAGTGACTTTTCTGATGGAGATGCAAAGTTGGAGCAACTGGCAGCTAAATTCAAGACGACAGAGCAGGCTGAGGAATTCAAACAGAAGTTTGAAGAGTGTCAGAGGCTGCTGTTGGATATTCCACTGCAGACCCCACATAAACTTGTGGATACTGGTAGAACAGCTCAACTCATACAGAAAGCAGAAGAAATGAAAAGTGGGTTGAAAGATCTCAAAACCTTCTTGACAGATGATAAAACTAAATTGACAGAAGAAGAGAATAAAAACTCAGCTTCAGCCTGTAGTACTTCTGATTTAATTATAAAGCCACATGCTGAAAGCACTGGGCCTACTCTGGAGTGGGATAACTATGATTTACGTGAAGAAGCATTGGATGATAGTGTAAGTAGCTCTGTGTATGCCTCGCCTCTGGCAAGTAGCCCTGTGAGAAAAAACCTATTTAGATTTGGGGAATCTACAACAGGATTTAATTTTAGTTTCAAATCTGCCTTGAGCCCATCCAAGTCTCCTGCCAAACAGAATCAGAGCAGGTTGTCTGTAGGAACAGATGAAGAGTCTGATCTTACTCAGGAAGAAGAAAGAGATGGACAGTACTTTGAACCTGTGGTACCTTTACCTGACCTTGTAGAAGTGGCAAGTGGTGAAGAAAATGAGCAAGTTGTCTTCAGTCACAGAGCTAAACTCTACAGATATGATAAAGATGCCAATCAATGGAAAGAAAGAGGTATTGGAGATATAAAGATCTTGCAGAATTATGACAACAAACAAGTTCGTATTGTAATGAGAAGAGACCAGGTTTTAAAACTCTGTGCCAATCATAGAATAACACCAGACATGAACATGCAACAGATGAAAGGAACTGAAAGAGCCTGGGTATGGACTGCATGTGACTTTGCAGATGGGGAAAGAAAAGTAGAGCTCTTAGCTGTGCGATTTAAACTACAAGATGTTGCAGAGTCATTTAAGCAAATTTTTGATGAAGCTAAACATGCCCAAGAAAAAGACACCTTGATTACACCTCTCTCTTCACGTGCCAGTACACCAAGAGAGTCTCCATGTGGCAGAATTGCTGTAGCTGTACTGGAGGAGACCACCAGGGAGAGAACTGATCTGAACCAGGATGGTGATACCTCTGATGTGACTGTAGAGGTTTCAGAGATGTCAAGCACTTCTGAAACACCAACAAAAACGGTGGTTTCTCCTCCAAAGTTTGTATTTGGTTCAGAATCGGTCAAGAGCATTTTCAGTAGTGAAAAATCAAAGCCATTCACATTTGGAAATACTTCAGCTACAGGATCTCTATTCGGTTTCAGCTTTAACTCTCCTTCAAAAAGTAAAAGTGAAGAGGATAGTTCAGTGTCTCAAAACATAATGCAGAGAGAACTACAGCTCACAGTAACTGAGCCTCAGGAAAGCTACACTGCCAATCAGAAGCCTACAGACAGCCAGGGAGAAAATTACTTGGTTACATCAGCAGCAGGATCCTCTAATTACACATTTAAAACACTAGAAAAAGGTAAGCGTTGCCCAAATTGGCAACTATTTATACTAAGTAGTTGTTTTACTTTGAGAAGGTTATTGAAAAATTTGTCATGGAAAGCGGTTAGTGGCTTTTTATTGCAATGAAAATACTGTAAATTGTGTCCCTGTAATAAGAGTAAAGTGTTCTCTTCAGTGGTTGAATGCAAACTTCATGTTTCTTGCAAATACCTCTTTAGCTTAAAATCTTACGGTTTTGTCCTTCACTTACAATTGTTCTCTTTGTGCATGGTGAGGGGGCAGGGGATGTCTGAACTATTGTGCTAGGTCAGCATAACTCTGCCCATATCTAGGAATTCAGACGAGCTAGTAATTACCTATGCACTCGGGCCAAAATTTTCAAATGTGGTTGCCTAAAGTTTGGAACCGGAATCCATAAGTTGGACTTGTACCTAAGTAGGTAGTCTTGTCAGCACTTAGAATCACAGAATATCAGGGTCCAACCTAAACCTCCCCCACTGCAACTTGTGACTATTACTCCTTGTTCTGTCATCACTTCTGAAATTATGCCTTTTATTTTGGTACTTAAATACAGATGCAGGGACCTGTCTTTAGACAATGATGTTTGAAAACTTTGGCTTCCATTTCTTTATGGAGAGGCACAGTGGTTTAGCTGAAACCTGCCATAACATAAAAACTTGAGTGCTGCTGATGTATTTTGACTAGGTGGTATTAGTAGAATGGTGTAAACTAGATTTTTCGTCTTACTGTTTTTTCTTATCTGATTCCTAAATTTTTCAGCAGCAGAGTGAAATATTTGTCAGGGAAATATCCTGCTTGAAGACAGTTGTATGGTATATGAAATTTGACTCCAGTCTCTTGTGATCAAAGTGCTGCCCACAGCCAGTCACTTCAGAGGTCTGGTTTGAAGAGGCTGCACAAATCCTGGTATTGCTCTGTTGTCTTAGCAGACAGAATAAATTATATAACTTTGATTTATTTGTATCTTCTGCTGGGCAAACTCTTGGGCTTCACCTTTAAATAGCCATGTACAACTTTACAGTAGAAACTGAATATTTCATTGCATTATATAGCTAGTAATGTTTAACATATTAGGGCCCTATCAAATTCACAGTCCATTTTGGTCAATTTCACAGTCATCAAATTTTAAAAATAATAAATTTCATGATTTCAGCTATTTAAATCTGAAATTGCAATGTTCTAATTGTAGGGATCCTGACCCAATCAGGAGTTGTGGGGTGGTTGCAAGGTTATTGTTGGGGGGGTGGGGGGTTGCGGTACTGCTACCCTAGCTACTGCTGGCGACAGTGCTGCCTTCAGAGGTGGGCAACTGGAGAGCAGTGGCTGCTGGTCAGGAGCCCAGCTCTGAAGGCAGATCCGTCGCCAGCAGCAGAACAGAAGTAAGGGAGGCATGGTATGGTATTGCCACCCTTACTTCTATGCTGCTGCTGGCAGGGCGCTGCCTTCAGAGCTAGGCACCTGGCCAACAGCCACCGCTCTCTGGCTGCCCAGTTCTGAAGGCAGCACAGAAGTAAGGGTGGCAATACCATGACCCCCCTAAAATAACCTTGTGATCTCCCTGCAACTCCCTTTTGGGTCAGGACCCCCAATTTGAGAAAAACTGGTCTCCCCTGTGAAATCTGTATAGCGTGGGGTAAAAGCACACAAGACCAGATTTCATGCAGAGGGAGACCAGATTTCATGGTCCATGCTTCGTTTTTCATGGCCATGAATTTGGCAGGGCCCAAAATATTATATGAAGCATATGATTGTATTGGCATTTAAAAGTTGGGGGGGGGGAGGGGGAAGAGCAGTCAAATCAATTTGTTAAATAGAAATACTTTGACTAAATTGCAGTAAAAAATGGACAATGCAGAATTTTGGACTAAAAGTGGATTTCAGAATTATGACAAGTATGCAGATCTATGTAGTAAAGTATCCTGGTAGGAAAAACTTGATAGCTGCTGCTTGTTTACATATATTGAGTAGATTGATAAACAGGTACAGCAGGCAATGCAAATATTCATTAGCTGATTGTGATCTCTAGATACTGGAGATATACACTTAAGAACTTAGATATGTTTGTGCCCCTCTAAAAATCCAAATAAACACTTAAACCCACATAATTTATTTTCTAGGATTTAATTTTAGTCTTTTTAAATCTAATCCAATGGCCTTTTGGACCAGCACACCTTCCTTCCAACCCGATAGTAAAGGTATTTACACACTGCACTGAATGTGTGATGAAATCACTCTTTAGCTGGTACTGACAATTGCCCAGTTGTGGCAAAGCAGTTGGCTATATAATGGTATGAAAATTTACACAAATTTAATATGCATGCTGAAGAGCAGTAGTTAGAATTAGTGTGTTTTTGACTTTGTACCTGTCATAGCAAAAGAATGTCTCCCTACCCTCTGTTAGTTTAGGGTTTTTTTTAATTCACACAAGTGGCGCTCTTGGAGCGCTCTACTTCATAGACTTTTGGCTTTTGTATTGCTTCAAATTTACCATAGGAACTCCAGATCTGCTTGCTAAAATCTTCCCTAGGAAGATGAGAAGATGTATGAGAAATTTCACGGAGTATGCTCAGGATGATGTTGGAATTCCTTATGAAGAGGGTTTCAAACTGGCTCAGTTCCATTCCCAGTGTCTAGCCAGTAAGAACTGTATATCCTTAAAAATAAGCATCTGTGAAATGGGAGGCAGAGTCAGATCTCCTGAACTCTTGAGTTTTTCAAGCTAGTGTCTGAATTGAATCCACCTGTTTTGCTACTGGAAGTGTTCAAAAGTTCACTCACTGGTCACCTAGTTGTTTACTTCTGGCCCTTTTCATAATTAAGTCACATTCTGAGACTGGGAGTCCAGTGCTCTCTACTCACCCAGTGTGTGGCTGCGTAAGGAGTTGCTCTGCACCTAACTTCTTTTAAAAAATAGACTTTTGTTGTGTGTCTGACTACTTGCTGAATTAACCAAGTTGGTGAGAACTTTTGGAAACTTTATTTTTTTTTCCTTTAAAATAATATAACTATAGATAAGCTGTATACATTGTTCAATGTTTTTTTTAAAAAAATACAAAGATACACCGAGAATATCTTATACTTGAGTGCTGCAACAGTCCTCAGTACTAAATATGTATAACCAGATCTTACAACAAATGCATGGTATAACCTAAATACTGGCAGTTCTACCTGATTAAGTAAAACTTGGTCAAATGTTGTCTCCATAAAACAAATGCTTCTCACTGTTCTAACACTGTTAGTTCCTATAGCATCCAAAAAGTGTTTTCCATCATTATAATCTGAAAAGGTATATTACGTGCTTCCATCAATACTAACTCTTTATTTATTAAAAGAACAATATTGCTACTTCTAAATTTAATCAGATTCTAAATTGAAAACCTTCAGTTAGTCTCATTTGTTGTTTGTGAGGTAAAGTAAATGTTCTTGATTCTTTTCCCCCGGCTAAATTTGTTCTTTGTTATCTTAGGGCTTGACGCTTGCAAGTTAGAGCGCATTAAAGCAGCCCCGGGCGCCCTAACTCATGACCCATCTACACTGGCAAGGCACGTAGAGTGCCTGGATTCTGTAGCTGGAGCGCTCCTGGTAATCCACCTCCACCAGAAGCATAACGCTTGGTGTGTCTCAGCTGAAACGCTGCAGTGTCAGTGTGAACGAGGTGTTGCATTACTGCGCTTTGATCGGCCTCCATAAACGTCCCATAATCCTCTTAAATCAGGTGGCCACTCTTTTCATTGTTTTGAACTCGCTTTAGGAATGCAGATATGCCCTTTCAAAGCTCTGTTTCTGACAGCCGGCATGCTTGTCTGCTCCTGGACAAAGCAAGCCATTAGTGTGGAATGCTGTGTGAGAGAGAGGTGGGGGTGAGGGAGGGTCTGCTGCTGTCTGAACTTAAAAGATAGCATGCTGGCATGCTCTCAGCCCCCCAAAAACCCTCCTCCCCCCCATACACACAACACACTCCCTGTCACACTCCACTCCACCCCCCCCCCCATTTGAAAAGCACGTTATAGCCACTTGCATGCTGGGATAGCTACCACAGTGCACTGCTCTCTGTGGCATTGCAAGAGCTGCTAATGTGGCCACTCCAGTGCGCTTGCAGGTATCAGTGTGGACAGACTGCAGCACTTCCCCAATTGCACTCTCCGAAGGCTGGTTTAACTCAAAGCGCTCTACATCTTTAAATGTAGCTATGCCCTTAATCGTCTTCCTTTACAGAGGAAAAAGTGATGAATATATAGTGCAGTTGATATTTTAAAATGGTGAGTACCCATAACTTGATATTAGTTTGTAAAAGAGGAAAAACTAAAATAGTAAACACTTTCTGATCTCACATTCACTGGATTAAGTTGCACAAAATATTCCCTGATCTTAAAATGAAGCTTCTACCTCAAAATTTACTTTTGTGATGCTCCATTAAGGTGAATTGTTACATGGAAAACACAAAGAATCCATATATTTTTTTGAAAGTTTCAAACTGTTCTTAACTTCCATAGGTAGAGACTATAACACTCTACAAGATCTAGTTCAACAGGTTCTTCTGCATTACAGACCTTGGAAATATGGTGTGAATTTTATTCTTTTTAAAAAATTGATATGAAAAAATATCAGAATCCTCATTTGACTACAGCTGAGCCTTCAGATGTACTGATCTGATGTGAGGGGGGGGGAATTAATAGAGGACATGCCTGAAATCTGCCTTTCAAATCCAACCCATTAAAAATGTAGTCAAGGATTACTGATGGTGATATTCCTTTTTAGAATCAAGGTAGAAACTCAAGCTCTTTCCTTCCAGCCTTGGAAAAAGGCAACTCTCTAGAAAAATTTAACTATTAACAGAACATAGTAGTTCTAACCCCTCTGCCAAAATGATCACCCTTAGAGCGAAGCAAGGATGTTTGTTAATATAAGCCATCCAGAAACCAGCCTCTGAGTCTTTCAGTAACGTGTCCTAATGATATCAAAGTATTTACAGAGAAAACTCAATTAATCTTTAGGTCTACAAAATCTTCAATATCATTAAAAAATCAGTTCACAGCTATCAAACACTAGCAGTCCAGACTCCGATATTTAGTTCTACCTATTCTTGACATCAGTAAGTTAAAAGAAAAGCAAAATGCTAGGACAGCAGTAGAGAGCTGCTTTGGATGAATAATGCCTCTTTTCTAATGTTATGAAATGAACACTATTGATGGATCATAATTATTTTCCTTGTATCTGCTCAGTCTTCAGAATCTAATTTTGGTTTTGTGGTAGTTAAACAGTGGCATATAAAATTTCTCATAGCTGTTTTAAATAGCTCAGCTATGTCCATTCATATAATGGGAAAATCAGATTTTGGAATGTTAATAGCAAAACATGAAACAAGGACAAACTGACTCTTCTAAACAACCAAATCTGGCTAAATTTTGTCAGTTGTCTGCAATACGTGTTTTGTAACTTGTCTTCTGAACTATGCATTTTGTGAAGTGGGAATTGGAATACTAGGATGTTGCAATGATGCCAAGCAGATATTGGACTCCTTGGATGATTTTGGCCACAATCTTGCTTAATCTGAACAGACTTTTCTTTTTAGTACACTACTGTGTACCTTGAACTTATTTCATTACTTGCTTTATTGCATGGAAGTAATGTATGTTTTCTGCATGTTGGATTTAATGAAGGTTTACTGGAAGCTTGGTGCTCATGAAAGATGCTGGATTGGCAACACTGGAACTAAAATCCTATAGCTAGCCATAGAATGGGTGTTGCATGGCCAGTAGCAGCATGAGCTTTCCCACTCTTCCTCAGCTTTGTTCTTGACGACACACCTCTAAGGTTATATGTACCAAATTCTTCATTCTCTTTTGAGAGTTAATCTCACTATAACCCTACAACAAACCATGTTTTTAACCAGATATGACTGATGAGCGCTTGTGCTGAAGTATTCTGAGGTGGGCTTGCTCAGAGTAAACTTTCATGTCAAGTATGAAACTTGGTGTAGCTCTATTTGAGTAGTTGGAGCATGGACTAAAAAGTAGGATGTTTTTGGTACTTGGATCTCTTAACTGCTATGGTTTTAAACCCAGCCTTGATTAGTTCTTGAACTAATTACTCTTTTGAGGGAGGGAATCTTCAAAAGATGTGCTATGCAAACTGTTCTCCTTTTTTAGAACACATAAAGCACATGGAAACTTTGTCTAGCAGCAGCTACTCTTTAGGTTTCATCTGCACTGCTCTTTGGAGCTGTGTTAAACTAGTGCTAATACTATAGTGGAAGTAGAGTAAGATCTGGACAAACAGAGTAATTCCGGGGGTGCCCAAGTTTCAGTGATGAGCAGTGACTGTTGCAGTAAGGATTGAGATGTCATCTCTGTAACATCTAAAAGCCTGAAAGGATATACACCTCTATCCCAATATAACCCGACCCGATATAACGCGGGTTTGCATACAACGCGGTAAAGCTCTGACACGCTGCTCTGAACAGTGTGTTAAGGGTGCCGGGCCGGGCCCGAAGGGTTGGATATGGGGCAGAGGGTCTCGGGGGCGATCAGGGGCTCCCACCCCCCAGGATCTGGGAGGCAGGAGCTGTAGGGTGGCACTTTTGGGGCCCTGCAGTCCCAGAGTGGCCCATGGGATCAGCGGGGGGCCGGGAGCAGCCCGCTCCGCTTCCCTCAACCCAGACCCCGCTATGTCGCTCAGGGGAGGGGGCTTAGGGGAAGGGATCCCCCCGCACTCACCAGCAGCTGTGGAAGCGGAGCAGCCCAGCCCCAGCCCGCTCCACTCCGCCAGCTCTCAGCCGCGGTGCTCCACGTCCCACCGCAGGTGAGTGTGGGACCTTTCCCCAACACACGCGTGCGCATACACAGCGACATGGCTGGGGCCGAGGCAAGGAAAGCAGAGATGGCTCAGGCCGCGTCGCTCCGCTTCCCACCGCCAGTGAGTGCGAAGGGTGTCCTTTCCCCAACCTCCCCGCACTCACTGGCAGCGGGAAGTGGAGCAGCCTGGCCCCCGCCCGCTCCACTCCGCCAGCTCCCAGCCATGGCGCTCCGCTTCCAGCTGCCATTGAGTACGGGGGGCATCCTTTCCCCAACCTCCCCACGCTCACCGGCAGCGAGAAGCGGAGCGACGTGGCTGGGAGCTGGCGGAGTGGAGCAGGCTGGGGCCGTGTTGCTCCGCTTCCCACCGCTGCCAGTGAGTGCCTGTCGGGTCGGGGGGTGTGGATAGGGGTCGGAGCAGTTGGGGGACAGGGAGCAGGGGGGGTTGGGTAGGGCGTGGGGTCCTGGGGGTGATTAGGGACCGGGGGGTCTCGGAACAAGGAATGTGGGGGCTAAAGCTACACTTGCAAAAGTGTAAGAGAATAGTAGATAACAAAACTTGGCATGCAATTTAGTTGTGTCTCTACATTGCATCTTTAAAAGTGGATTTTAATAAAATTATGCTCCATTGCTCAAATTCATAGTACTCAGTATGCCACTTTACTATTTAAATAGCTTTCTAAATTTAAAAATTAAAATGCATGCAGCAGTTGAGTCTAACTTAAGTTGTGTGATGAAAATAAACAGAAGTAAGGACCATGAAGACTGAAGCATGCTTTATGTAGGATTGCCAGGTGTCCGATTTTCAGCTGGAACGCCCGCTCGAAAAGGGACCTTGGCGGCCCTGGTCAGCACTGCAGACAGGACTGTTAAAAGTCTGGTTGGCAGCACAGGCAGGCTCCCCACCCAGCTCTGTGCGGCTGCCGGCATGTTCAGCACCTAGGCATAGAGGCAGCCACGGGGGGCTCCGCACACTGTCCCCGCAGCTCCCACTGGCCTGGCCATGCCTCCATCTAGGAGTCAGAGGGAGCTTCTGGGGAGCCACCCAAGTTAAGTGCCCTGAGCTCCCTCCTGCACCCCAGCCCTGAGCCCCCTCCCGCATCTGAACTCCCTCCCAGAGCCCACACCCCATCCTGTACCCCAATCCTCTGCCTCAGCTCTGAGCCCTCTCCCACACCTAAACTCTCTCCTGGAGCCTGCATCCCCTACCACACCTCATCCCCAGTCCGGAGCCGCCTCCTGCACGCCGAACCACCCAGCCCAGAGCCTGCACCCCCAGCTAGAGCCTTTACTCCCTCCCAGCCCTGAGCCCCTTATGCATCCAAACCCTTCGGCCCCAGCCTGGAGCCCCATCCTGAACTGCAAACTCTACATCCAGACCCAAAGCTCACACCTCCAGCCCAGAGCCTATACCTCCTCCCACACCTCCAGCCTGGAGCCACCTCCTGCATCCCAGAGCCTGCACCCCCAGCCAAACCCCTCACCCCATCCTGCACCCCAACCCAGTGAAAATGAGCTGGTGGGGGAGAGCAAGGGAGGGGAGATAAAGTGAGCAGGGGTGGGGCCTTGAAGAATTGGCGGGCGGCGGTGCAAAGATGTTTGGTTTTTTGCTATTAGAAAGTTGGCAACTCTAGCTTTATGCCTAGTGAAAAGCATGGTGTGACACCTAAGTATGTACTATTGTGTGTTGATGTTGGAAGGACACATTTCTTTCTTCATACTAAATCCCTTTCTTAGTGTTCTGTCATAATTTTGATGCTTAGTTTCTTGTGTCTATATATATTTGCAGCTTACATGTTTTGTCTAATTTTGTCTTCAGAATGACTTTAGCTGTAGAGGTTATTTTCAGATTTGCTCTCAAGCATCTTCATTTTGATCCTGTTAATCTTTTTGGTTTTTGTAACAGTTGAGAGGAAAAAGGAAACTGATGCAGAACTTCCCTCTGATGTACTCATTGTTTATGAACTAACACCTACCCCTGGACAAAGAGCTCTTGCTGACTCTCTTAAACTACCTTCAACATTCTTCTGCTACAAGAATAAGCCTGGCTACTTAAGTGAAGAGGATGATGGTAAGGAGCTGGAAATTTGTTCATCCACTCTGGGTTAACTAGAGCAACAGTAGTGTGGTGGGGGTCTCTTGTGCTCTGAGGAAGCATTATCCCTATTCTGAAGAGACAGTGTTCCAGTCTCTTGTGGCCAGAGATTGTGTAATGAGATCTTCACATTACTGTGGCGTAGCTCAACTCAGCCGTATATGGCTTATAACAATTAAGCTAGTTCTTGGAACGATAAAAGGGGATTCAGTGGAGTATGTTCAGGACCTCAGGGGTCTGACTCCAGAAGCACCAAGAATGGCCCCTATCTGGTTGAAGCTCAGTTGGTTGGGTAGACTAATGGAACCACAAATGAAATATGTTCTGCTCTTCTTTCTTACCTCCCTATTTGGGAGGCAATTCTGGGAAAACATGAAATTATGAACACACCTTTTGTATCCCAAAACTTTTAAAAATGGTATGGAAAAGTAACAGAAGGGGTCCCACAACATCCTCTCAAAGTAAATGGCTTTTTTAAAATAACTAATGTTCTGACAATCCTAATGTTAAGATGCTAAATGTTTCAACGCATTTATGAATCTGGTTGCTGTTGAGGACTGTGATTGTCTAACTAAACTAAAGTTTGCCCTGAGAAATAAATACTTCATAAAGACTTTGTAGCATATTTATAAATCAACACATTTAACTATCCCTTTCCTTTCTGATTCCTTATCCAGTTTTGCTAATTAACTGCTGCTTATGTGTAAAATTTTCCTTGTTTATCTCTTAATCCTGCTGTGAAACTACTTAATATGAAATTATTTTGGGCAGCATGAAACAGAAGACTGAATTTGCCCCAAAATCAGAACTGTCTATATTGAAGGAGCGTTTCAACATTTAACTACATCAACAAATACATACACAACCACAACAAGAAATATTTAGATTAAATTTTTCCTGTTTGGCTGTTCCTTTCTTAAAAATTAGAAGCTAATGTGAATACGCAGCTCATGATTCCCTAACCTGAGTGACTTGCAAGTCTGAATAGGGTAACTAGAATGGATGGTTCCCAGAAGGGGTGTGTTGTGAAATCACTGGCTCTTCTCAATTCTGTTTCTTTAAGATGAAGACTATGAAATGGCTGTTAAGAAACTTAATGGAAAGCTATATCCTGATGATCCCAAAGAGCATAAAACATCAAAAGATCCTGTGCAAGGTAAATAAAAACTTTAAAACAGAATTTTCAGCTACACCCTCTGATTTGAAAGTATAACTCTAAACTGCTGCTTAACTTAAAACCTCTTAACGCTACTTTTTCATGCCTAAATATTTAGAGTAATCAAATCTTAAAATCTGTCATACCTTGTATTCCATCAGTGCTGCGCCTTTGTGGAGGGTGATAGATATATATACAACATGCACTTCACATCCAAAAATAATTTAAGATACCAAGTCTAGGAGAGCAACCTCAAATTGGGCACAAGTTCTAGCAGTTTCTTTAATTATCCTGGTATTGAACTTTTTATGCACATTAGGGTATGTAATTGATATGTATATGTATATTTAGGCAAACTTGTACACAGGAATAGCTCGTTGTCAGGACCTACATTGTATTTACTAAATTGATGGCAGGATGGAATACGCTGACATACTCAGAATTCCATAATGATTTCTCTGGAATGTAATAAAAATGAACATGAAGCCCTAGAGGCTTTAGAACTACACACTATAAAGCAGGTGGAGCATTCTTTCCTCCAGGTTGTCTTGACCATACTATCTATCAGAAACCAGCAGAAGTTTCTTCCTGTAAATCTCAGTAACTTCTCTGAATAGATTTTAAACTTTGCAATCTCAGCACTAGTATTTTCATCCTTAAGGTTATAAAGTAAGGAAGGTGAGCTAAGTAAATTCTCCCTAGTCTTCCAGTGACTGTCCACATGTATTCCATTCTTAGTGTGTGTGGCCAGCAGTGTGTATTTGGGCTGCACCTGTGCCCTAGGTGTCTTCTTTCCCTATTCCAGCTCCACCTGAGGACATAAAGGTTGAAGCAGGCCCAACTCACTGTCCGTTCCTTAACATCTGTGGCAGTGGGATGGAACCCCTGCAGTGGCAACCTTTTCTGCACGCTATGCTAGTGTTACCTAATTAGTTCGTTTTGGGTTCATTAGTATCTGCCCACTGGCAGAAAAGCCCCCCAAAATAATTTTCACTTAAGTTTGTTACAATAGACACCTCTTCCTCCCCTATACAGGGGCCTAGCACCATGGCAGAAGCTAAACTTGAAATTCAAGACCCGTTCTTCATGTGAAGGTGTGACACCTGTTGAGGATGGCCACTTCTGATGTCTACTCAGACTAGGAAAAGGACATATTCCTGAGTGGTCGCTCATTCTCCAGGTGCACTCAGAAAGCTAGAGAAGACCATCTTGAGAACTCAATGCAAGCTTTCTTGGACACAGAGAGGACAATATAACAGAGGGCACTAGACCCACAATCATCTAGTCCAGAGTTTCTCAACCTGTGGGTCATGACCCAAAATTGGGTTGCCAGAATACATCAAAGGGCCACGATGCTGGCTGGGCTCAGCTCCCCGTTCTAGGTGCTGCAACAATGCGCTGAGTCATAGTGCTGCTCAAGTTTGACCCAGCCACCCTTCCACCGTGACAATGGAGGGCCGGCTGGGCAAAATTTGAGTGAGTGACGCAGTAACCCCATGCATCACGTTGCAATAACAACCCTCACAAATTTGGTCTGCTGAGCTGACCAATACATCACCAAGTATTGCGCCCTCAGTGGGAGGCAAGCCCAGCCTCCCCCGCAGGACAGGAGCCAGGAGGATGTAGTGGGTTGGTGTCATGTTCTCTAAGTACCCCCCTCCCTGACATCAATCCTACAACCAGATACTCCCCATCATACCATTCATCCTGGTCCCCAGATGTTTTTCCACTGTACCTCTAGGCCATTCTGTCCCCCAGACTCCTCATTTTACCCCCGGGATTCCAAATCCCATTTACCCTCTGCCCCCAAAGGGTTGTAGTATTTTGGGATCTGTTGGTTTGCTATCTCTCCCCCAGCCTCCCCCCTAAATCCCCATCTCCTTCCTCACTAAACCCCCTGGTTCCCTAATCTCCCCACCTCGTCTCCAGGCCCACAATCCCCTCCAAACTTTACTTTGTCTCATGGCATAGCTGTGTATTTTTGGAGGATGTCTCAGCTCACTTCCCCTCCCCGAGCTGCTGGTGCGGAGGGGTTCCCCACCTGTCCATATCTGGCTGGAGCATCTGGAATCTTAGCTCCAAGCATCCTGCACGTCCTCCCACTCCCCGATTGACCCCTGTGGGTCTTGACAGGCCATCAAGGTTTACAGATGGGTCCTGAGCCCTAAAAGGTTGAGAACTATCCATCTAGTCTGTCCCTCTCGATTTCCAGTGAGCCAAGATTCCACCCCTAGCTCTTTGGCCTCATCTAAGAGGCTTCCGGCATTGACATCACTGATGGGCAGAAAGGAGTGCTGCTCCAGCGAGGAACAAGGCACAGGTTATCTTCTCTGATGCCTAGTAAGCTAATACACAAGAGCCACCAAACTTTTGACCTCAACTTCCTACGGGCGAAAAACCTGACAAGCCCTCTTCAGGTGCCTCCATAACAATTTCCAGGAGAGCCGTTTTTATCCACTAAGTCTGTGGACTGCATTTCTCTCAGCACCAGGTATCTCAGTACCCAATGCCTCAGTTCCTGAAGACTTGTTCCTACCACTTCTGATAGGCACCTCAGAACAATTTTCCTCAGTACCAGCTAAGTTAATATCCAAAGCAATCACTGTACTACCAAGTGATTGATCTGTGGGCCTGGTACCAATTTGCCTCTCCTTGAGGATGGTGATATCCAAGCACATCTCCAGAGTTACCTGTACATCAGATTAAGTAGTATCCCCAGTACCCACCTCTTGCCCCCCCTCAAAGGCAGGGCACTCTGGATAGAATGAGCCCTCCATTAGAGGAAGTGTATTCCTTTTTGTCATGATGTAGACACAGCAGCAACTCATCTCACACACTTCCACCTTCTTCTCCTTGGATAGGGATTCTAGACAAAACACCATGAGAGGTAAGAGGAAGGTACTTGGGACTCATATGGAATACCCCTCCTGGAACTTTCCCTCCAACCGCCATGTGTCCCCCATCTCAATACTCATATCCCTTCCAACCATGACCCTACTGGACACCCTGGGCTGTGCAGCTATACTTTAGAAGGCCTACATCCTCTACTGTCTCCAGGGCTAAATCCCCTTACCCAAAGAGAGACTGTAGGGCAGGGGTTCTCAAACTGGGGATCGGGACCCCTCAGCGGGTCACGAGGTTATTACCTGGGAGGTCAGGAGCTGTCAGCCTCCACCCCAAACTCCGCTTTGCATCCAGCATTTATAAAGGTGTTAAATATATTAAAAAGTGTTTTTAATTTATAAGCGGGGGTCGCACTCAAAATGCTTGCTATTTGAAAGGGGTCACCAGTACAAAAGTTTGAGAACCCCTGCTGTAGGGCATCTTAGCAAAGCCAGCTAGTGCAGACTCAGTTACAGGAGAGGCAAAAGGAGAAAAGTGAGGAAGAGTATCAGCTACCTGCGGAAGAACTGGTCCCTGGTGTGATGATCTCATCCTCCCTTGGTGAGGCAGTGAATCCCCTTTGTCTGTCTTGATAGATGACTTCAAAGTGTTCTAAGATATCATTAGGTCCATGGCAAAGAAGATCCAGGACATACCACATAAAGCAGTAAAAGGAGAAACCACACCACAAACTCCTGGACATCTTACACCCTTCCACACCCTGCAGGTCGCCCATGCACTAAATAATGGACTAATGGATCTTACAAAGGACCTGAGGCACACACTAGCATCCATCTCAGCTACATCAAAACAAGCTGACAGGACGTACCATGTCCCTTCCCATCTCAAGGTTTTCATCTCTCCACTGAATTTTTACAACCGAACTTTGAGGGATTCAGTCAGAATAGAGAAATCATAGCCTTGAGGTTATTAGCTTCGGTTCCAAAGTTATGAATAGACTTCATGAATAGACTTCATCTGTAGGCACAAATAAGTGTGTAAATTAATGATCTAAAAGTTAGTGGTGCCAAAAGTAAGGGCAAGAAATGTCATTTTTTTAGAAAACTTTAGCATCCAATTGGCACACGTCTTGTTTGGATTTATTTTGCCCTGCCTATTGGTTCTGGCAGTATAATTGGAAACTTGTTTTTAAAACCCATTATAACATCTAGGTATATGGGTTTTTCTTGCGGTAGGAGGTGGAAGGGGTTTGGGCATTAGGAAGAGAAGGTATATCAGACAAGCCTTTTTGTGAAGGTTCTTCCCGAGCCAAACTACTCAAATTGGCCGCTGGCAAAGTAATTGCAAATTTACCACCTTTTAGTTACCATTAAATGAAAAGCTTTTACCACCACTGGAGGGCTCTAAAATCAGTGGAGTATTATTTCCAATTGGATCAAGTTACTAGAGTTAAATAAAGCAAGAAAATCTAACGTGTAATTTGTAAAAGTTAGCATAGAAGTTAAATTATTTATCCAAACCTCCTTCTTGGGTTACTTAAAGTAGGAATTGACTGATTACTCATACTCTGTGTCCTAGAAACTTTTCTTCAGAACTCTGCTCTGTTTGCTACATTTCAGTAACTTCTGATGTGCTGTCTCTCTAGGTATCATGGGAGAAATTGAACCAGAGAATGAGAGAGAGTGTGTTATTGTTTGGGAAAAGAAACCAACTCCTGAAGAAAAGGCTAAAGCAGAGACTCTAAAGCTTCCTTCTACATTTTTCTGTGGTGTTGGCAGTGATACTGATGAGGACAATGACAATCTGGAAGACTTTCAGACAGAACTTAAAAAAGTTCAAGAAGCCAAAGTAGGAACTAAAACTCAAAGCATGACTTTTCTAATTCATTTTGGTGGCACTAACTCTTAACACTGAAATAGCATCATGAATACCCTGTACATTTATTGAAGTAATTTTAGCTTTTTTTAAATCAAATGTCTGGTGTATGCCAAGAAGTAAGAGCAAAATAGTTTCCCCTGTATTGGAATAATATCAGTAGGGTGCCAATGGAATCTGTCGTAGAGCCATCTGAAACCTTGACCATTTATGAAACATTTCCTTTTGGTTTCAGTCCCAGTGTGTTAGTATCCTCCGGTTTCCCTTGAGATTTTTTTCAAGAAAATAGCAAATCTAATCTCAGACAAAATGTTTGAAGCTGTTTGTAGAGACCATTTTTTAAAAGCTTAAATTGCAGAATAAAAATATTTATTTGTGAACAATGAGATGTGTTTAATGTATATCTGGGATTTCTAAGCACTCTAGCACTTCATATTTTCAAAGTCCTTTAAAATCACTAATCCTCAAACTCCCTGTAAACTTAGTGTGGTTGACATTTTATAGAACTGAGGATTTCACAGGAAGAACTGTTTGATTTGTCCCTGGCTATGAAGCAAGTCTCTGGCAAACCTGGAACTAAAACTTAGACCTTGTGTCTCCTAGCCTTATGTTCCATCTTCTGTCCAGACTACTCTTTTTTTCCCCATTCTCCATCCCCAATAAGGTCAAATCCTAAGCACTTCATACCTTTTGAGTGTGCAAGAACTAATTTCAAAGATTCAGAAAAAGTAAATGATCTAACAGTATTATTTTTAAGAAGAATGTGAACATAAGGACACTTTGCCAAGTTAATCAGTAGTATTAAATGATTTAAGTGTTAAGTTCATTACATTAACAAAAAATTCCTTCTGAAATCTTTAGAAGTCTGTAACCTGTTAGCCTGCTTGTTCAAGCACCTTGGCTGTTAATTTTTATTAATATTGTTACTTGGTATATTTGTTACAGTGTCAAAGGAAGGGCCCTGGATCCCATAAACTTTTCCACTTGAGGGAAAAAAAAAACATTTTGTAAGCAACAGAGATGTTGGTTTGCAATCTGTGTTCCTTGCCCCTCTTCCTTCTAATTCCATGAGCATTTATGGCCTTATTTTTTTTCCAAAGATGTTGATTACCCACAAACCCCATTGAAGTCAGTAGGAGCTAAATGTTCTTTAGTTTTGAAAATCAGTGTGCTAGCTTTTATATAGTTTTCCAACACTCTCACCTTTCTGCAGTGTTCCTGTTCGGGGGTGGGGGCGGGGAGAATCTATTATCTAATGCTGCTGTTCTGGCAGCTTTCGAAAGAATTTAAGCAGGTGTTTTCTAAATGTTCTAAGGACTTGGCTCTTTTAAAGCATTTATTGGAAACAGATATTTTCTTCTTAGGAGTTTCTGGGAAATGACGTTACCAGTTCAACTGATTTAGTCTGTACCAGTGAGGCTGAAGTATCTGTTCCATTAACCAGTGAGGCTGAAGTATCTGTTCCATCAACTACTAAATGTGAAGAACCAGACTCAACCACGCAATCCCCCCTCACATCACAGACTTTGTCAGGAACCGATGACAAACCTGTTGATTTGTCAACTAAAAAAGAAAATGATCCAAATTTAACAGAGTCCACAAACCAAGGTAATGTACTTTTGGGGCTTAAAGTCACATTCCTCTGTAGAAGTGTGTGTAACCAAGATTGATTTAGAGTGGTACTATTCTGCTGAGCTACTTGTAATCATTGGAATAAATGAAAATTGAACATGTGCATCAAAGATGATTCTACTATTATATGAGACCACACTACTGCATGCTGCTATTAAATATTGATTCATTGTCCATTGTGTACAAATTAGGGGGTGTGGCAAAGTTAGTAGTAGTTAAGGCTCTGCAGTTTTGCAAAGAAAGGGTGGTAATTTGTCAAGTAAATTGTTCTATAGGGGGCCCAAAAGAACCAATATATTTTTCTTTTATTGATAAATGTTTAGGGAGCCACTAATCACTTTGGAGTGTCCCTATACATTGGCATTCATGTGAAAAAGAGGAGGCGATATAAATTTGTTGTAATCCCTGGATTTATAGCTGTATTAGCCACTTTCTGGATCTTGGTGTTATGTACAGTTATAAAGTTATGAGTATGCAGTGGGGAAAGTCATCCTTGCCATGCTCCTTTCTCTTACACCTTTCTCTCTCATTGTGATAGGAAGCAGAACAATCGCATTTGGATTTGACACTACTTCCGGCTTGTCATTTGCAGATCTGGCTTCAAATTCTGGGGATTTTGCTTTTGGTTCTAAAGGTCAGATACAAACTTCTGATGATAAACTCACGTTGGAATTACTTTTGATGTAACTTTATGCCAAGTTTTTATGTGCATTGAATCTCTACTAGTTCATAAGGTACTAAATTGTAAGTGACAGAATACATGTAAACTAAATGTCTTTTTCTAGAAATGGTATAGTTTATGAAAATTAAGAAACTTTGTGTATAATACACGAGTGTGTGTATATTGGAGCGTCTGGAAAGATGTCTGAAACTTTAAACTCTTTTCATAACTAGATAAAAACTTCAAATGGGAAAATACAGGAGCAGCTGTATTTGGAGTACAGCCAGCCAGTAAAGGAGATGAAGATGAAAATGGTAGCGATGAAGAAGTTGTACATAGTGATGATATCCACTTCGAACCTATAGTGTCCTTACCAGAGGTAAGATGGTTTTTAGTCATAGTTTAGAGACTCTGTTAAACAAGCATGTCCATGAAACTAACACATTGTATTAGTAAAACTGAAAGTATTCTATAACTCTAAATTATCCCCACTTTAGCAGGCTTTGCATTTCATTCAACTTGGATGCCAAAATCTGCTGTTTCTAAAAAAACAATAATTTTTGCTTTCCTGAGGCCCCGGATGGACAAAAAATCAGTTCTCCACCAGAGTTAAAAATAAGCTATGCGGTATTAGATGCTATCAGGGCTAAACATTTTTAGGGAGTCTCCCTGGTTTCCAATAGGATGGAACACCATGATTCTAATAACCCTGTTACAATTGCAACATTGTATGGAAAAGCGACCTTAGGCATATATTTTTAAAGCTTCTGAAATTACTTTAACTACTTTGAAGCCTGTACAGCTTGATTTATACAAGGGAGCCTGAGTTTGTGTGCAAAAATGCACAATACTACCAGTAACTCTTTTAAGAGCTCAGGTGGTTAAACATTATTCTGTGAAATATGTGGTGTACTCAAAATAAATGATTGGAATACACTTGTTAGAGTGCTGCTTTGACCTGTAGAACTCGCTTATGGCTTTATTACTTATTAGTGATGCAGCCATCCCAAACTCTTGCTAATAATAAAACTGTTATACCACACCATATATTCTGGGCTCTCCCCTCCAAACCTGGGTGAAAACTTGCCAGGACCACTGAGCAATAATGTGGGAAGGGATAGCACAGTGGTTTGAGCATTCACCTGCTAAACCTAGGGTCATGAGTTCAATCCTTGAGGGGGCCATTTAGGGATCTGGGGCAAAAATTGGGGATTGGTCCTGCTTTGAGCAGGGGGTTGGACTAGATACCTCCTGAGGTCCCTTCCAACCCTGATATTCTATGATAAGGAATTAAATAGCACAATCGGAGCTAAATTAATCTGAAGATAAAGAGCAAAGTAGGCAAAAGAAAGATGTTCAGGAGCTGGTAGGAGGTGGTAGGCCTACAGCGGAAGGTGGGTAGAACAGTGGAGGAAGCTTTATGTAACTCAGTTGTTCAGATTATCCTAGCACCAATTTCTTAATGTACAGTGAATGCAGTCTGGTAACTGGTGATGTTTAAACCATATTAGAAATGTTAATGAGGTGTCTTTTTGGGTTGTATTTAAAATCTTTTCTAAAGACAAACTTGATTTTGCTTTAATTATAAATGTGGTGTAACAGTGTCAATGGTAACATTTCTCTAAAATCCTGCACAGCTCACTCATCTTTCCCCTTGTCTCCTTTTAATCTCCCTTGCCCTTTCCACTCCCCCTTCCTTTTTTTTTTTCAATGTGTCCTTCCACAAACAACCTTTCCTCCATTCACCGGCTCACTTGTTTGTAATGCCTGATCTTCTCAAGCTTTCATTTGCTCCAAAAGAGAACTCTAACAACTGTAGTTTTAACATTTGTAAAGAGACCAAAAACTGGAAAAATGCACAGCCAAACAAAGCAAATACATATCCTTCATGCACATATCTAATCCTGCACCTTCTACTTGTTTATGTGGTCTAGTTATAGAAAGCAAGTTCTTTGAGAACATTCCCTTGTCTGCAGAGAATATAGCACACTACTAAAAGTAACACACAGCGCTATGTAATGCTATGTAAAAAATAATGCAAACTCCTCCAGCACACTTGTATCCCAGCAAAGCTTATACATTTGGCTGGGACCTCTGCCAAAGGATTCAGGTGTACAAACCTGTAGAAAAGAACTTCTGTGCCAGAAACTACGCCCCAGAACATGTCAAGGACTCTTAGAGCAAATTTAAATTTTCTAGGCCAAGCAGTATTTGAGAGATGACTTTATAAAAAGTCAACTTTCTAAACTGTGAAATAAACCTGACTTTTCAACACCCTGTCTGAAACAGCTTGTTCATCTCACCACAAAGTCCGGAATATATCTCTTCTGGCTACAGACCTGCCTATGCAGAACTTCAAATAGAAAGTATGTTTTGGAGGAAGTTTTTAAAAGGGGGGAGAAGGGTGTAAAATCAGGATAATAAAAAGCTATTACCCATTCTCTGATGCATGAGTAGATTCCTGGTGACCATGACTGTCTAGGAACTGCATGAATATGCTGTTTTTGCTGCTTTCTAGGTGGAGGTGAAATCTGGAGAAGAGGATGAAGAAATTCTCTTCAAAGAGAGGGCAAAACTCTATCGATGGGACAGAGAAGTCAATCAGTGGAAAGAGCGGGGAGTTGGAGAGATAAAAATTCTATTCCATACACACAAGAAATATTACAGAATTTTAATGAGAAGGGACCAAGTTCTCAAAGTGTGTGCAAATCATGTAATCACAAAAACAATGAATTTAAAGCCCCTGAATACATCAAACAATGCTTTAGTATGGACTGCCACAGATTATGCTGGTGAGTTTGAGAAGATCTAGTGTTTTGTGTAGGTTGCTTGAAAACGCCTAAACTTTTTTTCTTCATGTATATGACAAATAAAACTGTAACTGATGTTCAATAGGCTATGATAATCTGTTTGGGAATTTAATTTCAGATGGCGAAGCAAAAGTAGAACAACTTGCAGTTCGATTTAAAAGCCAAGAAATGGCTGATTCCTTCAAGAGGAGATTTGAAGAATGCCAACAAAGTTTGTCAGAACTTCAGAGAGCACATGTATCCCTGGCAGCAGAACTGTCAAAGGAAACCAACCCTGTAGTGTATTTTGAGGTTTCTGCTGATGATGAACCTTTAGGACACATAACCATGGAACTATTTTCCAATATTGTTCCTCGAACTGCTGAAAATTTCAGGGCCCTATGCACAGGGGAAAGAGGATTTGGATTCAAGAACTCTATATTTCACAGAATAGTTCCTGACTTTGTGTGTCAGGTAAGTGCAAGTTGAAGATTTTTTTCGTAGAATAAAACCTGTTTTCATTTCTTAGAGCTAAGACCATTTGTTATGTGGAATGAGGAGTTTACCAAAGATTTTGATTCAGTGGACAGGCTTTTACTCCCTAGTTTAAGAGTGTACTACTTGTCTGAAAAGTGGTTTTATTTTAAAAAGTTGTAGGATTCCTCTTCCTGTAGCTCAATGATTTCCATATCAAATTTGCTCATTTACAAGTAATTTTTTTCTAAATACTAGGTCTTCAAATATAACCTGCATCTAAAAGTCAGGCTCTGCTCTTTCTGACTCAGTGTGTCACCAGTAATAAAGATTCTCTAGGCCAGGTGCATCAAGGCAGTTGCCACGTGCCATGGATAATTTCACTTTTCTCAGACTGATTTGCACACTTTTCTCATCTGTGCAGACTAGATGCACCAGCTTCTGCAGACTCAATCTTTGGCAAACAGTGACAGTATACTAATGAGTACTGTTTTTTATATGGGTGCCCAGCCCATGTGGTGGTTGGTATTAGTACAGCTATTTCAGTTCTCAGATGGAGAATCTAAACTGGTGGGGGAAAGAGGCTACCTTTGTATGCACCTCATAGTCAAAGAATTCAAGTTGTCATCCGATCCTAATGCATTGGAGTATGGCGCTCCCATTTCCCAATTTAATAAGCATACTTGAAAGTCTCCATATACTTGGCTTTAATGTGTACTTGTTAATTCCATTCTTTACACTGATTTTTATTTAAATTTGTTTCACTTTGAATTTACTTCTGTATGTGGTGATCTCAACTGGTATGCTCCATAATGCTAGTAATGACCCGTCTGCTTGTTAATACCCGCACACTGTCCCTAGTATAGCTGTGGACTATTAATATTTTAATATTTTCATTTGTCTTTGCTTGTTAAGAACACATGGCCAACATATAGAGGGCTTGTCTACATAGACATCCAGGAAAATTAATCCAAATTGACTAAAGTTGTGAATTTGAAGTGGATTAGTTAAATCGTATTAAACCCTAGCGTGAACACCCTCATTCAGAATTGAAGTAGCCTTTAATTTGTCTTTAAACTAAGTCCTCTTGAATTTCAAAAGCAGTGTCCACACAGGGATTTAATGGGGTTAATTAACTTCAAATTCACACCTCTAGTTAATTGGGATTAATTTTCCTATATGTCCCTGTGACAAGCCCAAAGAACTTCTTACTTGCCCAATTTTGTACAGTGACCTCAAATTTGACAGGTTTCAGAGCCATGTTAGTCTGTATTCGCAAAAAGAAAAGGAGTACTTGTGGCACCTTAGAGACTAACCAATTTATTTGAGCATAAGCTTTCGTGAGCTACAGCTCACTTCATTGGATGCATCCGATGAAGTGAGCTATAGCTCACGAAAGCTCAAATTTGAGTAGATTCAACTAGAAAACAAAAAGGACACCAGTAATTCTCCAAGTAGAGGACTCTGTACCTTTTACAGTTAGGCCATAAATTAGCACATATGAAATCTTTATCCTTGCCATGAGCGCTTAATATTATCAGTTTTCTGTTTGCTTGTTATGATGATCACATGTACGGCTAAAACTAAAAATGAGAGACCATTCTGTCGTCTTTTGTCAATATCCAGACATCTGAGCTCTTAATATTTTTCTAATTCAGTTATTCTTAGAGGAAAACATAAAGCAAGTTTTCTACTTGGTAGATATTTGTGGGCTAGTAATGAGTTAATTCTATAAATGATTAATATTTTCAGGGAGGAGATATCACTAGGCAGGATGGAACAGGTGGACGGTCCATTTATGGAGATGCATTTGAAGACGAGAACTTTGAAGTGAAACACACTGGTCCTGGATTACTGTCGATGGCAAATCGTGGCCGGGACACCAATAATTCTCAGTTTTTTATCACACTTAAAAAAGCAGAACACTTGGACTTTAAACATGTGGTATTTGGGTTTGTGAAGGATGGCATGGATGTTGTGAAAAAAATTGAATCTTTTGCTTCTCCCAAAGGGTTGGTGAACAGAATTGTTATCACAGACTGTGGGCAAATATAATGTCTAAGTAGTGATTCTACAGATATGTGCACTAACAGCATAAATCAAAGTTGGGCTGTTGTAGACTAATTATGTTCAGCTTTTTTAATATTGACATTTCTGATGTATAAATGTAAAATTACAACTTATAGAAGAGTACTTTTTTTAATGAGTTAATTGACTTTGCATGTTGTGAAATAAAAGTTCAAACACTGGCATATGTTATCCTGATATTTGTTTTAAATGTGAAAAATTTAAAATTAAATTCTAGTCTTGTTAAAGCAATTATTTTCTTCACTTTGGTTTGTACAGGGAATACTACATGCATAATCTATTTTCAGTTATTTTGATTTGCTACTCTGATGTATCAGGATTTTGAATGCAGAATTTGCCATCATGCTTCCAAACTAAAGTAGTTCTATGTGAGAACTATTTCTTCTTCTTCCCACTGATGCACAGAAAAATAAAAAGCAGAGTGGCAATTCATTCTCCTTACCCTTCTTAAAAGCATTCAGCTTCAAATATAAGTTACCATCTGTTTCTCTAGGCGGAAGTTATCTTTCCTAAGTTGAAGAAAACGTGTGTTTTCTACCTGGTGGTTTGTCTGTGAAACAGCATTTGGGTACCTGTACCCTGAAGTTACTGAACTATTGCCTGTACATTATCTTAGGTTCCTGTCAAAATCTGACTGAGAACTTGTGATCTTCCTGTGGTATAAATTAATATGCTTTGAGACCAGCTGCTTGTATCACTGCTTTGTATATGGGAGACTGATTGCAAAAATACTTGTAAGGGCAATTTGAGTAAATAAAGAACTTGTAAAGCTTATCGGGTGGGGGAAAAAAACTGGTAAAAACTCTGGATCTTAAAGGAAAAATAACTATACTGTATTTTTGCATCTGATGTTACTGAGTGACCTTTTTGGTCCAAATACTATTTAAAGTTTTTTGTTGCTTTTTAAGATATCCTGTCTTTTCAGCTGTAGTAAATGTCTGCTAAATTCAGAACTCAGAACTGAGTAACTACATGTGTACCAAGGAAAAGATTTTTCACTATATTAAATAGAATTCTGTGAATTTAAAGCATGTCTTATAAATAGCAATATTATGTTCAGATCCAACTTAGGCTTAACAGTAAGGTGAGAGAGGCAATCTTTCACTGGACCAACTTCTGTTGGTGAGAGAGACAAGCTTGAAAGCTTGTCTCGCACCAACAGAAGTTGGTCTAAGAAAAGGCATTAACTCACCTACCTTCTCTCTCTGATATCCTGGGACCAGCATAATTACAACACTGCAGATATCATTGTCCATGATCAGTGGTTGGCACACAATTCAAAGCAAGGATATCTAAGGGTCACCCTAGATCAGGGTTTCTCAATATGTGGAATGGGACTGAAAATTGGGTCGCCAGAATTTTTCAAAGGATCACATGGCAGCTCCTGTTGCTTCTGTCCCATAGGGCTGACTGGGCTTGCCTCCCTGGTCCAGGATCCCAGAACCACTCAGGTTTGGCCCAGCCATCATGACGACAGGAGTCGTGTAGGCCAAATTTGTGCAAGTGGCACTGCAACCCCATGAACCAGGTCACAACTTCACTCTCACAAATTTGTTCCAGTTGCGGGGGGGCCAAACTAGAGCAGTGCTGGAACCTGGGAGGTTGCAATGCCCAGAGCTGACAGCTAAGCCCAGCCAGCCCCACAGCACAGGAACTGGCACTGCGGGGTGAGTGCCAGGCCAGACCTGACCAAAACTATCCCAGTATCTCCAGACTATACTGGTTCATGAGAGGTCATAAATATTTACAAATGGGTTCTGAGCCCATAAAGGTTGAGAACTACTGATCTAGAAATACCATACAAATACCATTTCACTAAAGTAGCTCAAAAGATAAAGAGCAGAAACACTCTTCTGAACAAACTGGTAGGGTCCACATAGAGAGCCAGTGTGCAAACAGGGCGTTGTTCAGGGCTCCTTCTCTGCTGCTCAGTTGGAACACAGTGCCCCAGTTTGATCAAACTCTGCCCACTCTCGACTACTGGACATACGCTTACACCAAGAGAAGTATTACAAGTACCCTGCAACCAACAAAACTTGTTTGGTTATCAGCCCTAGCCAATCTGGCATCAGAATGCAGCTAATAAACTGCAATCAAAAAACTGGCAGATGGACCAGGCCTACTGACTCGGGCTCATGGTGCATAGGCTGTGGGGCTGTTTAATTGCAGTGTAGACATTGACTGCTGCTGGAGCCAAGCTCTAGGACCTGCAAGGTAGGAGGATCTCAGATGTGGCTGCAGCCCGAGCCCAAATGTCTACACAGCAATAAACAGCCCAATGATCCTGAGTCAGTTGGCACAGGCCAGCTGCAGGTTTTTAATTTCTATGTAGACATCTCCTAGCTGACTCAAGGCCATTTTCCCTAAACCTTTCGTTCCTCATCTTACCCACATGCAATTGCTCCTTCTGTATATAATAAAATTAATATTTTTAATCATGAAACTTGCTGTGAACTAAGTAGATAATAAATATCTGAAAAGCAAATTTTGTCACTATTGCAAAGCCTTTTTAGTTCTAAAATGTCAGTTTGGTAAAATCACCACTTTTACCATACAAATCAAGTTGTGGTGCTGTTGCACAAATGTTTGATGTCTCAATCTTGCTTTGTGATGGTTAAAAGTAAACTAAGAAGGGTATGGCTTCCATGGTATTGTCACTTAAAACTTGAGAGCTTAAATAAAGTGGTCTGGCCAAACATTCAAAGTATACACATTTATGAAATAACTATATTAGCAACAGGAATCATGAGCATGGTTTATAACTTATCAGTAGATTTAGTTTTATATTAAAATAGTATGAGGAAACTGCTGAAACTAAACATCTTGCCTTGGATTTCAATTTACAAAAATTAATAAAATCTGATCAGGAGGTGGTGGCTTTTTCTGGTTAATGGAATAAAAACAAAGCTATACTCTAATTGTCTGTACATATGCCACTCACTTCAGCTTTGCAGAGTACCAAACCAATCTGCTGAAGGTCTGTTATAGTATGTCTCTGCTAGTCAGTAGGAGCATACAGGCAAAAAAAATAAATAAAAAAAAATCGTGTTTGTACTAGTCAAGGAAACTATGCTGCAACACTACTGCTAGCAACCATCTTTTAAACACAATTTTTGCTAGCATATTTCTGATCCCAGTGGGGCTAGGGCTAGCCCTGTAAAAGAAAATTGAAAATACTTTAGCTAACGCTATGTTCCTTCAACCCCTGATTTGTATTATCCTTTTTTGCTTATCTTTGGTTTAGTTAGAGTGGAGCAGACTGGAACTGAAAAACGTATCAATGGCACTCTAACCATCCATAAACCTTTTTGCACTCAGTTTGGCTGGAGAATGTCCTAATTTGCACTTATTCAGTTAGTCTTTCTCAAACTCAGTTAAAGTTTAGTTTTCTGCAAGCTTTAGCCTGATCCTGCATTCTACATGGTGGTTGCAGTCAAGCATGACAAGTGGAGCATGGTAACAAGCAATTCAGGAACCTACTACAAGCCATCTATTTGAACACTTCTGTATGTTTTGAGGAATTCCTTATTAACAGGCTCAAAGCTGAACAACTGGCCACTATGCCCAGCTTTGAAGCATTAAGCCTGCTAATGCAAGGACAATGAGAAGGTATATTTTCAAGGTCAGCATTGGCTTGATATAAGTAGCATTCTTTATTTAAACAAGTTATTACTCTCATGTGATGAGACTTCCAAAGTGCAATGTAACTTTTTTTCATTAGTCTCTCACCACTGAAAAGCTGTCAGAACAGTTTGGAGAGGTGCAAGAACAGCAGGGGCTCCCTATTGATTGTTTAAACTTAAATTCTACAGAACCTGCAACATTCCTTCATAATATGATGTACATGTGGACTCTGGCCATAGATAAAAATCTGAAGCATACGATACAGAAATGAGAATGAAGGTGAGCATGTGCGAACAAAACTAACCCCCCAGTACGGTACTTGCAACTACTGCATACGCTCAGAGCTGAAAATGATCAACCCCAGTTTGCATGTTTGAGGCACCAGGAATGCTGGAACATGAAACTGAGGTAGCAACTAGAGCGAGGCAGGGAACCATTTTTCTCTCTCATGCACATTTTCGTGATCAGCATCAGGATGAACTGT
Organism: Chelonia mydas; assembly: GCF_015237465.2. Classification (NCBI taxonomy): domain Eukaryota; kingdom Metazoa; phylum Chordata; order Testudines; family Cheloniidae; genus Chelonia; species Chelonia mydas. The sequence goes on along the minus strand of NC_057849.1, from coordinate 111,254,526 downwards.
GAACCTTCTGATGTCATTTGCAAAAAGCTCGAGACCCACCTCGGAATAGCTCGGTGGCCAGGACACTCACTTGAAAAGTCGGAGACCTATGTTCCAGTCCCTGCTCCAATTAAACTGGAACAGCTCCATCAGGAGAAATTAAGAAACCCATTCTAGAATAGCTAATAGTCTGGTGGTTAGGGCATTCACCTAGGATGTGGACAAATGGCAGAGCAGGGACTTGAAGTTGGGTCTTTCACATCTGAATCCTGGGCTGTTCTAGGGGGTCTCTCTCTCTCTCTCATCTTGACAAGGAATGCTATCCTGGACCTGAGAAACCCCTAATCACTGAAGTTTAATCAAAAGTGATATGTTATTGTGAAGAATTCAAGTTTTGATTAATTGGCCTTTTCTAACAAAGTTTAGTTGAAAAATTCCTGGCCCACCTCTAATTATTACCCCAATGCCATGAAACTACAACCAAACGACGGCACTTCTCATGCTGGAGCATTCCTGAAATTACAGCCCATGCCATTATGGATGGTTCAGTGCACTGGAGGTGATTCATAAATTTGGTTTTGTACAGAATTTAGGGACCGTGGAAATCAGCCTTAGCAAAAGTAGAGAAATTTTCATTTGCCATATGAGCAGAATTTGCCAGATGCACTGTGACTAATAAACTGCATTTATTCCATCTTTTACAAAAATTCTGAATTGGTTAATTTGTATTCTTTGTAGATGTATAATCAAGGTACAGAATACATATAAAACAGTGCTATTTGTGCATTCATGACATGCTTAAAATTTTATTATGCAATTAGCATCTTGATTCAGAAAAACTCCTGATCTTTACTATTTTGTGTAATGAGGCCGCTGGCACCCTGGTCCAACTCCTCTCTCCCTTTCCCCTTTACTAGCGTATGGAGCATGCACTTATCAAACAGGCTGCGGTCTTGAAGTTTTAAGAAAGTGGATCAGCACCTGCACTCTCCCTACTCAAAGTACCAAACTCAAGGCAGGGAATGCACTGTTTACACTTCCAGTTGAAGTCATTTTAATATTAGACATAACTGATGAAAAAATTCTACATTTTAAAAAGGTTTTGGAAGAATTAAAAATGTTGACTGAGATAAATACATAAATGACTTTAAATGTACCTTATCTTCATTTTTAAAAATTCCATTTGTATGTTTTGGTCTCTAAAGAACATGAATCAACATACCTACCTGCTGTAGCACTGCAATGTCCATAACAGCGTTTCTGTTTGTTTACTTTTATACTAGCCCCACATGTAGGCTTTTTCTTTGACAATTAAGTCACTTGATCTATGGAACATTTCCTGTGCTGATTTTTAAAACATCTCAGTAGAGATGGGGAGAGACCGCTGTAAATACTACCTAGTGAAGTAAGTGAATGTGCATGACTACATTCCCATGTATAAGGGAAAAAAGGCAGGCCCTATCCAAAGGACTTCACATTGTTAAAAAATATCATCAGTAGTGGTAAGGCTACACTGACATAAATGTGCAGTACATTATGACTAGAGTGAAGTGAATAACGGAAAAAATGCATACAAATTATCAAATTCAAAAGCAAATGTTTGCTTTTTGTGAACATTCAAAAGTTTGCTTTTTGAACATTCAAAAGTTTAATTTCATTACGTGACGAGAGTTTGGCAGCACAGCCTGAAAAGTCGTTAGACTCTGGTTTCATCTGATCATGATGTTTGTTGCACAGCTGACATCCTTTCACCAGAATGATTTATCTCTGGCTCTCCTACTTTGTCCTAGGTTTTATGAGCTGCCTTGTCCCAGTGTCACTGATTTGACGGGTCATAGGTATTACTGTAGATGGTTCTTGGCTTTGAATTAGTCACAGAAGTAGTTTGGGAATCAGCAGAGGGATTGGAACAGAAGTAACAGGCTTTTGGCATACCTCTCTGTTGAGCAGGCAGGCTGCCACATTCTGCACAAGTTGGAGCCTCCATATTGCTGCTACCTACAAACCCAGGTATGGTGAGTAACAGTAATCCTGGCCGGAGGTGACAAATCCATGGGTAGATGTGACAGGATCCTCATCTGGTACATAGGGGTGAAGTTTCCTTGCAAGCTGGAGATGGGAGAACCTGATCTGGTAGGCTAAATATTGAGTTGACGACAGCCTTGAGGTTTCATACTACTTTGATGAACAGTAGGAAATCTCTGTGATGGAAGGGGAGGGCAGTGATGTAGCTATTTTTCAAAGTGTTTCTGCCTCCATGAAGTATCACTTTAATCTTGCCCAGGTTGATTTTAAGTTCTTCACCAGGTACTGGTCTCCTTTGATCAGTATCCTGGTTATGTTGGAAAGAAATGACTGGCAACATTGTAGTGCTGCACCATCTACTCCAGCTGTGTCACATAAACAGGCCATCAGTATAGAGTAGTTTGCTGTGTTGAAAGTTGCACAGAAATCAACAAATATTAACAGAGATGTATCTTCCATCCATTGCCACGGGAAGGTGATCTCTTAGCCCCACTAAGGTTTGTCTCATGTTGTGTCCTAGAATGAAGTCCACTGGCAAGGCATCAAGGATGCCAGCAGATGTCCCATGTTACATCTTTTTGTCACTATTTTGCAATGATTTAGCCAAGGAATGAATGGTTTAAGATGGAGAAGATGTATTCTGCATCAGGTGTTGGCTTTTTGAGGATCAGGTGGGTTGATGCATTTTTCAGGGAGGTTGACAGGTCAATTTCTTTAAAGGAAAGCTTGATTTTCCTTTAGTAGTGGACATACTGGTTTCCATGAGCCATAAGACCTACAGATCTATTCGGCAGATGCTGGCTTGAATATTCATCAGATCTTCTCTCTTTTAATCATTTGTGGTGGGGCCAAATTCTGAGAGGTGTGGGATGGTTAACGTGATGGGAACGTGAGTAAGTTCAACAAGTTCCTCTTGTATACAGTTGCTCTGTTCTGCAAGTATCAGGTGAGCTCTTCATCAGGCCACTTGGTTCACAAACAGATGCTCCTTAGCTGTAACTTGAGGGAGTTACCACTCATTAGGGTAGGTTAGATCCTCTTCTGACCAAGAGAACTGAAAGGAATAGTGCAGTTACTCACTCTACTGTATGCTGGCAGTCTGCAGGCCACACTAGGCTCACAAAGAAGCTGCTGCTTTTCAGCTGCAAGCAGTCACAAGCAGCATCAGCAGGGATAAGAAACCAAGAGATTGGGGCAGAAAGTAGCGGTGTGATAGCATTCCTGTGCCCTGCCTTCCAATACTTCCTTCTGCTCCCAGAGCCCCATGGCAGATGCTAGCATTCTTGCAAGGTGCCCTACTTCCTCACAGATGTTCTGATCCAAACTTTGTGGATGCCTGGGTTGATAAGTTCATGGAGGATAGGTCCATCTATGACTATTAGCCCAGAGGGTCAGATTAAAGGAAACTGAAGATTTGACATCAATCAGGGAAATCAGTCAGTCTTGATATCATATGATCCCAAAGAATGAATCTGTGTTTGAAAAAAGAACAAAAATTTAGAATTAAAAACTAAGGTTGCAATACAAACAGGATGTGCTATATTCAAAACACTCAGATGTGATTGCTGAAGCTACCAGCAGCTATTAATATTTTAAATGATTATTGCTATTAAAACATCAATTAAATAGCACAGTGCCATCCACCTGCACAATGTTAAGGAAGGTGAATGATGAAGTGCCAAGAGTAACAAAAATAACATTTTAAAAAGTAAGTGATGTACAGGCGGGAAGCTCCATTTACAAGGGCCAGGAAGGAAAAGTCAGGCCAGTTCAGGCAATGCGAACAGCGGAGAAGATAAATGTGTGGGGCTTTATACAAACTGACCTGGCTTCTATTAAACTGGCTTCTATTTTTTATTGGGGGGGGAGGGGGGTATAAACTATTTCACTGACTCAAGTCTCCTTTAGCAGCTCAGGACCTGGCTTGAGGCAGGGCAACGCTGCCTTGGGCAGGCACGGGGCGGCACCGTGCCCTTCAGAGCGCAGCCCTGGGAAGCGGGTGCGGCGATGCCCCGTCCTGCAAGCGGGGGTGGGGGGAAAGCCCCGCTTCCCCCCTCACTTTGTGCAGCCTCTGCAGGCAGCTCACCCCGCCGGGGGTAACTGTTCCCCCTCTGCCACCGTCTGGCAGCGCCTCAACCCCGGCTCCTACCCCCGACCCTGACTGTGGCTCCGCTCCTTCCCCTGCCGCCAGCTGGAGCCCCCACGCCCCGTGCGTCCCTCCCGCCGAGCCGAGCTGCGCCCTGTGAGCCCGCGGCCAGCAGGGGGCGCGCTGCCTCCCCCGCCCCGCACGCGCGCGCACACACACACACACACACACACACGACGGGCAGCGGCGTCCGGGAGCAGGCTCAGCCGATCCGCGCATGCTCCGTGCCGCCGGGGCGGCCAACTGCCGCGGCTTAGCGCGCGGCGCTTGTGGCCCGCGGCGGAGGCGGCTCATGGCGAGCCCGGCTCTGAGCGGCTCCGTGGAGCGTCTGAAGCGCCGCTACCTGCGCGGGGAGCCGGGGCCCGCGGGGGTGAGAGGCGCTGAGGCGGCCAGGGCCGGGGCGGGGCGTGGATGGAGCGAGGCGGGAGGCGGGGGACGGGGTGGGAGGGGGGAGCAGGCGAGGCGGGGGGGTCGCTAGGTGGGGGGGGGCAGGTCGTGAGCTGCTGGGGCGGCCCGGGGGCCGCGCCGAAGATCCAGGCTCCGTGGCAGCGGCGTGTCCCCTCTCCCCCATGCGGAGGCTCCTGGTCGCCGTAATGACCCCCCGAGGCCCCAGCCTCATCTGTGGGGCACGAGGAGGGGTCCCGCCCCCAGCCCGTGGCGTTGCGCGAGCTCCCTGCTGCCCCCCGCTGGGGAGCGGTGTTAGTTGCTCAGTTGTCATCCCGAAGTGGCCACCCTGCGCCGAGAGGGAGCGTCCTCCCTCTCTTACTGCTGAACAGTGCATCCCATGAAGTGAGCTGTAGCTCACCAAAGCTTATGCTCAAATAAATTTGTTAGTCTCTAAGGTGCCACAAGTCCTCCTGTCCTTTTTGCGAATACAGACTAACACGGCTGAACATTAGTTACTTCAGAAAGAAAGAAGCGGGGCATGGGGTCTATTAGTGGGGGGGCCATTTACATTAAGGGAATTTAATCCTATGGAGGTTTTGTGTCACGCTCCCTTTAGGTTTTTGTCACGCGTTGGGTCTCCCCTTCAGGCTTTGGCATGATTGAGTGGTGTGGCATTGGAAACGTGCACCGCCTTGTGTGCTCATTCTCTCTTCATGGGCCGCTGGTGAAAATAGCAGCGTGTGAAGGAGTGTGTGGAGCACCAGAATCTGCTCAACGCTTTGGGCAGTGAGTGAGCCCTAATGGCTGTGGGACATGAGGCGTAGTCTATATTCAATTTTAGGGTACTCTGTAGCACCCATTACCATATTACCTAAGGACTTACTAAATAAATACTCAGACCCATTTAACAATAAAATGGGAAGTGACTGCTAGTTGCTGACTTGTGACACAGCAACATAAGTGGGTTTTGAGAAGGGATTTGAAGGAGGATCAATTCAGGCAGGTCATTTCATGCATAAGGACAGTGTTGAACAAAGCAAAAGAACATATGTGGTGGCTAGGTGGGGGGTGGAAAGTGGTAGGAAGAACACGGATAAAGATGACAGACCAGAATAATGAAGGCCCTAGAAGATTAGAAGAAGAACTTGATATTATGGATAGAGCCCTGCAAATTTATATCCGTGGATGCAAATTGGTATCCAAGGAGCTGCAGAGCTCTATCAGGAGCTGCAGCCGTGAAAGCAGCAGCCTGGCAGGCCGCCGCTCCCAGGAGCCAGTGCCCCATGCTGGCTGCTCCTCCAGCTTGACTGTATCACCCCCAGTCCCGCACACCAGGCTCTCCGGCAGCTGTCTCTGGTTGTGCTAGTGCTGTGGGCTGCGCTGGGGGCAGTTCCCAGTAGAGGCCTGCAGTTCCACAGATACCGATTTATATCCGCTGATATTTGTATCCATGAATATAGATTTTGTATCCACACAGGGCTCTAATTATGGAATAGCTGGGATGGAGGGATTGAAAGAGATGGACAATGTGGGTTAGAGTAATGGGCAGTAATAGATAATTCTAGCGGGTGCAGTTTATATTGGTTGAGGGTGAGGTGGAAAGATATGGTTGTCAGGCCAGAGAGGAGGAAATTGCAGTAATCAAGATAAGAGATTAGGGCCTGGTTGAGAGTTCTAGTTATCTGGACAGAAAGAAAGGTCAGATATTAGAAATGATGTGTAAGAAACCAACAGTTTGGAGAGAGCCTGGGAGCAAGAGAGCAGGAAAAGTTGATGTCTGTGAAGTTAAACGTCTAATTGATGGAAAGGATTGTGATGTTATCAACAGTCGACAATAAAGGAGCAGTGGAGAGGGTTGCTGTTGAGCTAGGGCCATATTATAGAGGTGGGGAGAGCTGTAGGTAATATGTTTACTATATTAAGAATGCTTAACACTTTCCATTCTTGGGACCTTTTCTTTGAGGAGCTCACACACCTTTATTGTTTGCCAAAAGCCTTTGATATTTGACCGAGGGAACACCTTCAGGCTACCCATTTACCTTTGCTTTGTCCCATGAAATTCAGTTCAGCTTTTGCCAAGATATGAACTATTAAAAATTGACATACCCCTTCTCTCACTTGCATGTCCCAGGAAAAACATTGGCAGTGTGCCCAAGTAATTGAACACACATACATTCTAAGTCCAACATCATGCCAGAGTGACAATAGCAAGCTGTAGTAGCTGGGAGCAGCCAGAGTGGATGGGGCAGGTGGAGAGGAGGGCTCTCCAGACTAAAGACAAATGCGTGGCCCATTCTGCCTCCTTGGAGCATCAGAGTGGGGCAGTAATCAGGCTGGGTTTCTTCACCCCATAAATCCACCTGGATCCACTTCCCCAGTCTCCCTCCCCAACCCCCAGGGCACTACGTGGGACTGGAGCCCTTCCAACTCTGAGGGGAGGATAGAGCAGTTTGGCTCCCCACTGACAATCTCCTGGTTGTACGAGTCCATCCTCCCTCTGGGATAACAACCTTCTGCTGCCTGTTGATGTAGTTCTGTAGCTCAAGTAGTACCAATCCATGCTGCAACATTGAAGGTTCAGAGTTCAACCTCTGTTTATGATGCCTGTTGGAAAGGGGAGACATGTTATAGTTGCACATAATATCATTTGTTCTTACTTTTTTTCCTTGAAAAATAACACATGGAGTTGCAAGCAAAAATTACCTTAAAAGAACATTATTGAAGTTGGGAAATGCTAGATTTACAGTTGTCTGTGAAACCTCAGTTCTGCCCCTTTGTGCATATGTGTTATAATTAAGGTTAAGATTCTGTCATGGGTATTTTTAGTAAAAATCAGGGACAGGTCATGGGCAATAAACAAAAATTAATGGAAGCTTGTGACTTGTTCCTGACTTTTACTAAAAATACCCTGGGGCAGGGCAGGGGTAGACAAACAGAGCACTGCTAGGGCAGTGTTATGCTTAAACAAAGCACACGAGATCTCTTTATAGGGAAAAAGGCAACATGCTGCATTTATTGAGAATACAGCAATTAGCATATGCTTTTTAGTCACACACACACACCATGCACACAGTCCCACCAGTCGATGTTTATAGTTACCAGTGCAGAGTCTGGATCAATCTAGTGGCCAGCCAAATTGGTCGCAGAGAGGAGCCAGGCTCTGTTGGTTGCAATCTGATGCTCCTGCAGTTGTTGACAAGACGAATCAAAAGCCCCATGGCAAAGCACCCTGTTCTTATAGTCCTTTCTCCTTTTTCTCTGTCTGTGGATTTTGCTGTGTCAGTTTATGACCGGTTACTCCTTAGTGGGTGTTATTTTTTGATGGCCCAAAATACCTCCAGGATGATCATCCTGTCTGGTTTCAATTTAATTAATTATTTTGTGTTTTTAGGGTGCCAGCCTTTACATCAGGGTTGTCAGTCTGCCCCTCCTCAACCATGGATGCGCGTTGATGGTTCTCTGATGTCTAAGTCTCTTCAGTTTCTTCACTCCTCCTCCCTTGGCCATCTGGTTTCAGCAATGGCCTTCACACCTTATCTTTTCCTGATGCATGCATTCCTCATTCACACAAACAGTTCTTTACAGAGACCTTCAAAAGGTAACAAATAGCAGTGTTTTATATGAAACAAGAAAGATGACATAAATTAGGCCTTACTGAATTTTGCAACTGTCTTTTCTTACATTGGGGCCTAGGGCTTCGAAATTCCTCTAATCTAATTAACATAGATACAGACAAGATCTTGTCTGTTACTTGCAAGGCATGAATAAAAAGAAAATGGCTAATACTAGTATCCACTATCCTATTAATTTATTCTAATACCTTAATTCTTACTATAAAACATACACTGTATATAACCAAAACATAACCAATTATATAGCACAGTACCGATGGTACAAGACCAGGGGGGCTGACCCAACCCCAGCTGCTGCTCCAAGGGGATGGGGGCCGCTGCTCTGGCAGCCCTGGGGCTGGCAGCTGCTTCAGCCCTGCCCCAGAAGAAGTCACTGAAGTCCTGGAAAGTCATGGAATCTGTGACCTCTGTGGCAGAATTGTATCTGTAGTTATGATACAGTCTTTGATTACATGATCACATACTATTTTTTTCCACAAGAGCGCAGACTCGATGCACAGTAGGACAGAATGAGGGTTGCAGGAGCCCCCTTAAGTCTGGCATTTCTTAACATTCCAGTGCTTGAATTTGCAACCTAATGATACTTTAATGTAAGTTTTTTTAACGTCTATTATTATAGTAGGATGGCAAGACATAAAGTAGGAAATGTTAGAGTGAAAGGCTGAAATGTAGGACTTGATGGAGCTGTTTCTATGGTTACCTAATCTACTTATGCCTATTTACTTGAATGGCTCTTATTACTGATGTATTTGAGGGTCTCTCGAGTTTTTAAAAACAGAAATAATTCTAGCAATCTTTCATTTTTAGTTTATGGGGAAATAGCTTGATTATAGGTTTTTTTGTTTGTTTGTTCGCTTATGTTTGTGTGAAGTTTCACTTGCATTTTTGTTTAGCAAAAATCATCCTCTGCTCAAAGCAAACATTTTTTAACAGCAATTCCTTAGTAAAAGCATTATAAACCGTAAACAAATACATTGTAATATACATTATAATGGAATTAAAAATAGTAGGGACTTTTTTTCTGTTTTCTCTTAGGATTGTCTTTCAGGTTCATTACAGACCAAATGTAAAAAAGGAAGTTCCCTAACATACACAGGTAATACAACAAAAAGAATGTTTCTGGATATCTTTGTTAAAAGGGACATCAATTCAAATGCACTATTCTTTAAATTTATCTTAAGAATTCCTGTGCTTCGGGGGAGTAGTTTTATATTCTCTCCAAGTGTATTTTAAGTAGGCAGACATTGGGTAATGTTTGTGAAACTTGGGCACCAGCCTGGAAGTGTATACATATATATGGATTCTACACGAGTATTCTAGGAAATCTGCTTATGTTGCAGATGCGGGTGGGTTGGCAAGAGAGGAAATGCTAATGTATCTTCCCTGTGAGAAGGAGGGCTGCTGGTAAGGAAGATGTAGGTAAAAAAACAGTATTGCTCCCACGATGTCTAAAAAGAAAGCTCCACTAGCTGTGCATTAAAGAGAAAACTAGTACCAATAACCTTTTGGGGGAGGGGGAAGGTGCAATAGAGGCTTAGGCTGTGTCTACACTGTCACTTTCAGCGCTAAAACTTTTGTTGTTCAGGGGTGCGATAAAGCTTTTCTACACTGCCCACATCACAGTGCTGCCATGACCACGCTGTAACTTGGGTAGTGTAGACATTCCCTTACTTTCATCCATAGAATGAAAATCAGCCACATGCGCACCCCACTCATGGTAAGTAGGGTTCTAGTATATGTATGACAATCTTACTATGTATGTTTGTGGAGGTGAGGATTGGCTATTCTTGGAGTGTGGCAGAGGGAAGCATTTGGTTATCACTGGCACATATATGAGAACGGGCTGCCATCAGTTGGATTGTGTGGGATGGAGTATGTGTCTTGTTGAGAGGGGGTTAGTTTGTGGGAAATTCTTTGAGGTGGGTGGTATTGGGTAGCTCCCTATGTGGCAATATGTTGCTTTTATAGCCATGTACACAGAGCTATCCTTAGGGGTGGGCTCATGGTGCCCGGTGGTCAAGGAGGCTCTGTGTGGCAGCTTCCCCATGTGGGTGCAGGAGTTAGGGGCTGGGGTGCAAGGGGGCACCCACGGGGACAGCGGAAATGGGGGCCGGGGTGCCAAAATACAAGTTCCTCTAGGGCACCATTTTCCCTAAGGCTGGTCTTGCATGTACAGTACATGCAGGTGCCTAGGATTGCTGACTGGAAGAGACACAATTAAACATTTCATGATGCAAATTATTTAAAAAAAAATGAAAACAGGAAACTTAAAATCTTTTTTAAAGTTTTAGGTTATATAATCTAAGATATTTATATACATTCACTTTTTAAATGTACAGATATGAACTTAATGGTTACCATGCAGGTTGGGTTCCAGAGAAATGCATGTTGCCATGCTGATGCACATGAAAAGCAAGTAAAAGGCTATGTTGTTCAAACTTCAAATTTGTACGACAATTAGCACATGAATGCAAATTGTAAAATTTCAGGAAGACAGATGTGACTTGAAAACAAAGTTGAAGTTTCTAAAATGTTTTTAGTAACAGAACTAAGCTTTTAAAAAGATTCTCAAAAATGTAATAAGTTGAAAGTTCTTTAAAATTGACTTAATTGTTTTAGAAACACAAGGTGGGTGAGGTAATATCTTTTATTGGACCAACTTCTGTTGGTGAGAGACACAAGCTTTTGAGCTTCCGTAGAACTTTTCTTCAGGTTTAAATTTGTTAGGACTTAGTTATTTTAGTCATCTATAAAACTTTTCAGTTTTAAATTATTATTAAAATACAATTTAGCTAGTATTTTGTATTTCTCTAATTTTAATTCCTTACTTGTCAGAGCTTGTTCTAATATGTTATGATTCAGGGTTTTGTTCTCTTAAGCATTAACCCTTACAGAGTACAGAATTTATTAATTAAATCATTCTGGGTTTTTTTAATGTGTGCTTTTCAACTGCAAAATGAAATATTTAATATTTGAATTATTTTATAGGTAACTTGGACAGTTCATCAGATAATTCAGTTATTCCTTTGTCCATAAAATCTTCACAATCAAAAAATACCCACCGTGGAAGAAAGCACTATAGCAAACCTCTTAGTGACTTGTTCAAGAGTTTCAAAAACTTGGATTGGTAAGAGCTGAACCCTCATTCCCTCATCTGTCCTTAGACCCCTTTTTCTTCCTCCCATCCTTCCCTTACCCCAAAATCCAAAGAAATCATGAGTTAACCCTTAATACATTATGGGATCCAGTAACAGGTTGCCATGTGCAAGGCATAGCTTTCACAGTTTTTGTATACTCATACTTTTGTGATCAGTAAGGATCAGCTTCTGTCTGACTAATGTAATAATATGAATAGGGCTGTCAAGTGATTAAAGAAATTAATCGTGATTAATCGCGCTGTTAAACAATAATAGAATAACATTTTAAAACATATTTTTGCACGTTTTCTACATTTTCAAATATATTGATTTCAATTACAACACAGAATACAAAGAACAATGCTCACTTTATATTTATTTTTATTACAAATATTTGCACTGTACATTTTTCAATTTAAAAAAAAAAGTATTTTTCAGTTCACCTAATACAGGTACTGTTGTGCAATCTCTTTATCATGAAAGTTGAACTTACAAATGTAGAATTATATACAAAAAATAACTGCATTTAAAAATAAAACAATGTAAAACTTTAGAGCCTACAAGTCCACTCAGTCCTACTTCAGCCAGTCACTCAGACAAACAAGTTTGGTTACAATTTGCAGGGGATAATGCTGCCAGCTTCTTGTTTACAATGTCACCTGAAAGTGAGAACGGGCATTCGCATGGCGCTGTTGTAGCTGGAGTTGCAAGATATTTACATGCCATATACACTAAAGATTCATATGTCCTTTCATGCTTCAGCCACTATACCAGAGAACATGCGTTCTTGTTGATGACATGTTCTGCTCGATAATGATCCAAAGCAGTGCGGACCGACGCATGTTCATTTTCATTATCTGAGTCAGAGTCCACCATCAGAAGGTTGATTTTTTTTTAAAAAAAAAATTATTTTTTTTTGGGGTGGTTTGGGTTCTGTAGTTTCTGCATCTGAGCGTTGCTCTTGTAAGACTTTTGAAAGCATGCTCATATCTCGTCTCTCTCAGATTTTTGGATGGCACTTCAGATTCTTAAACCTTGGGTCTAGTGCCATAGCTATTTTTAAAAATCCCACGTTGGTACCTTCTTTGCGTTTTGTCAAATCTGCAGTTAAACTGTTCTTAAAACAAACGTGCTGGGACATCATCGGAGACTGCTATAACATGACATATATGGCAGAATGCAGGTAAAACAGAACAGGAGACATACAATTCTCCCCCAAGGAGTTCAGTCACAAATTTAATTAATGCATTATTTTTTTAACGAGCATCATCAGCATGGAAGCATGTTCTCTGGAATGGTGGCTGAAGCATCAAGGGGCATACAAATGTTTAGCATAACTGGCACATAAATACCTTACAGCACCGGCTACAAAAGAGCCATGCGAATGCCTGTTCTCACTCTCAGGTGACATTGTAAATAAGAAGGCAGCAGTATTTCCCATAAATGTAAACAAACTTGTTTGTTTTAGCAATTGGCTGAACAAGAAGTAGGACTGAGTGGATTTGAAGGCTCTAAGGTTTTACATTTGTTTTGTTTTTGAGTGTAGTTATGTAACGAAAAAACCTACATTTATAAGTTACTTTCACGATAAAGAGGTTGCACTACAGCACTTGTATGATGTGAATTGAAAAATACTATTTCTTTTATCATTTTTACAGTGCAAATATTTGTAATAAAAAATAATATAAAGTGAGCACTGTACACTTTGTATTCTGTGTTGTAATATAAATCAATATATTTGAAAATGTAGAAAAACATCCAAAATTTTTTAATAAATTTCAATTGCTATTCTATTGTTTAACAGTGCAATTCATCACGATTACATTTTTTAATCATGATTAATTTTTTTGCGTTAATCACGTGAGTTAACTGCAATTAATCGACAGCCCTAAATGTGAACACTGATTTTGGGTAGGGAAGTTCATCCACTTACTTGAGATAACTATATGTGTAGGGCTCAGCTAGTGGGATGCAGGGATTAAGATATATAAGGGAGTAAACAAGTGACGAGAAAGGGAAACAGCCAGAGTTAACAAGGTAGTCTTAAATCTATTTAGAAGACTCCAGAGAGTCTTAATGCCCCAACGCACCAAGCTGAAAGAGAACATATATCACGCCTTTTATTTTCTTCTCTGGATATGCTGTTTGGAAGAAAAAAAAGTTGTGCTTTGATCTGTTTTAAAAGTGGTTTAGTTGTTGCATGCAAATAAGGATTTATTTATGAAAATAAGATCGTTTACTTGTTCCACGGGTTTTGCTAAGTCATCAGTTTCATTCTTTGACTGTAGTTAATATCTTATTTTATAAGTGCTTTTCATTCTGAAGGGATCTCAAAGTACTTTTCAAATTACTGAGCAATGTCTCTTTGCATTCAGTCAAATGTAAATATGCTGGAATGAGAAATAGTTGTATTTGTATGCAAATCTTCTTTACATTACATGCATAACATTTTAGAATGGCACTGAATAATTTCAGATTCGTGTCACCCATTTGTATTTTTTAGCTTTGATGATGAGCTGGATTCGCTCTATGATTCAAGTCAGCTAGAACTAGAGGAAGAGGTCATTGTAAATGTCTCTGCAACTGATGCAGTTCCAAATACAGTCACGTACACATATACAGAAACAGGTAATCAGAAAAATATTAAATTCAACTTCAGTTTATCACATAACTTTTGACTTGTTTGTATGAAAAATAAAAGCTTTATTCAAGTTTCAACTGAATCTTATTCATAATACAATTAATAAAACCTGTAATTGAGTAAACTATATTTTAGTTTTGAGATACAATGTTTTAATAGATCTAGTCATAATTGTATTACACCTCTATCCCAATATAACGCGATCCGATATAACACGAATTCGGATATAACGCGGTAAAGCAAAAATGGTTTTCTGTCTCATCTACAACATAGAGTACTTTTATTCTGTTTAATCCCAGTTTATACATTCGATGATTACTGCGTACATATTCAGTATGTATGTTTTTACAAGCCTGCCTTGGATCAAAAGTCAAAACACAAAGCCGAGCGCATTTACAGCATTTTTAAACTTTCACTCTGATCTTCATTGCATAAAAAAGTCTTGTCTGCAAGTCTTAATTAAAGTTATAACGTTCACAGTTAAAATCCGTTGATAGTTTAAAATCATTGAAAGTTTAAATTCGTTTTGCGGACAACAAACCATGTGCGAGGTGGTAGCTAATTTTCAACAGCCGTTATAATAAAAAACGGCCTTTGTATTTATAACCATGACTGATTTATCAAAAAGGAGAGTTCAGTCTAATTTTGTCGTTGACTAACCTGCTGCCGCCTTGCCAGTTTAAAGTTGTTACAAAACCATCCATGGTCGGCACCTCGGCTCTTAAAATGTGGCTTGTATCAAATTACATACATACAGTACATTGTCTGTACAAATGTGCATGTATGAAAGTGGTGGAACGAATGTGCAACAATGAGAAGGCAGGGTAAACATATGTTGCCTGCCCATGGTCCCGTTAGGCGTTCTCATCTCTCCCGCCTATTTTAATCTCGTTTTTAAATTGTGTGCAGTATAGACTAAGCTTAAGTTGTCTCACTAGTTGTATTTTTGAAACATTGTAACTCTGCGCTGACATTTTCTAAACAATTAAAAAAAATTGTTAGCATTAATATTAAAATACCATTGACGTGATGGCAAGTAGTTCACAGCCACAGAAACGAAAGGCATGGACAGTCAAAGAAAAATTAGAAGCTTTGGACAGACTGAAATCAGGAATGAGCCAAGCGAAGGTCTCAAAAGAACTAGGAGTGGGGGAATCAACATTAAGAGGGTGGATCAAAGATGAGGAAAAATTACAGTCAATGCTAGTTGAACTGGATGAAAGTGAAGGCCTGGAAAGGAAGCGCCTAAAAACTGCCCAGGATAACCAACTAGATAGAGCAGTATTTACATGGTTTACCCAAGAACACTCTGACGGCACGCCAATTTCCAGTGACGACATAAGGAAACAATCAGAGAAATTGAAGAAGGATCTCTATTTTAGACGCTTGGGCGAGGATGCTTCTGCACATCAAGGTAACGAATTTAAAGCTAGCAGTGGATGGCTTAATCGTTTTAAAAAACGTCATGGCATTCAGCAAGTCACAATTTCAAGAGAGACGTGCTCCGCAGATATAAAAGCTTGCGACGAATACCCACTAGTTACAAGAGATCATCATTGAGAGTGGCTATGCTCCGGAGCAAGTCTATAACGGTGATGAAACCGGCTTATGTTACCGTATCTTGCAGGTTAGAACACTTGCTTCTAGGACCAAAGAACAAAAGGCTGAAGGTTTTAAGGTGATAAAAGAGAGAGTGACAACACTTTTCTGCATGAATAAAGCCGGTTCACATAAACTTAAATCTCTGTGCATAGGCAAATCCAGGTCACCTAGGGCTTTCCACCATAAGAACATGGATTTGCTTTCATTAATTTAATCACCATTCAAAAAATGCCTGGATGACATTGGATGTTTTCGAGGAATGGTTTAATAAATATTTTGTACCAGCTGTCTGGAGCCACCTACGCAGACAAAACCTGGAGCCAAAGGCATTGCTCCTACTTGACAACTGTCCCGCCCACCCCACAGTTGAGACCTTAACCAGCAAAGACGGGAAGATAAAGGTGAGCTACCTTCCTAAGAACACGACATCCAAAATACAGCCCTTCGATCAAGGCATTATAGCCACATTTAAAGTGAACTATCGTAAAGCCTTAGTAAAGAAAATTGTTGAGGACAACAGTAGCATAATGGATGTAATCAAGAAATTGAATTTGCTGGATGTATTTAAATTAGGCGAGACAGCCTGGCTAGGAATCACTCCGTCAACGATAGAGAAATGTTGGCATCGTGGTCTCAAAAGTGCTTTTGTTACTGAAAGCGATGACAACCAAAATGAGGAAGAAGACAAAGATGAGAACAACTTTGAAGGTTTTACGGAAGAAGAGGCCATGGATGCAGAAGAAGACTACAGGGAACTTATGGCTCAAAATGGGATAGCTGATGTTCAAGAGTGGATGGAGATGGATGCTATGTGTCCAACCTATGAACGACTTACAGATGTAGATATAGTTCATAATGTTGCCCTTCAACCACCTGATGCCTCAGAAAATGTGTCTAACCCTGAGGACGAAGAACCCTCGGAGCCACCGCCCAAAGCTGCTGATGAGATTCTAGGGTTAGAGATTGGTCTTAAGTGGCTAGAAAGCCAGGATGTGGATAGACTGCAAATACTACAGTTAAAATCCATAATTGACCTGGCAAAGAAGAAGGCTCGCAGTAGCATGAAGCAACAAAGTATAACAAGTTTTTTTTTTAAATTAAAAAAAATTTTAAGTGGTGCATCTTAAATAAGAGAGCATCTTGTACACCAAAAAAAGGTATTTACCATTTTATCAATGTCTTTAAAACGTGATTACTTTACCTTGTTTAGCTTCATTTTAACCTTTTCTATAAGTAAAAACTCCCATCTCCAAAATGTTTTCAAACTATTTAATAGTTAACAGTTCATATTACTTAGCCATCTATGTTATACGTAGATTAAGTGACAGTGGCCCATGCTCCTATTTGCTAAAATACCAAAATCCTTTTTTACAACAATTTATAAGGATGTGTAATTAAAAGCGTTTTCTGATATTTTATGTGAATTTTGCATTTTCCTAAGCATTACACGCAGACCAAACGATTGATGTGTGATGAAACCTAGCCCACATGGTTGTATTTAGCATTGTTTAGTACCTGTGTTGTTAATACACTGTATCTTTTAAGTAAGCTTATAAAATAATTGTTGTAATTAAAGAAAGGAGCTACAATGTAACCATTGTAGAACAGATTTATTTACTGCATGCACCGTGTTAGTTCTAACAAAAATGATTTGCTGACTGTTAACGGAAATGCTCAAGGCCAAAGCAAGTTCAATATAACGCGGTTTCACCTATGACGCGGTAAGATTTTTTTGCTCCCAAGGACTGTATTGTATCGGGGTAGAGGTGTGTGTATATATAAACAAGACACATTCTTTTCTGAAAGATTGGCCTTTTTAAGTCTCCTGCAATGCAGTTCTGATTATTGTACATTATGGATCAAGAAATAGAGAAAAAGAAAAAGCCAGCCATTATTAACACAGTATTTTCAGTTTTATAAAATGAAACATTTTCAATGTTAAGAATAGGTGGTCTGATTAAATAAGACTGTTCCAAGACATTATTTGACTTCCACATAAAAACAGCTCTCATAATGTTCCTTCATTTTCTCCTACCATCACCAAAAGAACCAGTTAAAGCACTGAGAAATAGTGCTTAATAGATATATTGGGCATTCAGTCTGCGCGCAGATCTTCTAGTGATGTCTATTGGACTTCTGTGTGTAGGGTGAGGGCATAATTTATGTATAAAACTGTACTGATCAGAAAACTAATAATAATGGGCCAAAATGAATCACAGGAAATAGATGATAAAGGTTTTGAACAAATACTCATAGTGCCTCAGGAGATACTCAGACTAACTTTTTACTTTAGTACCTAGTATACTGCTATTTAATCACAAAAGCCTAAAATGTGTTTCTGCCTTAATGTACAATAACTGGTCATCTAATTTATTATTCTAAAGTACAAGAATAATTTTTATAAAACGTGTTCTTTTCATTTCTTAGATGTCACCCTACCATCCAATTTGGCTCCAAACACAGAAACTTGTAGTGATCATGATATCAGTAGTGGTCTGGTTAGGAAGACTGCGAGCAAGCCTGAAACTCAAGTATTGAGTGGTCGAAGATTAATACCATCTCACATCAACCAGATTTATGATGAGCTATATGTCATACATCAGAAACTGCAGGTAGGAACTGGAAATGACTTTAGAGTATTACTAGATAATTTTCCTCAGAAACTCAAGATTAGTGAATATTCAGAAACTTCTAACGTATTAACATATTAAGTCTGTCACACTCCACTTCACTTCCTAACTTTCTTCCCCCAACAATTACATATTGGGTTTTTTTTAAAGCTGCTCTCCGTATCATTCTACAGTATAATGTAAGCCACTGCATTGCAAGAGGCTGTAACAACTTGTCCGATGAGGCAGTGTTGTCTTGTGGATAGAGGAGGGGGCTTGAAATTATCAGATAAAAAGCAATGTATTACAATTACTAGTATTAACCAGAAATTTCAGATCTAGGTGCCTAGAGTCAAGCTTCTAAACCCTGGTTATCTAAGTTGAAGTGGCCTGATTTTCAGAGGCCGAACAATCCCGTCCCCAATGGAAGTCAGTTGGATCACTATGTTGAGGTGCTGAAAGTAGTCTGCTTTCAGCATTGTGTCCCAGTACACTAAAGCGGTGCTTATACTCAGTGAACCATACATGCAATCTGTTATATACATTTCCATAAAACTGAAAGTATCCCTGACCAAATGACTGTATTTCAATACAAGTTATAATAATTTCATTTTTTATAATTTTTTTAAATTGTCCATTTTTTCTGACACAGCAAGAAAATTCAGCACAGCAGGAGTATGCTCTGCAACTTCAGAAACGAGAACATTTTTTAGTTGAAAGAGAAGCATTGCTTTTCAGACATGAAGCTGCTTTGACTAAGATAAGAGGTGTTGAAGAGGAAGTTCATGCAAAATTTCAGATTATAAAGGAGGTACAATAACTTGTATTAGAATTATTTTCTTGGGCAAATATCGTTATCTGGGGCAAGCCATTTCACTGATTTCTTCAGACCCTCAGTTTCGTCACCTGTAAAATGGAGATAATCCTCAGTTTTGTAAAGAGCTTTGAGGTCCTCAGATGAAAGGTTGATATATAAAGGTAAAGTAATATTGCTATGTATTTTGGTTATTAATAGTTGCTTTCTCAGAAAGATAAGTTTAACAGTCTGGTTCAGGGGTTGCCTTTGGTTGTGTACCAGTATTAAATTGTTTGTGGTGAAAAAAATTTCCCTGGAACCTAACCCCCTCATTTACATTAAGTCTTATGGGGAATTGGATTTGCTTATCATCGTTTCGCTTAAAGTCGCATTTTTCAGGAACGTAACTACAACGTTAAGTGAGGAGTTCCTGTATTAGAGTTCTTTGAAGGCGTCAACAAACATGGGGACAAGGGGGATCCAGTGGACACAGTGTACTTAGATTTCCAGAAAGCCTTTAACAAGGTCCCTCACCAAAGGCTCTTATGTAAATTAAGTTGTCAAGGGATAAGAGGGAAGATCCTTTCATGGATTGAGAACTGGTTAAAAGACTGGGAACAAAGAGTAGGAATAAATGGTAAATTTTCAGAATGGAGAGGGGGTAACTAGTGGTGTTCCCCAAGGGTGAGTCCTAGGACCAATCCTATTGAACTTATTCATGAATGATCTAGAGAAAGGGGTAAACAGTGAGGTGGCAAAGTTTACAGATGACACTAAACTGCTCAAGATAGTTGAGACCAAAGCAGATTGTGAAGAACTTGAAAAAAAATCTCACAGAACTAAGTGATCGGGCAACAAAATGGCAAATGAAATTTAATGTGGATAAATGTAAAGTAATGCACATTGGAAAAAATAACCCCAACTATACGTACAATATGATGGGGCTAATTTAGCTACAACTAATCAGGAGAAAGATCTTGGTGTCATCGTGGATAGTTCTCTGAAGAAGTCCACACAGTGTGCAGCGGCAGTCAAAAAAGCAAACAGGATGTTAGGAATCATTAGAAAGGGGATAGAGAATAAGACTAAGAATATCTTATTTCCCTTCTGTAAATCCATGGTTCACCCACATCTTGAATACTGCGTACAGATGTGGTCCCCTCATCTCAAAAAAGATATACTGGCATTAGAAAAGGTACAGAAAAGGGCAACTAAAATGATTCGGGGTTTGGAACGGGTCCCATATGAGGAGAGATTAAAGAAGCTAGGACCTTTCAGCTTGGAAAAGAGGAGACTAAGCGGGGGTATGATAGAGGTATATAAAACCATGAGTGGTGAGGAGAAAGTGAATAAGGAAAAGTTATTTACTTGTTCCCATAATATAAGAACTAGGGGCCAGCAAATGAAATTAATGGGTAGCAGGTTTAAAACAAATAAAAGGAAGTTCTTCACACAGCGCACAGTCAACCTGTGGAACTCCTTGCCTGAGGAGGTTGTGAAGACTAGGACTATAGCAGGATTTAAAAGAGAACTGGATAAATTCATTGAGGTTAAGTCCTTTAATGGCTATTAGCCAGGATGGGTAAGGAATGGTGTCTCTAGCCTCTGTTTGTCGGAGGGTGGAGCTGGATGGCAGGAGAGAGATCACTTGATCATTACCTGTTCTGTTGGCATTGGCCACTGTCGGTAGACAGGATACTGGATGGACCTTTGGTCTGATCCAGTATGGCCATTCTTATGTTCTTAAGTTCATGATTTTCTTTGAAGTTCTGTGGTTCCCTGCCAGCATGGCTATTCTACTTTAACAATGTCTTGCAGGCAACTGGGTTTCTTTTCAGTTAAGAAGGTAAGTTATATTTTTTGAGACTAGCTGTGCCATTTGATCGGTTGGAATTCTTTTTTTTTATACTGTCTCCAGGATGGAACTTCTGAGGTTACGTGCCAGAGCATTCCGGCTAAAGGCTTTTGGTGCTTGTGTTTGTTTTCTATGCCTATATGTCACATTCAGAGATTTCAGCTTTTTAGATGCTGTATAAGACATGTTTTTCAGCTTGGCTTTATTGGAGCATGAAAGCAGGGCTAGAAAAATTTAGCAGACGCTTACTGAAATTTTACCAAACTCTTGACTGTTAGCTGAAGACTAGTACAAAAGATGGTAATTCTCAGATTAAGGCAAATTCTGTCTTCTTTCTCCTACCCATATTTGTCACAGCTGATGGGAAAGGAGAGACTTTTGGCATTTTCACCAGTGTTGTCTCTGTCTACTTTGGCACGTCATTTTAAGTATCAAACTTGGCTAGTAGGTATGTGAGAAATTTGAAGCCCACCGAGGTCCTCTGGCTGCTGGGAAAAAAGGAGCATTTTCTCTCTGCTTCACTTTCATACTCTACAGCCCCTTGGTTGTTGCAATGAGGTGTCTCTGCTACTCTACTCCTCAGCCTCCATTTTTGAGTTCTCTGCTTCAATGCATGTCTCTGCTGCTGCTCGTAACTGTCAATCAGTATTAGAGGGAAAATGACTGACCTCTCAGTTTCACTGCTACCCACTTTTCTAATTTATATCAAAATAGTAAAACGAAGTATTGCATAAATTTGTAGCAATTCCAGTTCAGCTTCCCAAGTGCAAGAAAAACTTCATTGCAGGCTGCTGAGGTGCTTTATACCATTAGGAATATTTGCTGCACTGGAGGGGAAGATTTTGATATCTTTGTGACTAAGGTGCATAGTATTTCCTTACAAATAATTAGTGTAAAAATCAGTTTCTCCTCCCCCCCCCCCCCCATGTTAACCTGTTTTTCCACCCATTTTATTTATGGAATTGATTCTTTGGACACATATGTAAATGAGATGATCTGATGATATGATACATACATTTTATAGTAAATTTAAAAAGGGATATGACCTCCTCAAAAACAGTCAGCAGGCCTGCTATTGCTCACAACCACATTGTAATGATTATTCTTTTTGATGTACAGGACACTCCTGATTTTCAAAAGATCATGGGCACAAAGTGCAGGCACACTTAGGCATGTAAAATTGCACACCTGACTCTTTAAAAATTAGACCCAGTGTTTTAACATAGTGATTGCAGAAGTTGTTTCTAGTTGGTATATCATTAATCATATTTTTCTATAGCAACACGAGGCAGAAGTTAAACAGCTGTCAGAAACCTTGAAAGAGAAGACTAAAGAAAGCAAGAGGCTCAAATCATCATTTGACACCTTGAAGGAAATGAATGACTCTTTAAAAAAGCAGGCAAGATCCATTTTCATACCTATTCAAGAAAAATTGTAAATATTAGAATCAATTTAAATTATTTTTGGGAAGTTGACTGATTGTATTTGCAGTCTTATTAAACAAGATTCATATAATTGAGCAGAAATGACTCTTGTTCCTTTCCTACAACTTGGTTTTTCTTTTAACTGCTTGGTGTCTTTTTTTTTTTTTTTTTTGTAATCTCAAATACTGTAAAGTTTGAATTACTCTTCTAAATAGCCAGCAACAAGTCACTCATAAGAAAAGAAACATTTCAATATCCTGCCAAGGAAATTGAGACTCTAGGGTAGATAGCCTTCTAAAATTCAGAATGCATCCCTGATCTAGTTAATAGCATGGGCAAACCTTCGTGTATTCCATAATGTTATTGAATCTATCCTAGCAAGTGATTTGTGCTCCATGCTGCAGAGGAAGGCTAAAACCCCCAAGCTCCCTGCCAGTCTGGCATGAGGGGACAATGCCTTCCAGACTCTACATATGGTGATCAGTTTGACTCTGAGCGTGTGAGCAAGAACGAACCAGTCAAGCATCTGAAAGAGAATTCTCAGTTCCGTTTCAGAGCACCAGTGTGAGTTTGTGTGTTGTGTACAGTTCTGTAGTTCTACATAATTGCTGCAGTCTGACTTTATTCTACCATGGAGATGCTTGTCCAGAGAGAGACAGCTCTACAAAAATTAGTTATGTGGATAGTGCTTTGAAGCTGTAAAGATACCTATAATTGTCACTGTGCACTCATTAATATAATGCATAGAGCTATGCACACAGGTAATTTCAAATTAATTGTATATGTCCTCTTCAGAAAATCTCACTCTTGAAGGTATGGTTTCTGTATTTGGGTGTGGCTGTATGTAATGTGAGCCCAGTGTTTGGCTTGCAAGTTGAATTCTCAATTCACAGGACATAGCTTATTATACATTACACTGAACAGTTAGCAAAGCTCTGACTACTGGCTCATTTTATAAAGAGGTAAATGATCTTCTTCGCTGTTGCTTTGCTCACATTAAGAGCAGATAAACTTGCACTTTAATAAATCTAGATGCCTATAACTAATGATTTTTGAACAACCTTTATGTGAAGTAAAGAATGAGTTTAAACTTGTTTTGAGTCCACAAATATTTTAAACATATTTTCTGATTCTTTTAGTTAAGCGATGTAAGTGAGCAGAACAAGAAGATGGAAGTTCAAGCAAGAAAAGTACAAGCACGTTTAGAGAATTTACAAGTAAGACTAACAGTTTTTCCTTATTACTTCTTCCCTTGTAAGAAACAAGTCAAATGTAATTTATTTAATATATCCTGTTGCAGAGGAAGCATGAATTTTTAACAATACAGAAATCTAAAGATGTTTCTCAAGCAATGCAAGAAATTAAATCTGTGAAGCAGGAAAAAATGGCAACAACATCAAAAATTTGTAAGGTAAGGCATAAACAAGGAGGAAAGGAAACTTCTATTTTAATTAAAGGATATTAGATGTTGGAATATCTTTCTAGAACACCCACTTTTGCTATGTCTTCAGGAAACTAGTGACATCATTTACTCATGTCATGTATTTATGATATGAGTGAACTACTCAGTTATGCTGAGGAAAGGGGTTAAAGTGTTCAGGGCATAAGAATAGTGCAATTGGATTGCATTGGGGAAAATTTAGTGTGTTTAACTGGAAAAAATAATTACATTTAAATTGTCACTAAAAAGAAGTGCACTTATTGTCATCCTAATCACCTTTCTTTTATGTTGTATCTCATCCCCCCTCTTTTAATCTGTCCATCTTTTTAAATTGTATGTCTGTTTCTTCCACTATGTTTGGAAAGTTCTTAACACATTTTGATTACTGTCACAGTGTAAATAATATCTCTCTATGTACAGCTTTCTGTAATTAACAGAAAAGAAAAACGGGTAAATGATGTCAGATATAGGAAGATTAACTTGTAAGCCATAGGTAATTATGCTCTTAGTGCTTATAGTAGAAAAAGCCTCTAGTGAAGGAAAAAGTGAGTAAATGCTGACATGTTTCATACATGATTGCAATATGATCACCTTCCTTCCTTCTGTCTTGAAATATTCTGTTTTGCTTTTGTGAAATAATATTTCTTATCTCAGTGTTGTCCTATTTAATAGTGTGCCTTCTGTCTGTATTCTACCATTATATCCCTTCTGGTAATTATGAAATCTAGCAATAAAATTACTTGGAATATTGCTTGAAATATTATACACAACTTTCTCTTTCATTTAAGGGAACTAGATTTTTCCCTCTGAGGGCTGACCCTAGAAACTTCCTGAATGCATCTGCTTTTTTTCCTGACAAGCCTAAAATAATTTGTTCCACTTTGGGATTCTTAGTTAATGTATTGGAGAAGGCAAATTGGGGGGTCCATTCTTCTGAAGTCTTGGTTTTAATTCTTTGAACTTATTCATTGTTGGAATGAACATTATTCAGTTGTAGTTAATGTGGTAAATTTTAATGGCAGTGGGCTACATACAAGAAAGTGACATGAATCTAACATTTCCCACATAAAAATTACCACATGTTGACAATACCTGTGAAATATGCAGCTGTCTTTCACATTCTCCTCACATTCTTATGGCCAAAGTTGTAAAACGGACCCATTCTGTGCATGAAGATGTTTTTCTAGGACTTTATATAAATTTTGTACCTGTGTGTTTTCTGCCAACCAATAATCACCACAAATAATGGCCTAAACTCCTAATTTTTCTCAGGCATGGCACCATCCTACTCCAAATACATATAATAAAATGCTAAAACTGTTTTCATATTCTGACACATCAATCTGTTTTCTTTGAGAGGCTGTAATAATATACCATATGTTTTGGAAAAGCTTTATAATCTTATTTAATGTTATGGTTGTTACAGGTACCACTTAATTCACATGTTTATGAGCTTTTAAGTGTTCTTATGGACTGGATCTCAGATCAATTCCTCAAAGTGAAAATAGAGGAAGAAGAAGGAGACAATCACAAACTAATGTACACCCACAAAAATTACACACAAGAAAAGTGTGCAAAGGTAAAGGGGTTTGGATTGTTTTTTTTAAACCTTGTGGCCAATGTATGCTAGTTTTATTTATATATATTTTGAATACTATTCTCAAAACAAAAATAGTTGTGAATAGTTAACAGTTCAGTATTCATTCAGACAATAATATTTAGTGGGTGTTTTGACACACATAGCTCCAAAAATACAGGCAATTTAAAGAAAATTAGGGTACTAAGTTCCTGTCCCATTGTAAGCCATCTCTTACTCCTGATCACTTCTTTCAATTATATGATTTTCAGATTTCTCTCTTCATTCTTCCCTGCAATGTTGAACATAAGAATGAGCACACTGGGTCAGAGCAGTGGTCCATCTAGCCCAGTATCCTGTCTTCCGACAGTGTCCAATGCCAGATGCGTCAGAGGGAATGCACAGAACAGGGCGATTGAGTAATCCATCCCCTGTCGTCCACTCCCAGCTTTAGGGCAGCGAGAGGCTTAGGACACCCAAAGCGTGGGATTGCATCTCTGATCATCTTGGCTAATATCCATTGATGGACCTATTCTCCATGAACTTACCGAATTGTTTTTAAAACTCAGTTATAGTTTTGGTCTTCACAACATCCCCTGGCAATGAGTTCCACTGGGTGTTGTGTGAAGAAGTACTTCCTAGTTGTGTGAAGAAGTACTTTTCCTATTAACTTCATTGGGTGACCCCTGGTTGTTGGGTTACGTAAAGAGGTAAATAAAACTTCCTTATTCATTTTCTCCACACCATTCATGATTTTATAGACCTCCATCAAATGCCCCTTTAATAGTCTCTTTTCCAAGCTGGAAAAGTCCCGGGCTAGGTCTACACTACAGACTTATGTCAGTATAACAGCATCACTCAGGGGTGTGAAAAATCCACACCCTGGAGCAATGTAGTTATACTGACCTAACCACGTAGACAGCGCTATGTTGATGGGAGAGTTTCTCCCATTGACATAGCTACTACCTCTTGGGAGGTGGATTAACTACACCGACTGGAGATGCTACTATGCCAAAGGAAGAGCATCTTCACTACTGCAGTGCTATATGTGAAGACAAGCCTCCAGTTTTTTTAATCTCTCCTCATATGGAAGCCATTCCATAGCCTAATCATTTTTGTTGTCCTTCTCTGCACCCTGTCCAAGTTCCTTCCCCTCATCCTTTTTTCTAAGCAGATTTGCTTGCCTAATTTAAAATAAGGTATTAATAAACAGGCAGTGGTGCTATAAGGAGAGTTTTGGGATGTATAGCTTTGAGATGTATGGCCACTGGGAAGCTTTCATGGACAGAGGACTGTTCTCTCAGGATGGACTTCACCTGGGTAGGGAGGAAAATAGACTTCTAGGATGGAGGCTGGCACAACTGATTAAGAGAGCTTTTAATTAGGAATTTGGGGGAGATTGTTGGGAGATGTCCAGATAATCTCCATGCCGGATTTTAACATTGAGAGGGAATAAAACAAAGTAAGAAAGGATAGAGCCATCGGTAGGAGAATGGACATAAGGAGGAAGGGTAGTGTAGATACCAGTCTAATAGGTGATACTGGCGGTAGAATGTCTATGCCTAATCGGGTAAAGAATGTGAGCGAAGCCAAACAGGAAAAATGAAGATGTTTGTACATTAATGCGAGGAGCCTAGATAACAAAATGGAGGAACTAGAGCTATTGGTGCAGGAAGTGAAACCAGCTGTTACAGGGATAACAGAAACATGGTGGAATAGTAGTCATGACTGGAGTACAGGTATTGAAGGGTATATGCTGTTTAGGAAAGACAGAAATAAAGGCACAGGTGGTGGGGTAGCATTGTATATCAGTGATGAGGTAGACTGTAAAGAAATAAGAAGTGATGGAATGGATAAGACAGAGACTGTCTGGGCAAAAATCACATTGGGGGAAGAAAGCTACTAGAGCCTCTCCTGGGATAGTCTTTGGGGTGTGCTATAGACCACCTGGATCTGATTTGGATATGGACAGAGACCTCTTTAATGTTTTTAATGAAGTAAATACTAATGGGAATTGTGTGATCATGGGGAACTTTAACTTCCCAGATATAGACTGGAGGACAAGTGCTATTAGTAATAATAGGGCTCAGATTTTCCTGGATTCGATAGCTGATGTATTCCTTCATGAAGTAGTTGCTGAACCGACACGAGGGGATGCCATTTTAGATTTGGTTTTGGTGAAGTGAGGACCTCATAGAAGAAATGGTTGTAGGGGACAACCTTGGTTCGAGTGATCATGAACTAATTCAGTTCAAACTAAATGGAAGGATAAAAATAGATCTGTGACTAGGGTTTTTGATTTCAAAAGGGCTAACTTTAAAAAATTAAGGAAATTAGTTAGGGAAGTGGATTGGACTGAAGAATTTGTGGATCTAAAGGCGGAAGAGGCCTGGAATTACTTCAAGTCAAAGTTGCAGAAACCATCAGAAGTCTGCATCCCAAGAAAGGGGAAAAAACTCATAGGCAGGAGTTGTAGACCAACCTGGATGAGCAAGCATCTCAGAGAAGTGATTAAGAAAAAGCAGAAAGCCTATAAGGAGTGGAAGATGGGAGGGATCAGCAAGGAAAGCTACATTATTGAGGTCAGAACGTGTAGGGATAAAGTGAGAAAGGCCAAAAGCCATGTAGAGTTGGACCTTGCAAAGGGAATTAAAACCATTAGTAAAAGGTTCTATAGCCATATAAATAAGAAGAAAACAAAGAAAGAAGTGGGACCGCTAAACACTGAGGATGGAGTGGAGGTTAAGGATAACTTAGGCATGGCCCAATATGGTAACAGTGTCTGCGCTGGTCGCCTTGCAGTGCCGTTGGTGCCACATGTAGCACGCGCAAGACCTTAGCCCTCCAGTTCCTTCTCAACCGTTCTCAGCTGAAGATGGAGCAAAGGGGCAGTGTTAGTACTTCTCCCTAAAACCGTTAAGAAATAGCTTTTAGATAAGTACTTAAATAAGTTGTTATAGAGATTGTTAGTGTAAAAAAAATAAAAATAAAAAAAAAATTATTGTTAATTCATGAGACAGCCGCCTTAAGGGACAGTTACTAGTTAAAATGCCGGGGTCTCCAGGCCTCCAACGTGTGATGCCATGCCTGTTTCAGACAGGCATTCTTTATGCGTATGCTGCCTGGGTGAGGGGCATATTCCCCAGAAATACTCCCATTGCAGCAACCTGAAACCCAGAGCCTGATGGGACAGGGACCTTCGGCTTAAAATGATCTTGATGGAGAAGACCCTCCAGCCTGAGGAGGACAAGCAAACAGCCTCTCTGGGCACTCCTCAAGATGGAAAAGGAGACCTACCCTCTGAAAAACCAAAAAAGAGGGCTCAAACATCTTCGCAGAGAGGTCTGCAAAAACAGAGGCGGACTCCTGCAAGGTCACTACCCCCGATGCCATCTTACTCTCAGGTGAGCACCTATAATGCTCCAGGCACTTCCGGTACGGCCGAGGTCAGAGAGAGAGAAACGGAGTCGAGGCACTGACCCAAACATGCCTCCTCCACAGCACCGAGCTCACTGGTATGGGACTTGGCACTGAGTGTCTCAGGCACCATTCCTCCACTGACACTCAGTCGGCACCGGTAGACCCCACCAAGTCGGCACCAGCCAAACAACAACACCCCAGTCGGCACTGACTCCATCAACAAAAGGGAAAGCACCCACGGCACCAACTACTCAGAAATCAGCACCAACACAGTTTCTGCTGCACTAGAGAGACTTAGAAATCTCATTGGTACCACATTCACCAATACTCAGTGCCAAGGGCTCCCCCACAGGCTCCAGAGGAAATCACAGCCCACAAGACATGGCATGGTTCTCCAGTGATGAGGTGGAGGAGATGCAGGGACAATACCTCCTATCTCCACGTCACTCCTCATCTAAGGCCCACCAACCAATGTGGAGCCACATGGGTCCAACACACCATATGAACCAATCATGGTGCGGGCCCCCAAGGATGTACCCTTCTATGGCTTTCCCAATGCAATGGGCACATTGGGAACCCTGGAGCGCATATAGGGGTCAGCATTCTACACTGTCCACAACGCATAGACGTGAATTGCGCTCTAACCCAGTGTCTCTCATACCACAACCCTCAGAGACACAGGAATGGGGAGAGGACACAGAGCCGGGCACAGACCACGACACATCTCCTGTGCACAATTCATCTTCCTCCTTAGATGAGGCGATTATGCCCCCACCGCCAACCTCAGCGGATGACTTTAAACAATTTCAAGAGCTGTTCAAGAGGTTGTGCAAAGCCAAGACATCCCGCTAAAGGAGGTAAAGACAAACAGCACAAGCTGGTACAAATACTGCAACCTGCATCTACCTCCAAGATTGCTCTTCCCATCAACGAGGCCCTCTTGGATCCCGCGGAGACAGTCTGGCAGACACCTGCTTCTATTCCGCCCACCTGCAAAAGAGCGGATAGACAGTATTACGTACCATCCAAGGGGGCAGACTTTCTATTTGCGCACCCGCCTCCCAACTCCCTAGTTGTCAAGGCAGTAAATCACCATAACAGCCAGCCACAATTAAAGGTTACACCCCATGACAAAGAACACAAAAGACTTGACTTGTTCAGAGGCAAAGTGTATTCCTCTGGCACCCTTTTGTTCCAAGTGGCCAATTATTCAGTGCTACTGGCCAGATATGACTAGGACAACTATAGGAAACTTGCCCAGTTTACATCTGAGCTCCCAGAGGACAAACAGACACAATTCCAGGCTATTGTCACTGCGGGCCAGCTCATATCCAAAACAGCCCTTCAGGCAGCATTGGACACAGCAGACAGAACAGCGGCCACAGTCGTAGTAATGTGCCAGGCCTCATGGTTTTAGGCCTCGGGCATACCAATAGAACTCCAGACAAAAGTAGAGGACTTACCTTTGACCGGGTACAACTCTCAGAAGACAGACGATGTGCTTCATTCAATGAAGGACTCTCGGGCCAGGCTCTGCACTTTGGGGATTTACACCCCTCCCCCATCCCCCAAACCCCCGCAAAGAGAAGGAGATACTAACCATATCAGAGGCCTAGAGACTCCTCAAACAACAGACAACAACAACAGCAGCCACACGATAGCCAGCGTCAACTATCACGATGCCTGCAAACACCTCAATCTCAGGCACCGACTTCTCAGTCAGCACCTCCAAAATTGCAATTTTGAAAAGTTGGTGGAGGGTTTGAACAACCTCCCTCACAAAATAGCACTCATTCCCCACCCATCCCCAACTTCTGGCCATCGACTCCGGCCCTTTTACCACATCTGGGCCACCATAACATCAGACCAGTGGGTGTTAGTGTATCCCGAATTGATAACTTCTATCGCCTTTACCTCCTGCCCACCTACCCTTCCCCATTCCTCTTCAGGGACCCTTCTCACAAGCATCTACAATGACAAGAAGTCGATCATCTTCTACAACTGGGTGCTATGGAACAAGTACCACTACAATTCAGAGGGAAGGGATTCTACTCCCATTACTGCCTGACCCAGAGGAAGAGTGGGGGATGGAGACCCTCCTGGATCTGCGGAAGCTTGACAAGTTCGTCAGATCCCAAAAGCTCAAGATGGTCACATTGGGTATGATACTCCCAGCGCTGCAACAGGGGGAGTAGTTTTCAGTCCTCGACCTCCACAATGCTTATTTGCAAATCACCCTTCATCCTGCTCACAGGAAATGTCTACGATTCACGGTAGGACGAGAACACTTCCAATACAGAGTACTTCCATTCAGCCTATCCGCAGCACCAAGAGTCTTCTCCAAAACTCTAGCAGTGGTAGCGGCACATCTATGCAAATAGGGAATAATGATTTCCCCTGACCTGGAGAATTGGTTTATCAAAGGCCCAACTCTACTAGACACAATTGATGCAGTCCAGTCTAATATCACACTATTCCAGGTGCTGGGTCTACAAATAAACAAATGGAAATCAACCACAAATCCAGTCCAACAACTAGACATTGTCGGGGCACATCTCAACGCCATAGAAGCCAAGGCATCATTACCCCTTACCAGATTCACAAACCTCACAAACTTTATCTCAGAGATACAAGTCAGTCCTCAAGTTTGGGCTCGCACTGTCCTACAATTACTAGGACACATGGCAGCCACGACATTTGTGATACGATATGCAAGACTACATATGCGATGCCTACAAGGTTGGCTAAGTACGATATACATACCAAGCAAACACAACCTACGCAAACGGATCACGGTTCCACCAAATGTCCTGAACTCATTACAATGGTGGACAAGGCCACAAAATGTCTATATGGGTATCCCTTTCCAATAGGAATCCCCAACAACAGTGATCACCACAGATGCCTCACTGATAGGTTGGGGTGCTCACATGTGTTAACACACGATACAGGGCAAATGGTCTCCAAGAGAGACTCAATTTCACATCAATTTGCTAGAGCTACGAGCCTGCAGACATTTCCTACCTCATATATGGAAGAAATCCATTCGAATTATGACCAACCGTATCGCCTGCATGTTCTGCATCAGCAGGCAAGGAGGAGCTTGCTCACATTCTCTATGCAGAGAAGCCATGAGACTTTGGAATTGTTACATACAACACAACATACACATCACAGCGTGTTACCTGCCAGGCTGTCAGAATGCAACAGCAGACACATTCAGCAGGTACTTCTCCCAGGATCACGAAAGGGAGATGAATGGAGAGGTCCTGAGTTCAATTTTCAAAGGATGGGGCATTCCCACTATCGATCTGTTTGCGTCCCTGATGAATCGCAAATGCATGATGTTCTGCCACACCCTAAATTCTTACCGAAAGTAACCTCAGCATTTAACATGAACCAATCTCTTCACCCACCGACATTCTACCCTAAGCCTCATGGTACTCCAACAGAAGCCGCCCTACACACTCCAGACTTTAGAAGGGCGCTAGTGTTCTACCTTGAAAGAACCAAACCTTTTAGGAAATCTAGACTTTTCATCTCTACTACCGAGCTCTCGAAAGGAGATCCTATATCCATTCAGAGATTATCCAAATGGATTTCCACATGTACTCAAACATGCTACCATATCCGGAATATAGAACCATCGGAGCACGTTAGAGCGCATTCTGCTAGGTCGATTTCAACCTCAGTAGCATTTCACAATAACATTCCAATACTAGAGATCTGTAAGGCGGCCACTTGGGCCTCCATCCACACATTCACAAAGCACTATGCAGTCACACAGGACTCCAGGGCTGACGCCATAGTGCCTCACAGTATTTACCTCAATGACTCGAACGAACCCAAAGTCCCCTCAGAGGGACACTGCTCTACAGTCACCTAAAGTGGAGCACCCACAGAGACACTACTCGAAGAAGAAGGAAAGTTTATTCACCTTGTGCAGTAACTGAAGTTCTTTGAAATGTGTGTCCCTGTGGGTGCTCCACTGCCCACCTTCCTCCCCTCTACTTTGGAGTTCGCAGTGAGGACTCTGCGGTAGAGAAGGAACTGGAGGGCTCGGGTCGTGCGCGTGCTACACGCGGCACCAACAGCACCACGAGACACCTACTGCGCACGTATGACCTGCGTGGACACTGCTACTATAAATTTCTGCTTGACGGCGCCGGGACACACCACCACCTAAAGTGGAGCACCCACAGGGGGACACATCTTGAAGAACTCCAGTTACTGCATAACCTTTCCTTTCTCGCATCTGATGTTAGTGAGGTTTCTTAAAAGACTCACTTGTGTATACTTTCATATCTGAGTCAGATCTAACGAGACCTCCCTTTGTGTCCAGGACATCTTGCTCATTATTCCACCTTTCTATGAAAGCTGTATTTGTGGTGGCAGTTACATCTGCCAGGAGAGTTTCTGATATAATAGGTGTTATTGGCGTAATATCCATTTTCATTAGTAATTCAATAGTAATTCACTATTTTAAACAAAAGGTAAAATTGCTTTAGAAACACATTCAGAATTCATCTGAAAGTGATTACAGACATTTATCTGCACCAAACTATTCGTTTACCAGTATTTTTTCCAAAGCCTCAAGCCAACAGACAGGAGAGACTGCACTACCTTGATGTGCATAGGGCCATACGTTGCTACGTCCATAAAACCAAGTCATTTAGGATCTTACCTAGATTCTTTGAGGCCTATGCAGAAAGAGTAAAAGGTCAAGCAATCTTGGCTCAGCCAGTGTCGTATTGGATATCTTCATGCATAGGATCCTGTTATGATTTGGCAAATGTAACTGCTGAGTCTACAAGGGACTTCCAACAACCTTTCTAAACGTATTGACTGTGGACATCTGTAAGGTGGCTACATCTTTACATACTTTCACCAGACACTATGTCATCACTTCTCCAGACTCTGCCATCACTCATGTATCATGAGTGATGTGGACTTTGAAAAATCTGTACGTCATTCTCTGTTTCCATAGTTCTGAAGTCTCACCGTCTTCAGGGAAACTGCTTGTAAATCACCTACAGTGGAATGTATATGTGAACTATCACTTGAAGGAGAAAAAACGATTACTTTGTCTCCTGTAACTGTTCTTTGAAATGTGTTATGCAGATATGCATTCCATGAGCCTTCCTTCTTTCCTTGTAATTTGGAAGTGTCATTGTTTTTCTGCTGCAAAGGAACTGAGAGGGAATCAGGGTGACTCTGCCTTTTATACTCTCAGCTGCAGGTACAAAGACATCCACGTACTGCTGGCAAAAGTCTTCGATTCAAAAGCATTGGGTGCACATGAACACCTACAGTGGAATGTATATGTGCACACTGCATCTTAACAACATTTGCCATAGAGATCAGTAACCATTTTTTTCCTTTGGAGACAGAGTTGAAGTGTCAGTGCATTTTACAAAGAGAAATCAAACAACTACACAGAGAATTCATGGGGCATAAATCCTAACCCTGTGTGAAATTTCACATAGATTGGGCAGATAGTTTTTGAGAAAAACAGGAATTTATGCCCCATTTTGAGTCCATTTTAGAAGTCAGCCCTTCTAAAAAATAATAATCTGTGTTACATGCTAATACCTATAATTATGTAATTTTTATGTACTTGCGGTGAGTGTGCTAAACCTATTCAATGCACTGGATCTGCCAGATAAGTATTTGCATATGCAATCCATTATCATGTTTTTTGTTTACTCAGTGACAGATGACGTATAAAACTATACCACTGTACATTTTTCCAGCTTTTACCTATCGTTGCTGAACAACTCCAGTGGATGCCATTTGTGAACCCTAAACTACATATGCCTGTAATTAAATTTATTTACTGGGCTATAAGGCAGCTAGACTGTGGGACACAGGTAAAACATATATTCTACTTACAGATTAATTCTTTAATATTTCATGTTCAGAATGCTCATTCTCAGAAGATTCTTAGGTACTATGATGTAAGATAAATGGATGCTTTTCGATGTAGTAAGTATAGTTTTAAAAAAACCATCAGCCTTCACAACATTCAAATTCAAATAATTTGCTGCAGATATAGGGCAAAGGGAAAAAAATTAAGATAGTAATTTAAAACTGTTTAGTTTTATATTATAGATCCATGCTTTATCTGTCGAGGGACTTACGTAGCCCCCTTTGTAATAATATCTGAGAACCTCTCAAACCTTGAATTTATCTTCACAACATCCTTCTCAGCTGGAGAAGGAAATCCCCATTTTATAAATGTTAAACAAAAGATGCTCCTAAGTGAAACCTTGTATTGTTTAATCCTGAAGTAAATATTTCCATCCAGTACGTAATGGAAGTTCTTACAGAACCGTATTGTAGCAGCATAACTGGGGTCATATCTTAGGGTCCAATCCTGCAAAAATTTATGCACGTGCCTAATTTGTATACTCTGAGTAGTCCCTTTGATTGCAAAGCTAGGCACGTGTCTAAATCTTCGCAGGACAGGGGCCTTAGATTTTAATAAATGATGCGGAAGTTATAAAGCAGATTGTTTTTACATGAGCATCTATATTTTTTTAAATTTGGATCACATTAAAGATGCATTACATTAACAGTATGAAGAATATATTCTGCCCCACAGTTTTGCCTTTCCAATTCAGTGACATGAATTCCAATAATAAAATACTCTTTCCTTTGCTGGTGGACGCTTCTATAATATGTCAGTATGTTATGCATAAATTCTCCTTCTTTAATTTTACATAATTATAATTACTTAATATATGTTTCTGTATTAAAGAAAATCAATATAGTGGGTCAGACCTAGAAAAAAAATGAATATGAACAGTTGTAAAGGCTACTGGGGTTTTAAGAGTGTCCTCTAGCAAAAGAGTAACATAGCATTATATATATGAGTGATCATTTCCTTAAAGTTTGGAGGCATTTTATTGCAACACTGTACCATAGCTAAGTGGTTTAGTGTTTCCAATATCCATCCCACTTTTGGTTGGGATTTTCAAAGGCTTTTAAAAGAATTAGGTGTCCTACTGCTATTGAGTTTCAATGGGACTCGAGCATCTAATTGCCTTAGACAACTTTGAAAATCCCTTCCTTTAAGCTTAGCTTTAATTTTGAACATTTTCCATATAGGAATATATTTGATAGCTGTGGATGAAAAGAGAATTCGCTTGTCACTTTTAAATGTCATTGTGCTGAAACGTTGGGTATAGAATGTCATCCCACAGCCAATTTTTTTCTTAAAATTTGTTTTCATTTATAATTTTACTTTTCACCAATACATGATCTTAAACTACATCACTCCTTTTGCATTCATTACCTAATTTACTTCAATCTCACATGGACTGGTTCGTTACAGAAAATTGACATGTGAATGTCTGAATCTTGAAACTGAGGTCATTGACAATGTTCGTAAAGAAATTAATCTCATATTCAGTGCTTCCTTCTCTAGTAATTTTATGTTGTCACTCAATGTGGGAGACTAAGTGCAGGTTGGTAGTTTAGTAATTTAATTTTTTTAAAATTTAAATTGTATCCTTAAATTCTTTATGGGTACATTGCAAATATTGTATTCTACTAGATTTAACAGAACAGTAACTGCTTTTAGGTTGCTATCCCATAGTATCTAGGCAAAACAGGATAATGTAAAGGCTGATTCTGTTATAGTCTGGGTTTACTAGATTTATTTGTCTCTCAATGTTATTTTAACACTGGCTAAGTTTAATTGTAATATTTTTAATTTACTACCACCAGTTTATATAACATGCCTCAGTAGAATGTACAGTTCTATAAATATAGTACTTTAAAATGGACTTTGATTTAAGTTGTGTGATTACATTTACTACTCTTATAAAATGGATACAATATTTACAACAGCATTCAACTATGACATCAACTATGAGGAGGCTCGGTGAAGACATATTCAAAGGCATAGTAACTAAGGGAAACCAACATGGCTCTTCTGAGCAGTCTGCTGAAAGTAAACCAAAGACAGCAGCTTTCTTTAAGAGTTCCATTTTACCTTTGAGATTTGTATCAACTTTAATTGTACTCAAAACAGTAACACAAGGTAAGTTCTTAAATGTGTTTATTGCATTTAGTAAACAGCCTTTGTCTGGGCAAAAATCAAATACACAAAGTCCATCAAATGGATTGTATTATATCTGTGTCTGAAGTACTTTGTAATTGTAAAGTGAGGAATATGTTCTTGAAGTTTTACTTTATTAAGAAACAAAGTATGCTGGAGCAAACAGAAAGCTTTCTAAAGTTATAATTTGTATTATATTAAGATGTTCAATGTAGATTATGATATAATTTGACATTGTCAAGGTGGATCCACAGCAAAAAGGGAAGTGGAAAATAGACATATTGGTGATTGTATATTTCACATGTTTAGCTATCCAAAAGGATGAAAATGATACAGGAATAAATGAAGTTTTATTCAAACTCCAACAGTTGAATTTTGTATTTTGAGTGAGTGATGTTATGGTTGCCTAGGTGATTCAGATAGCTGGGGGTTTTTTATAGCTGAAATAAATAAGCAGCAGTTTTTGCACTGCTTTTTAGGAAGACCGCATGTTTCATGTTCAGGCTAGCAGTGTTCAAGCATCCTGTGGTAGTCATTTGCATGTCCTCTGAGTGCATGGTGAGCTGCATTGTCCTTGTTGCTGACACATCTGTTAAGTAAGCATGGTAGTAATTTCGTAGGTTACTTCCCTAACTGGAGGACAAAAGATAGTGAGATAGAATTGGGGCAGAAGATATGTTCTAAATTTGTGGGTCATTTTTAGCTGGGCTGAAATTGGGGCTGGTACACACCCGTACGCAATGCAGCCCTTATCTTAGCTGTCTCCTATCTTGCTCTACCCCCATCCTCTCTCCACTGCTGCCAAAGGCTAGTCAGAACCATGCTGCCTGAGGCTGGGGCAGGTAAGCATCAGTTCTTCATGTGATCATCCACATATTCCACACTAAGTGTCCTTGCATCGCAACCCGGATCTGAGGGCATAAAGAGCATAGTGAATCCTTTCCAGTTTCTTGTCTCCCTGGTTGCAAGATGGAACCCTTGGCAATGTCTTCTTCTCTTAGCTTAGCTTAGTTTAGATTTTTTTAGTATTAGTGTTAGTGTCATTGTTTTCTTTTGTCTGTTGGCCTATTAAAAACAAGAATATATTGTATTTAACATAGTCAGTCAGTTAGTTTCTGATAACCTAGCCATACACCCACATACAGGAGTACTAGGATCATGGCAGAAGTTAAATCACCAGGGTTTAAGACCAGTCTTTCATGTGACACTGCGATACCCATCAACGATGGTCACGCTCAATGCTCGATATGTCTTGGGAAAGGACACGTTCTGGAATATAGTTCCTTGTGTTGCTCTTTCTCCAAGCACACCCAGAGAGAGCAAGGGAGGTGAGCCTGAAATTATTCCTGCTGGAGAAGTCGATGCAGGTCTCCTCAGACTCAAGGAGATCTTCAGAGAATCCTCAATGTCAGTGGCAGTCCATCTCTGAGTTCAATGAGCTGTGTCTCGATTTTGATCTCCTAGGTGGCTTCCTTGTAGAGGCCTCCTTCATCTGCTGGTACATTAGCATTGACATCTTTCATGTGCAGTAAGGAGCACCACTGCAAAGATGAGCCTAGGTCAACTTTTCTGGCGCTTACCAAGAGGCAGAAAAGTCACTATGACTTAAAATGGCCTGTGTCAGTGAAGGGTCATAAGAGCAAGAAGGCCCATTCCAATACCAATTTCTAAGGCAGGTCACATGATACCATCTAAATCTAAGGGCAGAGCTGCCTATGGTATCTAATATGGTACAGAGCACCTTGATATCCAGTGCCTCTGCACTAACTACATCCTCAGAAGTAGCAGTTTTCCACTTCTTTGTATTGACTAACTCTACAGTACCTGATGCATTGGGCCCGGCTACCTTAGCACCAAAACAACACATAGTACTAAGCATGGTACTCAGTGGGCCCAGTATCCGAGTCAACTCTCCTGGAGAAACTTAGGAAGGTCAGTACATAGCTCCCTGATATACAGCCACCATGCTTGGCCAGAGAGGTATCTCCTATACCAACATAATCTATATAGAGTTTATACCTGATAGGACTGCCTTTCTTCTAGAAGAGGCAAACCATTTTTTTCTCTTCTACTGCTGAGCACAGTAGAGAATCATCATCCGCTTGCCTTTTATCTGCCCCCAGGGTGGCTCAGTGAGATTCTGAGACAGATTTCAGGGAAGAATTTCAAGGGAGCTAGGAAGAGGTCAGGATCTCACAGGGGTTACCCACTTAGGTATCCCCCTCTGCACTAATCCATATTAATCCTGAGCATACTGGACCACCCCCTTCAGATGTTCAACACTATTTCAGGAAACCTGCCTCCTCCACTGTGTCCATGGCTAGGTCTCCCTTTGGCAACTCTGCTGCTCCAACCACAGCTGCTGAAGAGACCAGAGGAGGAGAATGTAAAAACAAAACAAAACATTCTCTAGAGGAACAGCATCAAGTTTGGGCTGAAATTTCCTCCTCTTCCCCCCATGAGGCGATGATCCCACCTACACTGGCCTCTGTAGATGTATTCAGGGTTCTCCAAGATTTAATAAAATGCATGACGATATTCCCCTTAAGATTATGCTAGAGAAACAACACAAGTTCTTGGACATATTACGTTCTGCAACACCAGGGAGGTTAGCCATGGCAGTAATTGATGTCCTGCTGGAGCCTGTCATTTGCCTGCTTCTATCTTAGCCTGGTTCTGAGAAGAGACAGAAGACTTCAAGTCTCTGCAAAAGGATTGGAATTTTTTTTACTCATATCCTGCACCTGGCTCTCTACTTGTGCAAGCTGTATACGGGAGAGGACAAAGCAGCAAAGTCCTCTGAAATCTGTCCTCACTGAAAAGGAACAAAAACATTTAATCTTTTTGGCTGGAAGGCCTACTCATTCACAAGTGCACATGAGGATAGCATATTACCGTGCGCTGCTCTCAAGGTAGGATTTCTTAAAATAGGACAAATCTAATTTTGTTGATAGGAGCACCAAGCAGAGCTTAAATCTTATGTCAGAGGGCAAACTGACATCTTGGACAGCACTACAGACTGTTGAACATGTCTGATTGGTGCAAACAGTGGCCTCTGCACTACCCATGAGAAGGTTGCCATGGCTTCCCAGTCATTCAGTATCTCTAGGAAGACAAGGTGACAATTTAGGACCTCCCATTTTCAGGGAATCGACTTCTTCAGTAGGCAGACTGATGAAGCCATCCATACTTTAAAAGATTCCAGAACTATCCTGTGCTGCTTGGGATTTTGTGTCCCAACTCATAAAGGGAAGCAGCCATGATACCAAACCTGTTTCAGGCAGCACTACTTGACACAAGACTATGGTCATCCAGCAAGATCTTCTGAGCCACTGAAGAAGAGTCAGAGACTTCACCGGAGGTGACCCTCTTTTGACCTTGGCTGCCTATAGTAAGGGGTTTCAGATGGGCAGCAGGTTTGACACCAATGTCAGTAGTCTGCTTCGACTTCTACGGGATCTTTTCTGCTCTAGTCTCCCCCCACCCCCAAACACCTTTGGCATTACCTCAATCAAGAGGGTTCTTGAGATTGTGACCAATGGGTATCCCATTCGCTTTCAGTCCCTATCAGGCGCTAGTTCCAGGCAGTCAAGACTGGTGGTTAAGATAGATGGTCGAAGTTGGATGCCGGGTCAAGGGCAATGGTAAAACTGGGGTCTAGGGACAGGCCATGGGTCAGAGTCCATAGACAAGCCAAATCATTATTGTAGTTGGAGTCCAGACGCAGGCCAAAGATTGAAGTCTGGTTGTGAGTCCAGGGGTCATGAGGTGGATGCGGGGCTGGAGCAGGTCAGTAACAGAGCTGGAGTAAAGCCAGAGTAGGGCATGGACAAGGTTTCGGCAGGCTGGGACAAGGCTATGGCAAGGTTGGGACAGGAACTGGATCAAGGGCAGGCTGGAAGCTTAGGGAGTCTGCTATGCTGTGAGGCAGCAGGAGGTTTCATGGCCAGGTCTGTGCAATAGTACTACTAACTTGCAGCTCTGGTGGGGTCAGTGAAATACCTGTGCCTGGGGGTTATCTGACCCAAGCCCTGCTCAGGGATAGGCTGCTGCAGCATGCTTGAGGGCTGCGTCACTGCTCTGTTGGAGGAATGAGTCATTGCAGCTGAGTTGCTGCAGCATGCCTGGTTTGGCATCAGGTTTGCCTCACAATTCCTTTCAGTCCTCTCTCCCATTTCCAATCCCTTTTCAGAGACCCTTCTCATGAGAGACAGCTGAAGCAGGAGGTGGAGTCCCTCTTACAACTTCTATTGCTCCTACTTGTGTCCTTGGAGTTCAGGCACCAGGGGTTTTGCTCCCACTTCTTAATCCCAAAGAAGAAAGGGGGCTGGAGACCCCTCCTTGATGTTTGATGTCTCAACAGTTCCATCCATTGTTTTAAGTTCAGAATGGTAACCCTAGGTTCTTTAATCCCTTCGTTAGATCCTGTGGACTGGTTTATGGCTGTTGACCCACAAGATGTCTATTTTCACATCTCCACTGGAAATACCTGAGATACCTGGTAGGAACATCACACTACTGGTGCAGAATCTCAGCTCTTTGGCTTTTGTACAGCTCCAAAGGTTTTCACCCAAGTAACTGTTGGTGGTGGAAACTCACCTAAAAACAAAAGGAATCCATGTCTATTGTTACCTTTGATGTCTGGCTAATGTGAGGAAGAGCACCGCAACAGGTGACCAACCCAGTACAGACAATCCTGAAACTCTTCATCTCACTAGGTCTCAAGGTCAACAGAGACAAAATCCACACTGATTTCGAAGCAGAAAATAGAGTTATTAGGAATAGTGTTCAGACTCCAAAACAGCTCGAGCTTTCTGCAGAGAAAGTTTCAGGTAATATTGGACCTCCTCAGTCAACTTCAGGCCCACCCAAGAACGTGTCTCAGACTTCTAGGACACATTGTGATGTGTGTTTATCGCACAATATGAGAGACTTCGCCTTTGATCCATGCAAGGATGATGGAGATCAGTGTATCGACCCAGCAGACAGTGCATGTATCTGGCCTAGTGGATGAGGGAAGCAGTGGACCTGATCTTAGTAAGACTTTTGACACAATTCCACATGACATTCTTATAAGCAAACTAGAGAAATGTGGTCTAGCTGTAATTACTGTGAGATTGGTGCACAACTGATTGAAAGACTATTCAGAGTAGCTATCAATGGTTTGCTATCAAACTGGGAGGACATATCAGTGGAGTTCTGCAGGGATCTCTCCTGGGTCCGGCACTAGTCAGAATTTCCATTAATGACTGGGATAATGAAGTGAAGTTTATAAAATATGTGAATAACACCATGCTGGAAGAGGTGGTAAGCACTTTGGAGCACAGGATTAGAAATTTAAAATTACCTTGAGAAATTGGAGTATTGGTCTGAAATCAACAGTAAAGTCAAGTATAAGGAAAAATCAAATGCACAAATACAAAATGGGCATGTTTAGTCTTGAGAAAAGAAGACGGAGTGGGGATCTGATAAGTCTGCAGATATGTTAAGGACTGTTATAAAGAAGATGGTAATCAGTTGCTCTCCACATCCACTGAAAGTAGGGCAAGAAATAATGCACTTAATCTGCAGCAAGGGAGATTTAGGTTGGATACTAGTAAAAGCTTTCTAACTATAGGGATAGTTAAGTACTGGACTAAGTTACCAGGGAAATTTGTGGAATCCTTATCACTGGAGGTGTTTAAGATCAGGTTAGACAAACACCTGTCAAGAATGGTCTAGGTCATGACTCAGCATAGGGGGTTAGACTAGATGACCTCTCCAGCACTACGTTCCTATGAATCCATGATGATAGCAGACCTGCAAAAAGTCCTCTCCTTGTTAAACTTGTGTACAGACCACTTTAGGTGTGCAGCAGAGTTAGAGTTCCCTTTTCCATACCCCTGCCTGTAAAGATTGTGATAACAGATGCCCCTACTCGGGTAAGGAGCTCATCTGGATCATTTGACTATTTGGGTATGATGGTCCACGCACACACACACATATTTTAGAGCTCAGAGCCATCCACCTGGCATGCAAGCTTTCTGTCTACTCTTTGGGAACACTAGTTCAGGTGCTGACAGACCACACCACAGCAATGCACTATATCAATAGGCAAGGGGAGAAGCAAGGTCATCACTACTGTGTCAGAAGGCCATACATCTATAGGAATGGTGCATTCTACATTGTCACACCAATAGTCCTACACCTTCCTGGTCTTCAGAACATCCTGAGAAATCATTTCAGGAGAGACTTTTGAAAACTACAAGTGGTGTCTCAAACATACATTCGTATAGAACATTTTCTTCAAATGGGGGTTCCCAAATTTAGACCTGCTCACAGCAAACTACAACTACTATCGAACATTCTGCTCCAGGAGGTTCACAAGCTCAGCTCTCTAATAGACATCTTCCTCATCCTTTGGACAGTGTGTTTGATGTACATGTTTCTATTGTTCCTTATAGCGTCCTGAGGAAACTGAAGCAAAATGTAGGGCACAAGAGCCCCAGCATGGGCATGGCAGTTCTGGTATTCAGATCTTGTAAACCTACCAACATAGCTATCTTATCCATTCTGCCTGATACAGTCTCCAAAACAGTGGTCAGCTCCTCTGTCTGGTCCAAAATCTTTACACTTGACAGCGTGTATGTGGGCTGGATGACCTCCGCATAGGTTCAGAACATTCTACTCTGGAGAAGGGAACCTTCAATCAGACTGACTTATAGAGCTAAATGGAAGAGCTTTTATATCTCAGCACCCAATTTCTCCCTGATGGTACCAATTTAATCAGTACTGGGCTTTTTGCTAGCCCTGAAGCAATCTGGTTTTTCCATCAACATAAGAGTCCATCTGGCAGCAATATGTGAATTAAACTCCTATTCCCACCGAACAGTAATAAATTTCCTGAAGGGTCTCATTTTTTCTTCCAGTTCAGAAGTCCCCCTCCCTCTTGGAACCTAAGTATAGTATAAGCAGTGTTGACAGGTCCCCCTTTTAAGACCTTAACAGCTTGTTCCCTTTGCCACCTGTCCATGAAAATTCCTTTTCTGGTGGCCCATTTTGTCAGCTAGGAGAGTAGAAGAGATTCATGGCCCTCATGTCTGGTACCCTCTATAAGCGTTTCAGAAGTACGGGGTTACCCTTAGACTTTCCCCTAAATTCCTGCCTAAGGTGGTGTCAGAATTCAGTTTATTTAGATAGAACAAAATCATCCAGGAGCATACCTCATTCATGACTTTTGTTTATGGGTCAGGAGCCAACCTGTATCTACTCAGAGGTTATCCAAGTGGGTTTCTGACTGCACAAGAATTTATGAGTTAGCTGGAAGAGATCTACCTAGCCACAGGAGAGCTTATTCCACTAGAGCTCTGGCAACTTAGGGCACAGCTCCAACGAACACTCGTAGCCAGCAAGAATCCAATCTCGTGCTCATGAGTTGCATGAGTGCTAAGAGTGGAATCTCTATGGACCACATAGATTGAAGAACCAATTCCTGTAGTTAAGTAACTGTTCTTTCAAGCAGCTGCCTCGTTAGCAGGGGGAGCAGCACCTTGCTTGAAAGAGAGCAGGAGGAGGAGCCATTGCCAAAGTCCTTTTCCTCTAACTGGGACGGGGGAAACCAGAGGAGTTGCCAGGCATGTATCATTAGGAGGAAGTATTAAGAGTGGTTGCTACCTTCCTGTAGCTGCTCTGGAGCACCACAATGCCCTCTATGACCAGGAAGAAGAAGCTGCTGCTCATGGAAGGGAGACTCCAGTCTGGGATCAAC
Organism: Chelonia mydas; assembly: GCF_015237465.2. Classification (NCBI taxonomy): domain Eukaryota; kingdom Metazoa; phylum Chordata; order Testudines; family Cheloniidae; genus Chelonia; species Chelonia mydas. The sequence goes on along the minus strand of NC_057849.1, from coordinate 111,210,044 downwards.
ATAGTCCTCGCAACAGCCAAGGAAAGGATAATCTACCCCTGGGCAGAACACACACCCCAGGTTGTGATAACTGGGCCTACAAATTTACCCTGTTCAACCCACCACTCCTTAGTATGGTCCTTAAAGAAAGACTTCAGGAGAAAAATGGGCTATCAGAGGGAGCTTCAACATCATGGCTGCCACCCACACCATTTCCTGGGACCCCAGACCTTCTTTGTCCTAATCCTGAGAGATGTCCTGACCAGACTGGGCCAGAGAGCAGGACCCAGATGACATCACCACTTCTACTGGCTCTAGCTGAATCTCAAACACCATGGGATGTGAGACTTTGTGACCTCCCCATTCCCCATGCATCCTTTTCCTTCCCTACCTTATTCCTTATCTTTCCTATCGCTCTGCTTTTTCCTTCTCTCTACTAAGAGTCTGGTTTAGCCAGCCAAGGCTGTATGCATTACTACAGCTCCGTAAGCCTTTGACCAGAAAGATGTAGCTAAAAGCAATGCCCTAAACACCCCAATGCTGGTTTAAGTTGGTCTCGGAGTGGCTAATAAGACTGTGTGCTGTGCCTGTGTTTTTGCAGCAGTGAGGTTCCAAGTGAGAGTCAACATCAGAGACAGAAGCTGAATTTCAATCTCTGCTGTTCTTTTCTCCCCACTTTTTGCATGTGGCTTCTTTTGTCGTCTTTCACTATGACAGCAACAACAACCGCTCTAGCCCATCTCAACTAACATACTTTCTTTTCCACAAAAAAGACAGTTATTACCATCTTTGATACCATCTAAGAGATTGTCAAATGAGGATTTTTCCTCCTAAAAATTCTCTTCAGCTAAAGGGAACAAGGGATGTTATAATGAAAACCTTATTTAATATTTTACATTTAAAATGCTTTAATTGTTTTTCCTTCCTTTTCTGTATCTTTAATAAAATGTTAAAAGGATTTTTAATGGTGTGTTTGCCATGGTACTAAGCAAGTTGAGATCTCTGTACACCAAGCCCCAAAGCTTGTTTAACACTGTTTAAAGTTGGACAATAACTGGGTTATGTTAACACTTTTGGCCCATATATTCCCTCTACATTAATACACCTTCCTTCCTCCTGCCCTCCCACACGAGGAGACCTGAGCCTCCCAGCGTATCCAGTATTGGGGCCAGAGAGAGAGACAGAGCACTTGAATCTGAGATGCCCAATTCAGTGGATTTGAGCTCCCCTAGGGGGGCATTTATCCCTAGATGGAGGGTATACCATGTTTCTGCTTTTGCCATCCCTTGCAGGTTTTCACCATTGGGCTAAATTAATTTACTGTTAAATTGCTAATTGATTAATTTTATCCTTGTTCTATTCCATTTGTGTGTTGAGGTGGTGTTCATCATTATCTGAGCATCTGGAGAAAATGATTAGTCGATAGAGCTTGAGAGAGTACTACCACCTAATCTTTGACTCCTGATTTTAAATGTGATTTTGTACAAATAAAACCCATTCTTTGTTTTGTAGAATGTTTTCAAATTTTAGAACATCTTTTGTGGAGAATAGAGGGACAGGGGACTATGTATTTTGGAGAACTGGTAATGCGCTATAGAGAATTGCACCTTTCGGCTGCCAGTGTAAATTCATCCCCAGTGTCAACTTTTGTTCACCATCTACCCTCTGAGATCTATTGGGTGGCTATTCAGAGGCTTCCATGAAATATGTGAGTGATTTCAGGTCAGTTCCCAGTTGGCAGATAGATGTCCACATCACAAGACTACTACCACTTTTATCATTGGCAGCCTAACCAGGGAGGCTAAGGATTAAATAACTCTGGAGACTGAACTGTGCTTTCATACTTACAGATGTGGCCTCTCCAGACTAGGTAGGAAGCACATTAGCGTGACATTATGTGGAAGTTTACGTTGTCACTGCTTGTGCTATATTTGTCTTATTAAGACTGAAATTCCTGATAAAAGTGTGTCTTAGGTTGGGTTTTTGAAGTTTTTAAAACAGATACATGTTCTAATAATTGGGGGAATGTCATTCTAACCAATGGACTAATGTAAAATATATTCTTAAAATGAGAATCACATTAGTTAGAAGTCCCTCCTGATAGTAATAAACAAACAACCCCCAAAATGAAAAATAGCCATTACCAATACTCATTAACCAAGCTAAACAGCTAAAACCCAATACTTACAATGGTAACACTTTTTAACTTGTCATCATTGCTTTTTACTGTTACTTTATATGCCAGGGTTAAGTATGATCTTCAATAATAAAAAGCACATTCATCAAATTACTGCACAAGAATTTTGATCACCCATTGAAAGTAAAGCACTGATTTTCTTCTATTCATAACACAAGAGCTTCAGTAAGATTACTTTTTTCTTCTAAAGCAGCGTTTTTCAAAGTTTAGGTCGTGACCCAGTACTGGGTCGCAGCACGTAAGGCACTGGGTTGCTCTGGTCAGGACCACCGACTGGGATGTTAAAAGTCCAGCGGTGCTGCCCAGCTAAGCTAGTGCCTACCTGTTCCGACACCGCGTTGTGCCCTGGAAGTGGCCAGCAGCGGGTCCGGCTTCTAGGCGGGGGGCCACGGGACTCCACGCATTGTCCCCGCACCGAGCATCAGCTCTGCACTCCAAGCTAGGGTGCCTGTAGGCGAGAGCCGCATGGAGCTGCTTGCGCTCCTCCGCCTAGGAGCTGGATCCGCTGCTGGCCGCTTCAGGCGCAGCATGGCCCGCGGTGCCCGGACAGGCAGGAAGCTGTGCCATTGTGCCGCTGACCGGGAGTCGCCAGAGGTAAGTCCACATCCCAATCCTGTGCCCCAATCCCCACCCCAGCCATGAGCCCCTAAACTCAGAACCCCTTCCTGCACTCCAAACCCCTCATCCCCAGCCCCACCCCAGAGCCTGCACCCCCAGCCCAGAGCCCTGACCCCCTCCCTCACCCCAATCCCCTGCCTCAGCCCTGAGCCCCCCCAAACCCAGAGCCCCTCCCTGCACCCCAAATTCCTCATCCCTTGCCCCACCCCAGAGCCCTGACCCCCTCCTGCACTCCAACCCTATTCCCTAGCCCTAAGCCCCTCCCATACCTCAAACCTCTCATCCCCAGCTCCGTTGGGTCACAAGCATCAATAATTTTCTTCAACTGCGTCCCCAGAAAAAAAGTTTGAAAACCACTGTTCTAAAGTGTTGTAAATCCAGGAGGTGGCACTATAACTAAACTTTTCGTACTACAGAATGGCTCCCTTATATTTAATTATTTCATCCTGTAGCTGAGTAGTGTGTTTTTAATTCCTAAATCAGAATTTGAAATAGGGAGATCTGAAATAAAGAAACTGTGGTTATTTAAGGTACTTGGATGATTATTTAACCCTGTGTCTCAAGTCTCTGTATATTTTAATATACTGTAGAGTAGTAATCAGCATATAAACTGCAAGATTAAACTTCTCCAAACAAATCCTTGTGAAAGTAAATGGGAATGGAGTAGTTGCACTCTTTGTCTTTATCCAGTATTCTTCTCCTTCATCTCTAAGCACATTAGTAGATGTCTCCCAAATGTAGATGAACACGTAGTCTCAAGTTGGCAGGGTCTGTGATTTATTGATTATACCGCGCTTCAAATGAAAAAACTCTATAATGTATCTACAACCTTAATTTAGTAAGATACATAAACATATGACTAACTTCAAGCAATTTGAAGTCAATGGACTACTTTATGTGTATTAAGTTACATATGCATAAGTACTATCCTGAATAAGGGCCCTAATAAGTATGAGAGAAGTTCAGGTTGTCCATTTAATTACTGCTGGAACTAGAATACAATGTAAGCCAAAAAAAAAAATCACAGTTGTCATTTCCGGACTATTTTTATCTTCAGCGTTCATGTGTATTTATAGGAAATTGGCGTAGTATGTCTTATATATTTTATATATCATACATGTAAAATCTGAAGAAAAGTAAATAGATTTGTACATAAGCAGGCTTTAAAGTTATCATAGCCTTGTCCTTCCCTTTCATAGTTTAATTTGTATAAAAAATTTAAGTTGGATCACGAAACTAATTACAATTTGTATTTATTGGCATTTATGTAGCACTTGCTGAGAAACTTTTGTCGGAGCAGAGGAAACAAAGCTGGGGAGATAGACTAACTCAAAATTCAAAACCAGTGCAACATGCTTCTATGTTTTAAAGCCATAACGCAAACAGTGTTACACCTTGAAATATTCAGTGATGTGAAGAAAATAATGTGCATAGCAACAGGGATTGGGATTTCACTGATTCTGTAGATTTATTTCTTGTTGATATTGGGAATAATATGATATTGAGAATAAAACTGAATTTCTGCATTCATCATTCATGCAGTATAGAAATAAGCATTTCTGGTAATTGTAACCTGGATTATAAAGCTTTGAGTGCAGGAGAGGGTTCACTTCATCTCTTGAGAAAAATACTTCAATCTTTGAGTCATACTTTTTAAAAATGTGGGCTGCCCTCAACTTCCCTGTTCTCTACTTTAAACCAAGGCACAGTAAATCGTCAATTAGAAATACAGGAAATATTAAAATAAAGGTCTAACAATTTAAACCTTAATATCTTGATCCATTTAATCTCTAATTTTATAGCTGTATAAGTATTAATTTCAAAGTAGCTATTTATACTGAACTTTATAGATCAGTCATTAGAACTGTGATTATAAAATTATTGTTTGCATTTTTATGTCTCTTTCAGCTGATTATCTGGCTCAGGCATTTGATTCCCTTTGCGTGGACTTGAAGACAGATGAAGGGAAGGCCTTGTTTTTGGAGTACCAATCTGTGCCTGTTATATTAAGTCACTTAAGAATATCCAGTAGAGGTCTGCTTTCCAATGCCATTGATGGTTTACTTCAGATGACAATGGAATCTGGTAAATTTGCTTAGTTTTAAACAATAAAAATATAGTATTATAAAATGAAAAACAAATGCAATGAAACTTAATTCCCAAGTGAAAAAAACAATACATACTTTCTTTCCGATGTAATATGTAGTAGCAAGTAGTATTGTCTTTTTGTCGTATAAATACAGTAGTTATGCAGCTAGGGAACAGCTTCACGAGTTTGCTGTTTATCTCATTCTTTATGTATAAGTCGATACTTTTGGGATGTTTTTTATTTCTTAAATATGTGCAGCATATTGTCAGATCTGTTTTCTGATATCCCTGTTACATTTTGCAACTCATTCTAAGGTTTTTCCATTGCTTCTGTAGGTGATGGGCACATTTCTAGTTTCTCTGAAGTCAGTCTATGCTAGAACAGACATTGGATGCAAGTCCTTCTGCCATCAGGTGGAGAGATGAAAATAGCCAGGCTCTTGTATGAACTCTCTCTATAATTTGAGTGAGTAGCTGATGCTGCTCAGTTTTTCCATTTCTAATAAGTAAAAGTGACTTTTCTAGATGGCTAGGTGACATTTTTTTGTTTTGTTAACTGTTACTGGATGACCTGACGCTTTAAGGGGGGTGGGGCTCATTCTTACCTGTGCCACTTTTAAACTGCCTCCCCAAGTGATTGGTGTTGAGGCTAGGGAACAGGTGATCTCCTGATGCTCAGATAAGAAGCACTGCTTCTCAGGGGATGGAGGCTACTCAGAGGATGAGAAACCTGCAGGAAGGCTTCTGCAGGAGACCGAGGGTTGGAGAGGACCTGGGGAAGAGGCCTTCTGTGCCAGGCACGTGTGGGACAAGGGCAGAACCTTTAAGTGGAAGAGACTTTAGGAAGCACCAGACAGCAGGACCTGGGTTTTGGAAAAGAACTATTGAACAAGTGGCTAAGGCATTGTAGAGTTGGAGAAAGGCTGGTTTTAATTTAAGTTGACATTGAACTGTGATATTATTTTAATAAAACAGACCCCAAGAAAGGGTGTTACTCAACAAACGAGAGCTTATGTGCAGTTATTGGTTGGTTCAGTAAGGGGAAACTGAGGCAGAGGCTGGGTCAGATGCTGTATTGGGGGATCCCTGGTACATAAACCTGTTTGGTTTTTAAAAATTTCTGGGTTTTTGGACCAAGAGGGGAATGCCACTGTGTTAGAAATATTGAAGATAGTCAGCTGGGCATTCTTACATACTTAACTATTTTGGTTCCTCCAAGAACTTAAATTTCAAACCAAACTCCCCATTGTATCTTTGTGCTGGTGGAAATGGGACTGTTTGCTCTGCGTTAAAAAAGATACTCTTACAAATATTACTGGTGGAAGGCTGAAGAGCATCAAATAGCCTAATGAGATGAATGTCATATGTTTGTCTGATTTTAACTCTGCCCCTCTCTCTTCAACCCACCCACCCTTCTTCACACACCCCTATGCTGCTAGTGTTGCAGTGTTATTTCTGAAGCTACGGTGTTTGCTGCACCAGTATAGCTTGCAACTAACGTTGATTCAGCAGACCTTGACATTGCTCGTAAAGAAAGACCACAAGCTCCGTTCAGTGGCAAAGGCTTGGCCAGGTTTATTGTCATCAAAGCACGGTACTAGCGCCCCTCATACCAAGCTACAGGTTCACTAACATATGTATGTCTGTGACAAGGTATCGGCTCAATCAACATAATATTGTCTGCTAGGCCAATACAAAACTGCCCCTCCTATGACTTTTTTCCTTTTATACATTGGTACAAACAAGTTGCTTATTACACTCCAGATGTTGTTAGCTACCATCCTCGTGCCTTGTACCTGATAGTTTGAAATCGTCATCCATTATCCTGTCATTCCCTCCTTATCTCATGAAGGATCTGTGTCTTCCTGTACCATCCTCTTAGGAATGTACTTACTTGATTAGCTGATACCTAGCCTTGCTATTCTGACAAGGCCTACTTTGGCTCACAGCCTTGGTCCATACTTTTAACCATGCCTAGGGCTCCAGCAAGGCCTACATCCTTTAGTAAATTATTTTCCCCAACACTAATAGTTGTAGATGTTCGTTGAAGTAGTTGTTGGTTGTGTCGGGAGAGGATAGTTAAGGAGTTGTATTCAGAAAAGTGGTTAAAGATTATGACAGCTGGTAGTGTTTGTGGGGGAAGAGTTAAGGTTCTTCTCTGAGTGATTGCACATGACCATTCCAGTTCAGGTGTGTATATGCCCTGTGCACCAGAGCCGGAGATTTTCCCCTTAATGATATCTGTCATGGCAGCACGTGCACCCTCTGCTGTCTCGTGCTGTTGCATGATGGTATAAAGGACGGAGCCATCCTCGGCCTCCCTCAGTTGCTTCTTACTGCTCGTGCCCGGTAGTCAGAGCATGTTGCTTTGTTCTGCAGGTGTTTCCCTTTCAGAAAATTTGTGTTTTCTTGTATGTAGTTAGTGTACTTGTCTATAGTTAGAATTTTGGAGTAAGTTTCATTTGTTATTTTACTTAATTTTTATTTAGAGTGTTGGTTTCTACCTGTTCTGAGAAAAGGATCTAGAGGTTATAGTGGATCACAAATTGAATCAGAGTCAACAATGTGATGCAGTTGGAAAAAAGGACAATATCAATCTGGGGTATATTAACACAAATGTAAGATGCAGGAGGTAACTGTCTCGCTCTACTCAGCACTGGTGAGGCCTGAGCTGGAGTGCTGTGCCCAATTCTGGTCACCACCCTTTATGACAGATATGAACAAATTGGAGAGTCCAGAGGAGAGCAACAAAAGTGGTAAAAGGTTTAGAAAACTGACCAATGAGGAAAGGTTAAAAAAACTGGGCATGTTTAGTCTTGAGAAAAGAAAACTGAGGGGAACTGATAAGTCTTCATATATGTTAAGGGCTGTTATAAAGAGGAGAGAGATTAATTGTTTTCCATGTCCACTGAAGGTAGGACAAGTAGTAACAGGGGCTTAATCTGCAGCAAGGGAGATTTAGGGTAGATATGAAGAAAAACTTTCTAACTATAAGGGTAGTTAAGCTCTGGAATGGGCTTCAAAGGGAGTGCCTGTCATTGGAGATTTTTAAGAACAGGTTAGACAAAACTCCTGTCAGTGATGTTCTAGGTTTACTTGGTCCTGCCTCAGAGCGGACGGCTGTATTTGAGGACTTCATGAGGTCCCTTCCAGCCCTATAGTTGTATGATTCTGGGGCTTGAAGGGGCTTCTATCTGGGGCTTGAAGTCCCTGCAGAATTGACTGTGGTCCCCAACGTGATTCTCCTTGAGGACCTACCATGCTATATGTAAGACACATCCTGTACCAATTGATCTTCAGACTTCATCTGGCTTACCTACCAGTAAGGTCCAATCCTTGGTGCCTTGCCTGGTGCTATCCAGATGCAAACTCAGTATGTTGTCCCTGGTATCAGTGTCTCCAGAGGCATGGCACCTTTGTATGATACCACATCTCCCTGGCCATGTGACTCTTCTTTGGTGCCTGATGTAGGTTCCTATGGCCCTCGCTCCCAGAATAGAAGGCATTCCACTCCTGGTATCCAAAAGAGCTCCTGCGGTGGTCCAGGGACACACATCCTTGGGCTGATAGAGAGTGCGGTCCTACCAATGGCCGTATTGAAACAATTGGGGTTCCTCCCCACCGCCAGATCCTTCCCAGTTCCTCTACCCTCCAGATCCCCAAGCAGATGTCAGGATAGTTCACATGAGGAATTTCAAAGTTACCCATGGTACCAATGCCAGTAGCAAGCAGGAACATTACATACCACAATCTCCATCTGGGGAGGTACAGAAAGCTCCTGCTCAACCTTCTTTGCACGCCTCCTCCTCATTACCTGATTGATGAGGTTGAGGTGTCTCGGGAGTCGTCCTCTCTTCAGGATGACTACCAGGCCTACCAAGAGCTCCTTCTCAGGGCTCTGAACATTTGTACACTCATCCCTTGCCAGGTTCTCTGGTTGACTCGACAGTAAATGAAAGAGCACGTCAGGGATGGCCATCGTCTACCCTGAAGGATAAAGACGCAAAACGACTCAACCTTTTTGGTAAGATATATTCTATTGCTAGCCTGCAATTTCACATATCTGATCAGCAAGCCTTGCTGGCCAGATATGATTTCTCTCTGTAGGGCAGTGTTCTCAAGTTCGTCAACAAGTTACCAGAGGATGCCAGGAAAGCACTCTGGGCCATCTTGGAAGAGGGCAAACTCGTGGGTAGGACCTCTCTCTCTCTTCCCCCCCAACCCCCATCCCCCAAGATGCATTAGATGAGGAAGATTCAGCAACCAGAGCTGCAGTAATGTGCAAGTGTTCATGGGTCAAGACTTGGGTCTTCCATGGGAAGTCCAGCAGACTATTCAGGATTTCCCCTGGGAAAGTTCAACCCTGTTCTCTCAGCAGACTGATGAAAACTTTCACAGTCTCAAAAGACTTGAAGGCTAGATTGAAAACACTGGGATTTTACACTCTATTCCCTAAACAGAAACAATTCTGCCCTCAGTCGTACCAATGATACTTGCATTTCATGCTTAGGCAATCTGACCACTCTAGAGAAAAAAAGGGGGGAAACCGCTAACAAAGTTTGCTGGGTCCACCCTTTAAACTGGTGGCTACCTGCTCTCAACTCCATCGATTCAAGAAAGTAGCATTTTTGGTAGCCATTACCTCTGCAAGAAAGAGAAGCAGAATTATGAGCGTTGGTAGCTCATGCTCCCTACACAATCTTTTATAAGGACAAAGTACTTGCATCCACGTCAAATTTTTTTGACTAAAGTAGTGTTGGAATTCCACCTCAATCAGATGATATACATAACTTTTTTCCTAAGCCCCATTCTCATAAGGAAAAAGAGAGACTTCATACTGTGGATGTTAGAAGAGCAGTAACTTTTTATTTGAACAGAACTAGATTGTTTAGGTCATCCTCCCAGCTGTTCATGGCAATTGCAGGCAGGGTATAAGGCCTTCTTGTCTTGACTCAGAGAATCTCGTCCTGGATTTCCTCCTAAATGTATCTGTGCTATGACATTGCTAATGTAACCCCTATGGGTAAAGTAGTAGGGCACACTACAAGGTCTTGAGCAGCTTCCTTAAGCTTCTGCCTTAAGTACCTATAACAGGTATTTGTAGAGCAGCAATTTGGTTTTCAGTACATACTTTTACAACTTATGCTATACCTCAGCATTCCAGAGATGATGCCAGGTTCGGATGAGTAGTCCTTCAGTCACTCTTCAGGTAGATTAGAAAATCCACCTCCAGACTGCTTGTGAGTCACTTGAAGTGGAATGGACATGTGCAATCACTCAGAGAAGAAAAAAGAGTTACTGACCTTCGAGATGTTGCAGTTGTCTATTTCACGACCCGCTCTCCTTCCCCTTTATAGAAGAATGATCCTGGTATTTTCTCATGGAGGCTCCCCTAATTCTTCAAAAGGGGCCTCATCAAAGACTTCTTCCAGAAGTACTTCCCCTGCTTTACCCATTGATGGATGCAGGAGTTCATTGTTGCCAGAGCCGCCTTTTGGGAGGCTAAGGGCTTCTGAGCTTTCTCGGCTTCAAAAGCATAAGTCAGTATCAGGTTCGTCAGAGTCTCAAAAAAGACATTCCTCCTCAGAAAGCTCCTCCGGTACCAATAGTAAAGTGTGCCCTTCAGCTTACTGTTCTCAGATACTAGCTCATGCTGTGTCTTTTGACCTTGAGCTGCTGACTCTGGTGTCCTTTCAGGGGCCATCGAGACCAGCTCTTGCTCCAGCAGAGACATTGGGTCAGTCTTCTCTGATCTTGGTGGAACAACCATGTTTCTCTTTACTGACACACTAGAAGCTTATGCTGCAGCAGAGACCTTTTGTACCTCTCAATAACACGATTTGTCACATCTTGTTCAGGGCAAGGACTCTCATTTGGCACCACCGTGGGTACTACGTGTCTTAGCTGTGGTTCATTTCACAGTGGCTCCACCGCTGTCCAACCCTATACCGCAGTTGACCTCTGCACCAGTGCTGATGCTAATTTGTTGTACGGTACTAGCAGTCAGGAAGTCATCCATGCTTCCTTTGATACTTCGAACCCAGCACTGATCCAGATCCCAGTCTCCAAAGACAACCCCCAGTACCACACTGCTGTGGGCTTCAGACTACTCCAGGTCTTTCTTGGAGTCTAAAGATGGCTTGCTGATTACATGTTACAGACACAATGGGGCATACTCTAGATCATGCTTTCAGTTCCGCAAGTGATCTCAGATGGGGCAGAGCACAGAACTGGGAGACTTGGACCTGGCATTTCTGGGGTCCAGTACCATTCTGACCCCCTCAGTGGTCATACTGGATGCCATGAGGGACACCTCTAGCTTCCAGGTCACCTTCTCCACCCCCTTGTAAAGCCACAAAAGCCAGGAGGGAAGTCTCTCCGACTGATACCAAGAGTCAGGTGATTGGGGTGGGGGTGGTACTGACCAGCCTTGGAGATTGGCACCACTAAGGCTACCCCAGCAGTTGGTGGAACAGCACCCTGTTTCAGCCTTGGAAGGTCTCTCCAATGCCCCTTCTTAATGCTTTGTCCTCATCACTGGATGAGGCCCTGCTACTGGAGATGTCATCCCTGGTACTGGATGATTTCAAGGTATACCAAAAGCTCCTTAGATGGATGGCAGCTTCTCTTGAAAAGCAAGTTAAGCTTGTGGAAGAGAGCAGCCATAAGGTTATTGACATTCTCCATCTAGCTACAATAGGAAAGATAGCTTTGTTGATGGGCATGGGTATCATGCAGCCTATTAAGACTCCGTGGCAGACCCTCTCATCCATTCCACCAGTGGCCGAACTCATTGAACAGAAATACCAAGTTCTGTCTGGGGGAGGGTTGAACATTTTTATACATGTCCCCTGCTATGGTCACAGGTAGGGGCTCTGTGAAAGAGAGAGGTCTCCAGGGACAGTCTAAAGCCACATCCAAAGGAAAACACGTAAAGAAACTGTATCTGTTTGGGAGGAAGAGTTTTTTCACAGCAGGATTACAACTTCACATAGCTAACTATCAGGTCTTACTGTCTAGATATAACTATGTCAACTGGTGGTCAATCTCTTAGTTTACAGACAAACTTCTGGGGAGCTCTAGAGAGCAGTTCTGAGCCTTGGTTATAGACCACCAGTTGGTTGCTTGTTCAGCGCTGCAGACATCACTGGATGTGGCAGATTTGGCATGTCCTATGTTTTTGTCAAAGATGGTTTCTGATTTTGTTTATATATGACTTTTCTTGAATCCTGAGATTTTGATATTTTTCAAGAATATAAGGCTTGAAGAATTTAAGTATAAACATACCTAGTCTCTGTAAACAGATAAATGTAAAGTTAAATTTTTTAGCATATAAACTTTGATAGTTTTTGAACATTTTTTCTACTTTAGGTCTCAATTCTGCAAATAGTTGCATATATGCTTCACTTCACCTGTGAGTAGCTTCATTAGAGTCAATGAAATGTCTCGTGTAACTATTTGCAGGATGGGAACATAAAAGTTCAAATGGAGATATTCAGTCTGAAAGAATAAACTGTCAAGTTTGTAAATACCGTTAGAAACAATCACCAGTGTGTGGTGGTTTTTTAAGTTTATTTTTATTCTCATATTAGGCAGAACTTTTAAGATAAATAACTAGCAGAATTTTTAGAATTATTCTCCTTCATACCTTATAACACAATAAAAGAATGTCATGCAATTCTGCAATTGAACAAATCATACTCTAAAAGGAGGCCAAAATATTTGCTGTGATTATTTTACTGAAAGCCATTCTGGATCGTTTATATGGTTTTGAATGGCATCTGTGGATTCTCATAATTACATTTAGAGATACATTTGCAGTTTGATGTGGCAGCATAAAACACCAGTTGAGTTTTGGGTTGAATATGTAAAGACATTTTGTCATAGAACTTGGGGAGGTTATAGGTCCTTTCTGTATGATTGTGGTTTGATTGCATTTGAAATATTGTGTTCCATTCTGGGCAGCTTATTACCTGTAAGGTATTGACACATTTGGAGTGAGTGAAGAAAAGAGCAACAAAAATGGATGGAGATTATAAAGATGGATTTACATCAAACAATTAAAAGAGATAAATATATATACTTCACGTATGCAGTGTTGTTGTTGCCGTGTCAGTCCCTGGATATTAGAGAAACTAGGTGGGTGATATAATATCTTTTATTGGACCAACTTCTTTTGGTCAGAAAGACAAGCTTTTGAGCTTCATTGAGAAAGAGCTCTGTGTAGCTTGAAAGCTTGTTTGTCTCATCAACAGAAGTTGGTCCAATAAAAAAAATTACCTCACCCACCTTGTCTGTCTAATATACCTTGCTTAGACATCTATTTAGGGCATAACAGTGTACAAACATTGCAAATAAACACACACAAACATTTATTATGCTCATTATATTCTGACATAATTACAAGTAATAGGATGAAAATTAGAAAAGAGAAGAATTTAAGCCTTACCTGCTCTGTGGTGGTAGCTGTACTGCACTATCTGCACTAGAGGTTTACACAAATAGTTTAGACTCTTATATTGGCGTTGATCATCTTGCTGAAAATTAAAATCATGTTAGACACTGAGTGTGAGAACCCTTATGCAAGAGGTTGTAAACAAGTCTCCAACTGACCTTATTATAGAAAACTTTTTAAAAAATGCAAATAAAGAGAAGTAAGTATAAATACTGTGCTTTGTTTAAATATTATGCTTTGACATTTTAAAATAGCTTAAACTATAATTTCTAGGTGATTTTTTTTTATGTCATAATGGTTGCTTACAATGGCAGCTTCAGAAAAGGAAATTCTAAGTAGCTTGTCCAGATATTTCACTCAAAACATACTCTTGCTTTGTGAATTTTCAAATGGCTGAACTTAACTAAATGGGTTTAGTTTTCCTTTAAGGGATAAACATGAAAAGCAAATCTTTCCTTGTTATACCTTGTGATGAATTGGGTGTCAGATTTTGTGATGGCCATAAGAACACTGAAATTGCAGCTGGGGATTGAATGATGGAAGGATGAGCAGGAAAGAGAATTTAGTGTGTAACTTAAAATAAATAGATATAACCTAAAGAAATTTGTAGCTACCAAGACGTGTGCCTCTCATTGCCCCGATCATTTTGTTTCTTTCCCATTCTTCTACCTTTCATCTGTCTTTGGCTTTTTTGATTGTTTGCTCTATCATGCAGGAACTACCTTTCTCAGGTTTAGAAACCACCTAGCAAAGTTTGGGCACTAGAACAATAAAAATAATAATTAAGCAATACTACATCAGATACATTTTAAATACTGGTCCCAAACAACTGTTGTCATTCATCAATAAGATACAGGCACTTAACTTATCAAGTCGTTCCACTCTCTTTTATATATAAATATACTGCAGGTGACTGTATGCAAAAGGGAAACAATTTCATTTCCTCCTAAGTTCTTTGCTGTTCCATAATCATAGTGAGGGACTTCCCCAAACAGTCAGTCATGTTTTAGTCTGTCACTCACTCGTATTGCTGCCATCTCTTCTCCCTCCCGCTGGTGTGTATGTACATTAGCCACTGATGCTAGTAAAAGTTACATCTCCACGTGAAGTGGAGGCAAAACCCCCTACTGTTTAATTATTCAGCATGAGACTCTCACAAATATGCTTTCTGTCTTCTTTTTTGAAAATGACATATACCTAAGTTTAGAAGGGAGATTTTTTTTTTAAAGACAATAACAGCCTGTGAGGTTTTATGACTGGTGACTAATCACTTTCAGGGGAATCTGATGTAATATGTCAACAATAATTAATTGCTTATTGTCCATTGCAGTGTACTTCTGAAACTGAACTACTAATGCAAGTTGGTACAAATTTCTAAGGATACTTGTGCAGGCTTGTACAGAATATTATAACTTGTACAAAATTCCTGATTTGACAGATATAGACTTCGTAATCACCAAAAATTTACAAGAAAAATTAAATCTAATTACTACAACCACAGACCACCAAAATAGAATTTTTTCAAATATGTTTTAGAAGCATTTGTTCACTTCCGCAATTATTTTTCAGATAAATGTGCATTTAAAGGTATTCCATTAACATGGGCTTTCTAACAATTTACAGTAGTATCCTTCCAGAAGTTACTAAGGGATTTTGTAAAATTAGTTTATTTAAAAAAAAATCCTCTTAAAATACATAAACTATTTTTGATTGCTCTACTTCCAGCTAATTATATTCTGTGAAATTGAGCAATTTTTTTCACTTTGATGGTTCTTGCACTTTAATAAAGTAGCCAATCTTTTCTATAGTTTTTTTAACTTATGCCTTATATTCTGTGTTATAAACTTTATCAAAATATTAACGCTTTTTTTCTTTAAAATTAAATTTTATTTCAAAGGAATAACATAGGGAAGTCGTAAGAAGATGATTTCCCTCGCTTTATATCCTGTGAGCACAGAGCCAGTTATGTAGGGTACTTACGTGTGTCTGCAGAGGTGTGCTTCCTTGGTGTTTCAAATTGGGGATCAATTGCTTTTTGTTTGTAAGCAATTTGGGGCAAGGAATGTCTTTTTGTACAGCGCCTAGCACAGTAGGGCCCTGATCCATAACTAGGGCTTTCTGGTGCTACAGCAATACTACTACTACTACTACTAATAATAATGTACTTAGAGGTGACTGCCCTTCTCTGCCCAGAATCCGATTATCTTCAAGTCAGTGGGGAGAGCTTGCCACCATCATCTGCACAAAATGCCTTCAATCTGAGCCTGAAGGCATACATCATCTCATGAATGTCTTTATACTCACTTTATTTTCTGTTGTCTGAAGACATTTTTTTTTTTAACCACACTTTGTCTATAAATTAGTTTGCGGATGCTAGTGGTCTTATTCATCTATATTTGATAATACTTATTGTGTTTTCACTAGCTTTCCTGTTGCACCTTCCTGTTACCTGTTCTTAGGAGTAACTCCCTTGGTAAACAAGGTATTCTTCAGCTTCCCGTTATTATAAAATGATTCACATCACTTCTTCATTGGTGTAACGTAGACTGGGAGGGCTGCTGTCCTTAATATAACTTGAAAATGTGTACTCATTTCTTGCATTCCTGGGACACTATAAGAATTTCAATTGGTCTTGCTTCAATTGCTGCCTAATAACTAACATAATCTGTTACGCATTTTTGCTCAAGAGAAAAGTTAGTAGCTTTCTAGGTCAAAATTCCTAGAAGTGGCTTATGTGACAAGAGTAGTGGAACTGAAATTCTCTGGGAGATTAGTTCTTTCAGTATGCTAGGTGAGTTTCCCTTTCCTTTGCTCACTTTAAGCTCCTTGCAAATGTGTTAATAGTGTACATCGATTGCACACATCTGTCTGAGAATTAGGCTACATCTGTAGTCTTGGGGCCCATCTTTATGAATTTAACAAGCTAGACTCACCTTAGCCAAGATCTTTACAGTGTTACTGGGATTTCTGGGATAGATGATCTTTCTTCCCAGATTTAATGTTTTACCATATCTCTCTAACAACTGCAATGTCTCAACTAAATATTTTTCTTGGCTAGATTAAGGACCTTTGGTGTAATTCTATATGTCAGGCCCATATTATATAGAGTGTTGTAGCTGTGTCGGTCCCACAGAGCTCCCTGCGTATCTTGAAAGCTTGTTGCTGTCACCAACAGAAGTTGGTGCAATATAAAATGTTACTTAACCCACCTTGTCTCTCTAATCCCATATTACTAATTTTAAGAGTAGCACACACATCCCTGAGCAGTCCTCAGGAATAGAGCTGGTTATGAATTTTTTGACAAAATATTTTTGTTGAAAAGTGCCAGTTAGTTACAATCAAAGTTTTTCATGGAAATGTAGCAGTTTCAACTGAACTTTCAGCAGGAAGGGTTTATCAGATCCAGGATGACATTTCTGATGAAAGAGAGACATGCTCTTCCCCCCCACCCCAGAATAGCTAATAGCTTGGTGTTTAGGGACTTGAACCTGGCTCTCCCACATCCCAGGTGAGTGCCATAACCAACAGGCTGTAGAGTCAATTTATCTGGCCAAATGGGTATTTAATTATTTATTCAAAGTGGAACTCTTCTAACAGGAGAAACTGAGACCCCCAGAATAGCCAACCTTCTGGTGCTCAGGGTACTCACCTAGAATGTGGGAGATTCAGAGCTGGGATTTGGGTCTCCCACTTGAGATGAGAACGCTAACCACTAGGCTATTCTTTGTTCTGGGGTGCTCTTTCTCTGTTTTTTGCTGAAAAGTCACATTGTTTTGGTTTTGTCTCAGTGCTCAACAGGAAAAGTGTTTAAAATCGTGAACACCTTAGCAGGATGGAAAAAGAATTTCCTGCCTAGATCTACTCAGGGTCTTCTGTCTGCCTCAAATTACATGGCCCTGAGATCTTGATTTCAAATTTTTTTCACAATGATCCCTATTGTCTCAAAAGTAAAGTACCTGTAGAAAGACTAGAAGTACACCTTGGGTATATGGTTGACATAGACAGTCACACTAAGGACAGAATCAGATGGATAGTGACACTGCTCAATACCTGACAGAAATGGTCTATAGCTATTCCTTTCTGGACACAGTTACCTTAGAAAATGAAAATTGTTTTGTTTTCACGTTGGAACCTAAGTTCCCTTTGTCAGATTGTATTGGGTGTTGAATTGTGTGCTGGAATGATATTCCTTTCCTGAACTACTGTACATATTTTCCTCCAGGAGGATGTTCTTGTAGATCTTAGCAGAAAGCCAGTTTCATAGTCTTGTTATGATGTCCGGTATAGTAAAGTCTTCAGACACTTCATAAGTGTATGTTCCAGAGCCCAAATTTCTTTTTTTTTTTTAAATTTGCCTTGTATTACAAACCATATTATTTCCAGAAAGTGGAATATACATTCTTGCCTCTGTTCATCTCCTGTTCAAAATTCCCCTCTAGTCCTCCCATCTCCTGTTGTGGATGGGAATTTTGGATGACTCCATGATTCTCCTGGGATGTGAACCTGCCTCATACAGTATTTTTTTTCCCCCGTGTGATTGGAGAATCTGAGAGTTTGTCTACTCTTTAGTAGAAATCCAGCCCCATTCTTCTGCTCCACATTTGCCTGTTTTATTCTTCTGTTATGTCTTGTCACAAACCTAGATTGTGAGCTCTTTGAGGCAGGGGAACTTTGTACAATGTCTCAATCACTAGGGTCCTGATTCTTGACTGGGGACCCTAAACACTACCATAACATAATAATGGTAACTTTATATGGAGAGATAATTACCCGCCTATCATTTTGCTTCTCTGAAGATACCTTTGATTTCTACTCACTTTTTTACTGTCCTTTCAATTGTTGATTTTTTTCTGATGATCTCATCCTATCGTAAACATTCTTCGTAAACATATTACTCTTGCAATTTAGGAACTTCTGTGTCATGCTCATCAAGGGAATTAAAAATGTCTGACCTAAAGGGGTGTCTTAAAGAGCCAAGGTTCATTGACAGCTAAAGGACGTCAGCCTGTTTCACTCTCGGGAGACCCAAGGGTAGGAATCCAGTAAAATGATACTTTCAAAGCAGAATTACAAGAATTAATGCTTTCATCTACCTCTTCATGGGTCCTGTAAATGAGGAGGGTTTCTGTTAGCCTGTGTTTTGTCAGTCTTCTATCATGAGTAACTCCATGAGCATTCCCATCCAACAGCATGAAACTGACAGTCCTTGTTAGTATCACTACTGTCTACAGAGTAGCAGCATGAAACTGGCAAATTGTTAAAACTGGCAAATAGTTAATTTCACTCGTTGCTGTTAAGTAAAGCTATAAGAAGCAGGAAAAGGCACTGGAGTCATCTGTTTGCATACTCAGGAAGGCAACATTGCATTGCTTTGCATACAGGTTACGTTTGGAAGGGTATCTTCACAATCATATGGGCTAGAAGCTGTATATAAATGAAAGCTTAAACTCTGCAGAAATTGATGAGTTAGACCTTCATGCTGACAAGGGAAAGAGTCCCACTTGTCACTGCCAAGTAGATTTTTTTCAGCCACTGTTCTAAATGGTGTTAGGTTGCTTGAGTTGTGCTTTCTGGGATTACAGTTTATACTGGGTTCAGTAAAGATCCTGAAATAAATTACAACCTTTTATTCACTCCCAGGTTATCTATTATGACTAATAAAAATATATATGTCCTTGGTTTTTTTAAACAAAAATGCATCCATCTTCACTAAATTGATAGCAGCTTGACATTTCATTTATAAAGTACTTTACTCAACACACATGTAAAGGAACTTTCAAAAGAAATATACTTTCTTCTTTGAGTGCTTGCTCACATTGATTCCATTCTAGGTTTGTGCAGCCCCACATGCACAGTTGTTGGAGACTTTTGCCTTGGCGGTATCCATAGAGTCGGCCGTGGCGCCCCCTTGAGTGCCACTCTCATGCGTTGGTATATCGGGCACCGCTGGCCCTATGCCCTCTCAGTTCCTTCTTACCGCCCATGGTGGTTGGTTGGAGTGCCTCTTCCCCTTGCTTCTCGGTGGTCAGTGGTTTTCTCCTGCTCCCAAACCTTGTGTTCCAGCTGTAAATAATTTTGTTTGTAATAGATGAGTAAGTAGCTGTTAAGTCCTGTAGTTAGTTAGGGTCCTGGCGTGGACTTTCCCCTTCGCAGGGCATGCCCTGGTCTCCGGATTTAAAACCCTGCTATGACTGCAACAGGCCTATGCCTGTTAGTGACCCGCATGGTAGCTGTTTGAAATGCCTTGGGGAATCCCACGTTAAAGAGAAGTGTCGTATCTGTAAGAACTTTCGTCCCAGGAGACAGAAAGAACGTGACATTCGCTTGAGGGCCCTCCTCATGGAGGCTGCTCTTCATCCAGCCTCAGAGCCAGCCCAGCCGGATGCAATGCCTAGCACTTCAGCCTCTGTGCAGCGCACCCCCAGCACCGGGCTCATCCCGGCACCGGTCCCCTTCGCCGGTGCCTAAGAAGGAGGAGGGACCCAGCACTAAGCAAGCCGGATCAAGGGGCATTGGGCAAAGGACCCTGCTTGGGCCACCCGCCCACACCGGAGCCGCAAGGAGGCTCACATCCCCCCACTCCTCAAGTGATCTGCCACAGACTCTGAGAAGTAGTAAGGGACCTAGGCTGATGGCGCAGTCAGCGCCCTCTCAGCTCCTGATGCCCCGAGAGCCAATGGACTCTCCCGCCGCAGATGGCACCGCATGTGGCGATGGACCCGGCTAAGGCTCCCTAAAAGGGCAAGCCATCGGTCAAGGCTTCCCAGAAGGCAGCTGAGGGCCACCGGTCTCCAGAGCCAAGGCAGAGCCCTGTGTCACCGTGCCCTTGGTCTCCACGTCAGCCCAAGTCACCTGTTTGCCGCTACAGGTCACTGGCACCACGTTCCCAGTCTCCGCCCTCATGCTGGGCTTCACCTAAAGGGAGGCACTAGTCATCTTACAGTCAGCATTGGTCATCTTCGTGCTGACAGTCACTGTCACCGAGACCTCGGCGATGCTCCCCAGCTCGGCGCTGCTCCCCCTACTCCCGGCACTGGTCAGACCACTCCAGGTACCTGTCACTCACGGCAATGGTTAGCTGCCAGACCCAGGCCTTGACAGTCCTCCGGCACTGAGAGGGAGTTCAGCTCCTTGCTGAGACAGCATCATTGTGACTGGGCTCCGGAGGGTACCTCTGCCATGGTGATGCCGACCTGGAAGCAGGGCCAGTGGCGAGCACAGTGGCTTTATTGGAACACTCATGATACCAGTGCCCCAGTCCACCAGTCCTCAGCTGCAGCATCAGACAAGCCCCAGTCGTCACCGGGCTTGGTGCAGGATGTGTTGGCAGGCACTGTGGGGAAGGAGCAAGTGCCCACCCCAAGACACCCTTCCCCTGTGGGTGAAAATGCCCCAGGCCTCCCCTCTGGTGGTTCAGTCATTCTCCTCCTCTCCAGACAAGGCAGTGGCAGGGCCGTCCCGGGCTAGTCCACTGGATGACTTCAGGGAGCATCAAGCACTGGGTGGCCACCAACTTGGGCCTCGAGGTAGAGGAAATGGTGGTACAATCGGACACATGGTTCTATGTGCTCTTCACATCCACCTCAGCATGTGTCGCAGTCCCAGTGCATGAGAGGGTCCTAAACATTTCCAAAGCCATCTGGCAAACTCCATCCTCCATTCACCCACTTCCAAGATGGCTGAAAAGAAGTATTTTGTCCCTGCCAAGGGGCTCGACTACTTATACACTAGCCGCCCCCAGGTTCATTGATCACGTTGGTGGCCAACAAAAAGAACAAACGGGCCCGCCAGTTCCATCTCCAAGAATAAGGAGGCCAAGAGACTGGACCTTTTAGGAAGGAAAATTTATTCCACGGCCAGTCTCCAATTCAGGGTGGTGAACCACTAGGTTCTTTTGGGGCATTATAACTTTAACCTCTGGGACTCCCTCCTTAAGTTTAAGGACTCCATGCCCCAGGAGACAGCCCAAGAGTTCGGGGCTATGGTGGAGGAAGGAACCACGGTGGCTCCCTCCTGATGGCCTGGGATGCAGCTGATTCGGCGGCCAGGGTGGTTTTCTCAGAGGTGGCCATGAGGCGCAGCTCCTGGCTTCAGACCGCCAGCCTATCCAAGGAGATGCAGTCCTCCATACAGGATCTCCCATTCGATGGAGTCGGGCTGTTCTCTGAGCAGATGGATGCAAGGCTACATGGTCTAAAAGACACTCTGGCCACCCTCCGCTCCCTGGGGATGCATATGCCTCAGTCTGCGAGGAAGCCTGCGAGGAGAAGGGACACTGGCTTTAGTTGCCACCATCCTTCATCCTCCCACTTGCCTGCACAACCTGGCCCAGTGAAACACCACAGAGGCCAGAAGTGCTCATTTTG
The DNA here is from genome assembly GCF_015237465.2 of Chelonia mydas. NCBI lineage: Eukaryota > Metazoa > Chordata > Testudines > Cheloniidae > Chelonia > Chelonia mydas. Next base: position 111,188,341 of record NC_057849.1, on the reverse strand, counting down.
AGGGTGCACTCGAGCGACATACCAGACACCTCCCCGGATTTCCCCCGTTCAGGAGGTAAACAACCTCTTACAACTGGGGGAGTGGAGGAGGTCCCTCAGGAAATGAGGGGGAAAGGTTTCTACTCCCGCTATTTCCTGATTCTGAAGGCAAAAGGGGGCCTACATCCCATTCTAGACCTGTGATGACTCAACAAGTACCTCAAAAAGTTGAAGTTTTGCATGATATCCCTGGCCTCTATCATTCCCTCCCTGGATCCAGGAGAGTGGTACTCCACTCTCGACTTGAAAGACGCTTATTTCCATATCTCTATTTTCCAAGGACACAGACTGTTCCTCTCTTTTATGGTGGGCCAGCGCCATTTCCAGTTCATGGCGCTCCCCTTTGGCCTCTCCTCAGCCTCGCAGGTCTTTACAAAATGCATGGCCCTGGTAGCCGCTTACCTGAGACGTCAGGGGGGTCCAAGTCTATCCTTATCTCGAAGATTGGCTCATCAAGGGCAGATCGCGGGATCACATGTAGAGCAGCCTCAATTTGGTGTGGTCCACATGCTGTGACCTGGGCTTGTTAGTGAATGAGCAGAAGTCAACCCTCGTACCAGTGCAACAGATGGAGTTTATTGGGGCAGTTCTAAATTGCACACATTCCTTCCAGAGTCCCATTTCTGAGCCGTGTCGGATGTACGCTCCCGTGTGAGGGGTCATCCACTCACCACCACTCACACTTGCCTAAGGCTGCTAGGCCACATGACTGCTTGTACTTATGTGGTCCGTCATGCCTGGCTCCATGTCCAGCCTCTGCAGGTGTGGTTGGCATCAGTCTACATCCGCAGCAGGCATGATCCAGACCTGGTAGTCAAAGTGCCAGACCACATCCGGGCGTCACTGGCATGGTGGCTGGACCCTGCATCGGTGTTGCGGGGAGTCCAGCCCTGGCCCTAATGCTGACTCTGGTGTCCGATGCCTCGGACCTAGGCTGGGGTGCCCACCTGGGCAAGCTCAGTGCATAGGCCGCTGCTTGGGGGTGGGGGGTCAACCACTCCCTCCACATAAATGTCAGGGAGCTCAGGGCGGTCCACTTGGCCTGCCAGGTTTTTCAGCCCCAGTTGCAAGGCAAAGTGGTTCAAGTCCTGACGGACCATGCTGCCACAATGTTTTATATCAACAAGCAGGGCAGAGCCAGGTTGTCAGTCTGTGGGACTTCTGCATGCAGCATGCCATTCATCTCGTGGCAGTACACCTCCCTGGAACCAGAAATTTATTGGCGGATCACCTCAGCAGAACCTTCTCGTCTCGCCACGCGTGGTGATGTGGTCGATCAGATCTTCCGAAGGTGGGGGTTTCCCCAGGCGGACTTGTTCGCAACTCACGAGAACAGGAAGTGCCACTGGTTCTGCTCATTTCAGGGGGTCAACAGGGGCTCCCAGTCAGGCGCCTTTCTGCTTCTTTGGTTGGGGGCTCTAATGTACGCTTTCCTGCCAGTGCCATTGCTTCATAGAGTTCTCATGAAGATCAGGCAAGGCCAAGGTCATCCTGATAGCCCTGGCTTTGCCACGCCAGCTCTGGTTCAGCACGCTTATGGATTTGTCGGTGGCAACCCCGATGCCACTGCCCCTCTGGCCAGATCTCCTATCGCAGAACCACGGCCGGCTGTGCACCCAAATCTAGCAGCACTGCACCTCACAGCTTGGTTGCTCCGTGGTTAACTGCCGAGGAATGGGAATGTTTGGCCCGAGTTCAACAGGTCCTACTGGGAAGTAGGAAGCCCTACTCAAGAGCAACCTATGTGGCCAAATGGAAATATTTTACATGCTGAGCCTCGACCCATGAGGTTAGGCCTCAACAGGCGTTGCTGCAGCTGATCCTGGACTACCCTCTGCATCTCAAGCTCCAAGGTTTGTCCCTTTCCTCAATTAAGGTCCATCTGGCCTCTATATCGGCCTTTCACTCTCCATTCCAGGGCAGATCCGTCTTCACGCATAGCATGACGGTCCGATTCTTGGCCTGGAGTGGCTCTACCCTCAAGTAAGGGGCCCTGTGCCCCCGTGGGACTTGAATCTGTTACTTTCCCGACTCATGAGGGCCCCCTTCAAGCCCTTGGTATCCTGTTCCCTTCTTCTGCATTCCTGGTAGCAATAACTTCTACCCGAAGGGTCTCCGAAATTAGGCCACTTACATCGGAGCCACCCTATATGGTGTTCTTCAAGGACAAGGTCCAATTGCGAGCACGTCCGGCTTTTGTGCCCAAGATGGTTTCACTATTTATTTCACACAAGGCAGGACATATTTCTGCCAGTCTTCTGCCCAAAGCATCATAAGTCAGAAGAGGCGCATGGGCTGCACTCTGTGGATGTCAGGAGGGCGCAAGCCTTTTACATGGAGTGGACCAAGCCGTTTCACAAGTCAATGCAGTTGTTCATTGTGGTGGCAGGTAGGATGAAAGTTCATCCGGTGTCTGCCCAGAGAATTTCTTCCTAAATCACAGCCTGCATCTGTTTCTGCTACGACCAGGCGAAGGTGCCTCCACTGGCGGTTGCAATCGCCTACTTAAGTAGAGCTCAAAGCCTCAGCAGCAGCCTTCCTGCCCCATGTGCTGATTTCTGACCTCTGCAGGGCTGCCATCTGGTCGTCTGTGCATATGTTCATGTCTCACTATGCGCTTACACAGCAAGCCCAAGATGACGCTGGCTTTGGTAGAGCGGTGTTGCAAGCCACACGTCTGTGAACTCCGAGCCCACCTCCAGGGATTCTGCTTGTGAGTCACCTAGAATGGAATCAACATGAGCAAGCACTCAAAGAAGGAAAAATGGTTACCTACCTTTTGTAACTTGTTCTTTGAGATGAGTTGCTCACGTCCATTCCATTACCCACCCTCCTGCCCCTCCGTCGGAGTTGCTAGTAAGAAGGAACTGAGAAGGCGTAGGGCTGGCGGTGCTTGATATACCGACGCAAGAGTTCAGCACTCAAGGAGCGGACCCTACAGATACCGCTAAGGCAAAAGTCTCCGACACCTGTGCGCACCTAGAATGGAATGGACATGAGCACCACATCTCAAAGAAGAACAGTTACAAAAGGTAGGTAACCATTTTTTCTTTACTTCATTGCCTTATGTTGTAGTTTGCATATCCTGCTAAGTTGCCTTATTAAGTAGGACTTACAAATGAGTTTAAAGCAATGAAAAAAAATAAACTATGAAGCCTCTTTCTTCCCAAATCCGTGTCCCTTTGCTACATATGACTAACCCATGCTATCAGTTAGAAAATATAGTGTATAGGTAAGGAAGTCAAACATCATTTTATTTACTTTCTGTATCCTTTCTATGAATCATATTGAAATATCAGATTGCTTTGAAACAGTGAATAACTGTTGTCCTTTATTTCTTAAATTAAAAACTAAGTTTTCAGTATGTTTGTCTCATTAGATAAGCAGGATTTGTAGAAGCAGTTCCAGAATGTGAAATTTTCTTGATATTTTTCTAATTGTTGCTGTTGCCTAACAGGGTGGATTGATTTAAATCACTTATTTTAATCATGGTTTAAATAATCAAGTAGGAAACCTTGATTTAAATAATTGGTTTTAGTCTGGTTTTGCATTTGTACTTTTTGGTTATTGTCCTAAAGAAAAGTTCTTTCTCATTGGCTGTTATAACCATTGGAACATGTTGGTTTGCAACCAAATATAGCCTTTTCGCTCAATTTGGTACGTCATTTTGTTAACTGGAAGAATATACTGTATATGTACATATGTATTTAAACAATTATATATATTAACCTACATTTATTTGAATTTTTAGTTTTTACATTTTTTTATGTTAGAAATGGTGAATGGTAAACATTTGATATTTTTTTACCCAGGATTTGTGCCAAGCTGTGTTTGGATGGAAATTGGAATTAAAAGTGTGCAAAAGCAACATTTTACATTTGTTTTTTAGTAGTTGCATAAAGTTACCTTTTATATGCAAGAAACATAAGAAAGAAAACAAGTTTATCAGAGCATATTTTGCATTTAAAATTTATTAAGCAGAGGAATTATTACCTGGAGTTAGTGAATTGACAGATATTTGAAAGTATTTAGGTGCTCAAGGGCTTGTCTATATGGTGGGGTGGGTGATGTGTTGTACAGTGGGTGGGTGGGGTGATTTCTAAAACACACTAACATGTTGCACATTAATTGATCCAGGTAGACCCTGCTGGTGCACTTTAACGTAGTGCTGTTAGAAACAGTACTATGTTAAAGCTCACTAGGGAACCTTTAGTGTGCATCAGCAGGGTCTACATTGACCAATCAATGCACAACATGTTAGTAGTGCACGTTAGAAGTCACACCTCTGCAGAGCACCTTACCCCAACATATAAACAAAGCCCTAAAAATGCAGAAGAGAAACTGTAGTACTTACATTTTGAAAAATATAGATACCAGTATTTGCTCCCTTGTAAAGACTGAAAATAGAAGATCTACTTCATCCTAGTACACAACATTGTGATATATTTATAAAGCTTGAGTTGACCTAAAAAGTTATTTACCCCAGTTATATAATTTAAAAAGAGGCACCCTTTATCTCATTGTAATTTGAGGAGGGCTTATTGATGCTGCTGTATTTTTATTATTTAAATTATTTTAATGGACTAAAGTAGGTTTTGGCCTTAATGTAAATTGACAAAATTTCAAATATAATTTGAAATCAGTTTATTTTAAAAAAGAAAAATATATTTAATTTAAATAAAAATTGATTTAAATAAAAACTAATCTGAGTTTTTTTTAATTTTTAAAAAAACATCTACCTTTGGGTGGAACAAATGTACATTCATGTTTATTTCGCATGGAGGGGGCACTTAGCAATATGATGCATGTATTTGTATTTGCATTCTCTTTGCCCTGTCAGGCCAAAAAAATGAATTGTTCACCCTTGCTGTCCTTATTAGTTTTTTGAACTCTTAAACACAGAATTTGATGGTTTGTAATTATAAACTAATTTGTTAGGTTCGAAAATGTGGTGATAAAATGTGGACAGATTTCATTGTGTGTATATATGAGTAGTAAAATTGTGGAGAAGAGAACAAAGGTGAATAGGAATGCATCATGACTTGACGAAAAGCTTTAGGTATGCAGCATTAAGGGAGTATATTAATATTTATATGGATCTTTTTTTTTTTTGCCCCCAGTTTTTATTGCACCTGTCTCGAAGCTGAGTACTACTAAACTAACATTTTGATAATGAAAGATTACGTAGTTTCACATTAGCTTCTATAAGTATTTCAGTATCATCTGCTGACATGTACTTTTGCAGCTTCTTAAAGCAATACTCCTTGGTGAACCACCTTTGGCACTGCTTAGTGCTTCTGCCTGCTGATCACTTGATGTGCACAGCTGATACGTGAGTTTCAGATAGGTGTGTCAAAGATGCAGAATTATCACTTTAGTTAAAAGTAGCCCTCCCTCCCTCCCTCCTGCCATTTTTTATTGTTGAGAAAAGCAAAATGCTTTTACTGTTTTTACTACCTTGTTTTATATCCAAGTGTTTATTGGTGATGTCAGCACAGCATTGTAGCTCAGGTTCTGTAGTTTCTGATTCTGCTAGCGTTTTATGTCAAAAGTGCAGTAGAAGCCAAAAAGTTATGTGGTTTGTCTTGTTACATTGCAAGTATAAAGTGCACTTCATCTTTTATTAACTATAGTATTGGATTTTTTTGTCCAAATTAATTGATGAGAACATTACATTATTATTTTACAGGTTTTCTGCAGCCTTTCCTAGAAGCCTGCAGCAGTGTGTCCTTTTTCCGTACTTGTTCTGTGTTGCTTCGAAATCCTAAACTCGATCTACTGATACTGGAAAAACTCAGCATTATACTGCAAAAACTCTCCAGAATCAAGTAAATATTTTTTATTTTGTAGTCTTAGTTATCAAAAATTGCTTTTTTATATTCCTCCTCTTTCCAAAGTGGGTCTGCACTTCTAGCAATATTGCACATATTAGATCTAGCATGGGCAATGCTAGAATTTCTCTGCCATCAGTTCCATTAAAAGAACAGCTTTTACCATCTTATAAAATGGATCTTTCAAGTTTTCTTCTAAATCCAGGTTTTGTGCAGTTCAGCTTACATAAAATGTAAATCCTTTTTGGGCCAGTATTTATGTTTATTTTATATTTGAGTTATCTTGTATGCTTATCATCTCTGACTTCATTTTTTCTGCTTGACCCCAAGTTTTGCTGAGTTACTTTGTAACACAGTTTTTCTGGGGTGAAATTTGCAAAAGGACCTATGTGACATAGGAATCTAGATCCTATATTCAAAAGTGATTTAGGCACTTAGAAGCTGTAAGAGTTAAGCTTCTAAGTGCCCAGAAGTAATTTTTGAAAAGGGAATTTAGACTGTTAAATTTGACCCTTTCTAAGGATCTTTCTCTGTGCTTGTTGCTTTACAAATTTATTGCAACAGAAATTCTCACCTGCCTAATGATATCACATCTTGTACTGAATTATGCCAGTGCATTACTTGATCTGATTACTTCTTTTCTAAAATAACAGAGTCCTAAATTAAAGTCTTTTATTCATATTAGGTACTGAACACTTTTTTTTCCAGAAAATTAGGGATATATAGATTAGTTTTGATCTTCTTGAGGATAAAAAAAACAACCCTATAACTCTAGGTGGGGAAAACAAGATAAGTTTCTAAGTTGAAAGAAAAACAACAACAATATTTTTCATTGGAGATAAGTTCGAATTTAATGAATTGTGATTTTTCAAACAAAATTGCTTAAAATTTTGTAGACTAAAAAAAAAATTTCACATCCCTATCAGCTGCTGGATCTTCCAGTGTTGGATCAGTCTACAGTATTTTTAAATATAGTTTTTCTGTCTATATTTCCAGGGCTGTGTCTCTCCCCTTGCACTCCCCCCACCACTTGATCTACTACCCAATCCTTCTTTCACAGCTGTGAAAACTTGCTTCATCTATTCCTTAAAGTTTCCTTGGACTACATTTAAAAGCCATTTATCTGTGGGAAAGGATACTTCTGCATGGGATCATGTTTATTTTTATCACAACGCAGCAAAACCATAGCAGCTTAGAGAGACAGCCATTATCACTGACAATGTAAAGAATCACATTCGTGGAATATAAAATACAACACACATTTTGGTTCCATAAAAAATGTCAGTCTCTCCAGAACAGTGATTTTTGAAATTCTCTTCCCGTACTTGAAAGTAATCCAATGAATTTTTGTCACTGACTAATTTTATATGAACATCTTTTGCAGAAGTAATAAGAAGATGTTTGAATTGTTTACTATTCATCTAATGATCCAAGAGCTGCAGAGGACAACACATCCAAATCATGCTTTTCTCTGTATTAACCTCAATTCAATTCTCTTTAATTTGGGTTTAACAAAGAGCAACTCTCTTATCTCCAGTCTAAGCACAAGTCACTAACTAACTGTATTTTATTATGGTTTATGTTCTGTATAATTTGTACAAACAAGATTATATTTATTTATAAAAACTAGCAAAAGATAGTGCAAACTAGCTAACAAGAACATCAATAGCGCATTTACTACTACTTGGGTTAGAATTTGTCATGTTACCCTCCCTTATAATCAGTGTATTCATTGAAAGAGAAGGTGGGAAATTGCACAATCTTCAAGAGGCCTTCTTTGTTTTTAAATTTTTAATTTAGCTGAAATATACTTCAGGGTTAGTGCTGTGCTGTTCTAGAAAACTGACCTGTTCAACACAACTGGCACCTGCTTGCTAGGCACACCACTAGTACCTACTTTCCTCACGAAGTTGTGAAATATGAGTTAACCTTAAAAATTAAAAATCTTCAGTGTTTTACCAACATTTATTATTGTTTTTTTATTTGTACAGGTGGCACATAACATGGAAACATTAGTCTTTTTGCAAATGTATTTCAGGAAAATGATTGTTTTAATTTACTGAAGTCAAATTTTGATGAAATTGAACTTGGTGTAAATTAGGTGTATGTTGAATGAGAAACTTTCTCTGGTCTGCGATATCCAGTATTTGCAGGAATTGTTGTTCACTGTTTTCTCTTTTCTTATATGTATTTGCTGTACATTGCTGTGCTTTATTAACTCATGAAACTGGTTTTGTATTTTTTTATGGATTTTGATTGTAATATAGTCTCTGAAAATATAAAGTATTTCTTCAAATTTTTGGAATAATACTACTACAATTAAAAGCCATAATCTTTTAATAAAACGAATCCATTTCCTATTTTATTAATTTCCAAAAGGGCCCTAGTCAAGTCTCCTGCTTATGCATGCACTTTTCCATACATACTTTTCAAAGACTAACAGCCAATTAATTGTCATTAATAAGCATAGGTATTGGTACTCAAAGTACATATGTACACAAAATGAGTCCCAACAAGTCTTTCATTTCTAATGTTTGTGTTTTGATTATGCCATTCTGTGGAACTACATGATATATTCTTCGCAACTTCTTGTAATTATATAATTGAAGCTGTGATTATAATTTAAGAACCTGCTTTATAATAAGTCTGTGTTTGATTAACTCAGTCCATGTGAAACTTCATACAAGATTAGTTTTAATGCCCTTTGAGTTTTCTGTGCAGTTTTTGTTTGGTTTCTTACTACAAAGTCTTTGAATTAGGGCTCTGACAGAAATATTTCTGTTGCAGTCTGACCTTTTGTTGACAATGTTTTTAAAGACATCATTCTACACCAAATATGGTAGACAGGAAATCATGAGTGTATCTATTGCAACATATAGTTTAAAAAAAGGGGGGGGGGGACTTCAGATAACTTTTAGCTATTATTCATCATAGCTGAAAGTTTGTGTCAGTGATTGCTGATGGATTAAATCTTTGAATAAAAACTTCTCCAGCAGCAGCTATACTTTTGTCAGATTTTATTTCACAACAGAGAAGGTTTTACGTGCTCGTGGCTAACAAATCTTCTCTGTTAGCAGCTGTGTTTCTGCTCCTTATGGTCTGTTCCACCCTGCCCAACATAATCTACCCCTGCTTAAGCATTAAAAATGCTAAGAAATTAATGTACAAAAAATTGATTTGTGAAGTTGTCACAGTTGCGCTACACACCTCATTATTACTTCTGCTCCCATAGGGTTGTCGGCCTTCCATCACTCCATTTACTAAGCTACTACTCCCTCCCAATACAAACAAGTACTGCACTAAACATCCAGAACTAATAGTATTGGTAGAGGATAGTTTCGTATAGAGGTGTGTGCAGAAGGGGGGATTGAGGGGGACTGAACTAAGGTTGCCATGCCTGGTCTAGGGTTACAGTAATGTTAAGCGGATGTGCCTGTGGGTGGAGAAGAGGGCATATGCTACTAAGGGTATGTCTATGTGCAGCTGCGAGTGTGCTTCCCATCATGGGTAGACAGTCATGCTAGCTCTGCTAGAGGTAGAGCTCTGAAAATGGCAGTATAGCTGGGAGTAGCACGGGCCATGGCTCAGGCGAGGAGCCAGCTCCGGCTAGCTGCCTGAGCACATACTCAGTCAGCTAGCTCCAAGAAGACTAAGGCTATATCTACACTTTGAGCTAGGGTAGTGATTTCTAGCTCAAGGAGACGTACCTGTGCTAACTCTGAATATTAAATCTATGGCCAGATCCTTAAGGGTCTTCCGGCTGATGAGGAGCTCTACTGTATCTTTGTTTAGGTACCCTCCATGCTAATCTTTGTCCAGTTTTTATCAAAGAAAGAATTCTCAACATTAAATGTGTTCTCAGCAACAAAGGAGGGAACTGTTTAAGTCTCATATTATCAGCTACATCTTCCTTTGGGATTCAGCCTCAACATCAAGAACTAAACTAGTCCTATCCAATACCTTTCCTACCCCATTTGGAGACTGCCTGTCACAATTTGACCAACAATGGCAGTCTATAACATCAGACAGATGGATTCTAGAGATTATTCTCAGTGGCTCAGCTATCCAGTTCTAAACCCTTCCTCCTTTGAAGCCTCCTACTCCTCCCCAGTCCTCTTCAGGGACCTATCTCATGAGACCCTGTTGTGAACAGAGCTAAAGTATACAAAAGGTACCATAAGAGTACAGGGAAAAGGGGTTTTATTCAAGATGCTTCCTATATCCAAAAATGAGTGAGAGCCTTCAACCCATTTTAGATCTCAGGAAGCTTAATGCATTTGACAGGAGGTATCAGTTCTTCATAATCCATCTTTTTATACACAACTGGTTCACAGCTCTCGATCATAAGAACAGGTCGCACAAATGCCTTTCAGAGATGGTCTAGTTTACTTGGTCCTGCTTAAGCACAGTGGACTAGACTAGATGAACTCTTGAGGTCCCTTCCAGCCCTACATTTGTATGATTTTTGCTCTAAAGGAGGCTTCATTTTCACATTTCAGTCTGACCATCCCATCAGGAATATCAATGTTTTATAGTAGGAAGGGACCACTGCTAGTGCAAGGTCTTCCCTTTGGCCTTTCCATTGCCCGAAGGGTTGTTACAAAGTGCCATTCCATAGTGGCTCTGTATATCAGGAAGCAAGGGATTCTTCTCTATCTTTACCTAGACAATTGGCTTGTCAAAGTATCTTAGAAAGAAGTTGGATATGAAGTAGATTTGCTTCCTTTTTGCCAATCTGAAATTGAGAGTAAATTGAGCAAAGTCACTTATAGGCCTGCTCAGAAGATCCCTTTCTTAGGAACTGCACTGGACACTGTGGTTGGCAGAGCTCTTTTCCCAGAAGAAGGTAATGCAAAGATAAAGTGAGATATAGCCCTGCTTCTACATTCTCTGGAGCAGAAAATTTCTTCTTCAAACTAATGGGGTCTCATAATGTCAACCATGTTTGTGACCCCTTATGCATGTCTTCGAATGAGAAGCTTACAACGTTGGTTGGCAAGCAGTTACAAACCACGCATGCATCAAAAGTTGATGGTCCCCTAGAATGTATCACTAATGTGGGCACAGGATTTGAGTGTCATGAAGGGGATTCCCTTCAGTTCTCGGATACTGTCAATATTAGTTACTTCGGACACTTCCATTCTAGGCTGGGAGACTCATTTGAACACCATAGTGACACTAAAGTGATTGGTCCCCAGCAGAAAGGAAAATGCACATCACTATACTGGAATTGAGAACCATCCAATGGGTTTTTAAATCATTATTTTCTCAAATCAGTCCAGTCACAAGGTTGTTCAGGTAGCAACTGACAATACAATAGCAATGTACTATCTGAACAAACAAGAAGAGTGCATATTCCCCATAGTTGTGCAGGGAAGCAATCCATCTTTAGGGATGATGTATAGAACAAGAAGTTTTACCCAGTGACCATTCATGTAGCTGGGGAAAGCAACAATATAGTGGATTACTTATGCAAAAAAAAAAAAATCACAGATACATACTGGGTAAGTGGTCCTTGAAGGATCCTATGGCAAATTAAATCTTCAAATTGTGGGATTGACCAACAATAGTCCTCTTTGCATTCAAATACAACATGAAGTATCGAAAGCTTTATGCAAGGGCAGGAGCAGACAAGGAATCTCTTTTGGATGCATTTCTGGTGGACGGGGGACAGGATCTCCTGTATGCATTTCCACCCATGCCTCTCATTCAGAGCATGATAAAACAGAACAAAGCCAAAATGATTTTGATAATACCAGCTTGATCCAGGCAGCTGTGGTATCTGGACCTGATTCGTCTGTCCAAGGGGATATGTAGACTTGACTTGTCACCACAATAAGGGAAAGCATATCACCCAGATCCTCAGCTGCTTCATCTAACAGCACGGACAATAGGACTTTGAGACTCTTAGGCAGTCTTGTTCTTCAGAGGTACAAAATGTCTTGATTAATGCAGGGAAAGGATCCACCTGTAGATGTTGTGCATATGAATAGAAAGGGTTTTTATAATGGATAATCAGTGATAGAGATCCTTAATATCTAGTCTGTTTATTTAGAGTATTTGCTACATCGTAAAATGTCAGGTCTTGTTGTTATCTGTTAGGGTCCATCTCTCAGTGGTTTCAGCATACCATGTTCCTGGTAATAAATCTGTGTTAGTTCATTACACGGTTAAAAGATTTTTAAAAGGGGATTAATTGATATTCACCAGTTGAGAATTTTGTACCATTTTAGGATTGAAATATAGTATTTACTCATGTGATGCAACTCCCTTTCAAACCTGTGGGGCACTACTAGTTAAGGTTCCACCATCTAAGCTGCACCACTCAGAGCATTCCAGAGGGTGAATATGCAGAGTCCATCCAGAAGAGCCCTAGTTATAGGTAAGTAACCTTTGTATTTAAAAAATAATACATATGGGGTTCTTTTTGTTTGCCTTCTAAGTTTTGAGTCCTTATGGTTCACATGTTCAAGCTTTTATTTGAAGTTGAGGACTAGCATCTTCCAAAAAATTTTTTTTTTCCTTCTGCAGCTTTCAGAAGAGCACCAAGATTCACAAACTTGAGCTAAAATCATGAGACTTAGCAAAATTAGATCTATACTATCGACCAAATTTGTAGGTGATGTGCATGGTATTTTAAACTCTCACTTTGACCTAACTACTCTTCTCCCAATGTATTAAGGAATCTAAATTTGTGTAATGTACACAGAGAGGAGCCAGAAAAAAGTGTAAATTAAAGTAGGATAGATTCGGCTTTAACTTGTTCATTCTCTTGGCTCCTCTTTTTATAAACAAACACCCATTTAGATTCCTTTACACATTGTTAGAGTAGATGTAAGGCAAAAATTAATCTATTAATTTCAGAGGGCCTAACTTACACTACCTTACTCATCACCCATTTGGTCCACTGAATCAAGAACTAAAATGAAATTGGACATTGTCTAATTGGACTTGATGTAGTTCAGAGTCATAATGAGGTTCTTCCTTATTCTAATGAATCTCCATTAGCTTAATGCTAACCTGCTGAAGCCAATGTATTACAGGAAACAAACCTGTAGGTTCCTGTTACTGCTAAGTAAAATAAAATACTAAGCTAGCTCTATTGGCGACAAGTTGTTATGTCTTTCCCTCCTTTTTCATTTAGTTGTCCTACATTTTTAAAATAAAGTGCTGGTCCTTATGTGTATTCCACATGTGGTTATGCATATGTGCCACGAACCTGCGGCTGGAAATTCTAACAAGCAGCGTCCATTGGCCTGCATTTGCACAGTAGGTCTTGTGCTCCCTACCAAGGGCATAAGCGTCAATGTGGGCTAATGTCTCTTCAGTTCCTTCTTACTGCTGCATGGCCTGAGTCAGAATCCCTGTGTTCAGATTTCTCCAGCTTTTTTCTCTGGATAGAACTGTGTAAATAGTTTTTATATTTCATATTAGTATAGTTAGTATGGCTTGTTTCCCCCCCCTACTGGGGATTATGCCCAGAGTCCAACAATTGTGTGTTCTGCCCTTACTCCTTCTCCATGAGTGACAATCACCAATGCTGCCTCCACTGCTTGGATCAGTCGCGTATGTCTGCGAAGTGCAGTGTTTCACTCATTTCCACTAAGAACTCATGAAGCTTGTGCGCTTCAGCTAAGGAAGCACCTTACGTAGAAGGCTGAGGCCACACTCTAATCTGGGACCGAGAGACCACCCTGTACATCAGCCTCAACATACAAGTGGTGCCTCTCCAAGCACAAACTTCGTAGCTGAATTTGCAGCTCCTGAGCCCAAGGATTCTTCCTCAGAGCTTTGCATGCAAGTAGGGTGAAGTCTCATGCTTAAAGAGACAGATTCCAGTCCATGACTGTTCACAAGAGATGAAATCTCTCCTCGAGACCATTGAGGTTGGGTGAATTTTTGCATGCAGATCCTAAAGGACAACAGCACCACTGAAACCCCCCAGCCTGGAGGATAAAGTGTGCAAAAGGAAAGATCAGCCAGGTCTGTTGGTGACTCCATCTCCAAAACATAAGGACCATCATCTACTGATTCCATCTAAGAGTGCAGATCCAGACTCGTCATCTGTACCACCTTGCTCGTCTACCTCCTGAGATGTGTCGGAACTCTCTGGGCACAAGGATGTACGGTGACATATACCATACCGGTGAATATTTTCCTTCCTTATCCATAGTCTCCCATCCTCTCTGGTCTGGCCTGCCTTTTAAGGGATGTTACTACTCTGGAGAATGAAACTACTTCAATGTCTCATCTCTGACCATCAGGTAGAAGTATCCCAGAACCAATGGTCCCACCATTGGAAAGGGAGCAGTTTTCAGACTTGGATGAGTCATATTCTGACCTCTCTGCCACCTCCTCAGAGAGAGCTGAGCACTAACCAGCAGTAGGTCAAGGAGATCTAGATGTTACCCCCCCCAAATAGGACTTCAGGGACTGCTGGTACCTGATGCCATGGGGTCACCCACAAACAGCTGACCCTTTTTTGGCCTTATTGGGGCCCAGGGGATCCCTATGGCAGATGACAAAGGCCTGTCCAAAAATTTAAACACATCTTCTTGGCACCAACCAGATCCGTTGGAGTATGAGGAGGTGGATGTTGACTCAGATAGCGATGGGAAAATCTCATCCTTGTCTTGGGACAAACCAGTCACTCCTTCCTTTCTCTTCCCACTGGACAATCAGAGGCAGTACCAGGAGCGATTGTACATGATTGCTAGTAACCTCCAGGTAACACTAGCTCTTAGATATTTTGCAACCTGTAGGCCCAAGTAAGGTAGTGCTTCCAGTTAATGAGGCCATCATGGAGCAGGCTAGCTTAGTCTAGCATACTCCAGTATCCTGTGTCCCCACACCTAAAAGTCAAGAGGTGCTATTATGTCCCCATCAAGGAAGCTGAATTTCTTTTCTCCCATCCCGCCCTGCAACACTCTGGTTGTACAGCAGCTACAGAAAGGGGTAGGTTGCAACATCAAAGGACTACCCCAACTGACAAGGGCTCAAAGAGATTGGGGAGAAAGGTCATTTCATCTACAGGCCTGCAATTCCATATTGCTAACTATCAGGCTTTGTTTGCAAAAGATGATCTGAACAACTATTGTAAGGACAAGCTTCCCCTGAGGCCAATTTCAGTACTTCATAGAGGGAAAGTTAGTGGCAAGAACATGCCTTCAGATGAAAGTGGATGCAGCAGAAATGGCAACCAGAGGCCTGGCTACTGGTATGGTCATGAGGAGGGATTCCTGACTACAGTCTTGGGTTTCCCCAGGGAGGTCCAGAATACTGTACAGGACCTTCCCTTCAAAAAGTTGAATCTCTTCAATGAGAAAACAGATATCCCTAGACTCATTAAGTTACTTGAGATTGACCCTATGCCTCCTGGGGATTTACACTCTGTCCCCAAGTAGAAAACACCAAAGACAAACCTATAGGCCAAGGCCACCCTCTCCTCAAGTGTTCTACCACCAGCGTCCAGCCAAACCTCCTCAGAAATGTCAGAGGGTTCAGAGGCTTTGCCTTCTTTGCATCCTCTACCACCATGACCTCTATCCATTCCCAGCCTCCTGCAAAGGGCTACTTTTGACATCTCAGTTGAGACACACCTATCACCATGAATGCCACCCACATCTTCTCCCATTATACTGCGGGGCCATCTCACACTTGTCACCCACAGTTGGACTTGATCATGACAGACAGTTGGGTCTTGGAAATTATCCATCAAAGGTATTCCATTGAGTTTCTCTCCCTTTTCCCTCACAAACCCTCTTCTCAGTCCCCCTTCAGGGTCAGCTCTTATGAGGGGATTCTTCATCAAGAAGTGGACTCCCTCCTACAACAAGGGGTGATAAAGCGCACATTTCACCTCAGTATCAAGGAAGAGGGTTCTATTCCCCCTATTTCCTAGTCCCCAAAAAAAGAGATCGTGGAGATCCATTCTGGACATTTGGCAACTAAGCATCTTTATTTGAAAGTCGAAATTCAGCATGGTTATGTTAGTATCATTAATTCCCTCCCTACAGGTGAGAATGTGGTTTGCAACTTTTGACATGAAGGATGCATACTTTCATGTAGACAATCATCCCTCCCACAGAAGGTTCCCGCGGTTTGATGGGCCAAGAACATTTCCAGTTCACAGTCTCACTTAAGGCTAGAAACAGCAGCCAGAGTTTTTACAAAAAGTTGTCTCTGTGCTGGCAGCACAAGTGATGTGTCAGGGTTTGTGTTATCCATATCTGGATGAATGGGTAGGTTGCTCCTGCCAAGAGGTCAAGTCAACAATGGAGCCTCTGTTCTATCTTCTGCCAGCCATAGGTGTCTGCATAAACAAAGAAAAATCCAATTTATCACCCAAACAGAAGATAAACTTCATTAGAGCAACACTGGACTGTCCTGTTTGCACAACAGCTTTCCTTCCCACAGAAAGATTTCATTTCACAAGCAGCCTGATAGTATAGATTACTTGCAGACCAAGAACTATGATCAGACTATGCCTCTCACTTTCAGGCCATATAGCGTTTGCCAGGCTTCATCTATCATGTCCACAGGTCTGGCTCTGATCAATCTACTCAGCAGACAAAGATCACATCAATTCAAGAGTGACTGTTCCTGCCAGTGTCATTGCCTCCCTCGCTTGGTGGTCAAGCCCAGAGAATATGAGTGGGCATTCCCTTCAACACTCCCACCCCTAGTGCCACCATCATAACAGATGCTTCTTTTCTGGGGTGGGGTGCTCACCTGAACCCCCACACTGCACAAGGTACCGGGACCCCATGGGAAGGCCATACTGCACATCAGTATACTAGAACTGAGAGCAGTCTGCCTAGCTTGAAGAGTCTTTTTCTTGCATATACATTCACTCCCTAACCAAGTGATGTCAGACAACATCACCATGGTCTTTTATATAAACAGGGCCGAGCAAGATCTCTTCCCCTTTTCCTGGAAGCAGTTAGGCTTTGGAACTGGTGCATCAAAAACTGCATCGCTTTTTAAGCCACATACCTCTCAGGTGCTCAGAGCTCGTTAGCAGACAATCTGAGCAGACACTTTTCTGCAGACCCATGAGTGGGAAATTCACAACTCATATGTGAGCGAAATATTCTCTAAGTGGAGTACAACTCAGTGGGATCTCTGCATTGCAAATGAACAGAAAACTTCCCCTGTACTGCTCCAAAGGAGCTATGGGCCACAGCTCCCAGGGCAATGCTCTCCTGTTGTTATGGGCAAACAAATCTCAGATGTGCCTTTCCTTTCCTACTGGTCCTGAGGAATATCCACCATGACAGGACCAGAGTCATTCTCCTAGCACCAAATTGGCCCAGGCAGTTTTGGTTCCCAGAGCTCCTGAAAATGTTAGTCCACCCCCCTCCCAATTAGGATCTGCCACTTTCCAGACCACCTAACTCAGAAAGGGAGCAGAATCAGACACCCCAATCCAGACTTGCTCCTCCTCACAGCCTGTTTGGATGGGCATCAGAAATAAAACGTTCCTGTTCAGCACCAATTCAGGCTATCCTTAACCAAAGCAGGAAAGATTCAACTAGGACCTGCTACCTCGGTGCACAGAGGCATTTCTGTACTTGGGTGTAGCATAGTCAACTTTCTCCAGGCCCTACAGATATTACGGTCATTTTAGATTATCTACTGGTTCGAAAAAAAACTCAGGCCTTTCCATTAGTTTGCTGCAGGTCCATCTTGCAGTGATTAGTGCCTTCCTTCGATAGACAGACTTTCTATTTTTGCCCACCCAACTACAATAAGATTCACTAGAGGTCAAGTCAGGACCTTTCCACCAGTGGTCAAACCTGCAACTCAGTGGGACCTCAATCTCTTCCTGTCAGCACTCACCAGACCACTGTTTGAACCCTTGGCAACATGCTCTCTCTCCCACCAATCCATGAAAGTTGCATTTTTAGTAGCTATCACTTGGGTCAGGAGGTTGAGTGAATTGGGAGCCCTCATGGCAGACCCTCCTCATATGGTATTCACAGGGGAAAAGTATCCCTTTGCCTCAATCCTAAATTTTTCCAAGGTTATTTCTGAATTCCAGGTCAACCAAAGTATCCACTTACCTGTCCTTTTTCTGAAACCTGGTGCTTCTGCTCTGATGTTCTTCCTGCAAAGGACCAAACCCATCAGAAAATCACCGAGACTTTCTCTCGATTGTAGAAAGATCGCAAGGTCAAGTAATATCCCCTTAGAGAATCTTTAAGTGGGTTTCTAGATGCATCAAGTGCTAAAGGAGGAGGTATGTGTACTAACCTGACAGAGTCAGGGCACACTCCATGAGGCACAAGCCACCTCTACAGCATCCCTGTAGGACAGTCCAATACTAGACATATGCAGAGCGACCTGGAGCTCCATTCATGTTTGTTAGACGTTATGCACTAGTTCAGGCCTCTGATGTGGATGCAGCAGTGCTAACTGCAGTACTGCAAGCATCTTTGCTGCCAGCTTCCTCGCACCCCTCTCCAGTCTGAGCACGGCTTGCCAATCACCCACATGTGGAATACACATAGGGACCAGCACTCAAAGGAAAAAATTGAGGTTACTGTAACTGGAAGTTCTTAGAGACGTGTGGTCCCTGTCTGATTTCCCCTACCTGCCCTCTGGCCACTCTGCTTTGGATCCTGTTGGATTCATGGGAAGAAGGGGAATTGGAGAGGCATCAACCAGCACTGCCTCTTACGCCCTCGGGTCAGGAACATGAGGAGACCTACCATGTATGTGCAAGCCAACCGACACTGCTTGCTAGAATTTCTAGACTCAGAGGCATGGTGTGCATGCTTATCCACATGTGGAATACAAAGAGGGACCACACATCTTGAAGAACTTTCAGTTACAGTCAGTAGCCTCCATTTAAAACAAAACAGTTTCAAAAAATTTACTCTTACATCATTCATGTATTTTATGTGTACTTTTCAAAGCAATCCTCTCAACTTTGTGTGCATTATATATATTATACACACAAGATTCATGAGCATACCCTATTGCAGTGAAAGCATGAATCAAGCACTGCAAGAACTTAAATCTATTAAAGAGAAAGAAATGGCTGCAAGTTAAAAAAATGTATAAACTAGTCAATATGAATGTCTAAGATTATATTTACAAGATGGAAAAATCCCTCCTATTTTAGTTAATAGACACTAGACATCTTGATGAGATTCTCCCTGAAAATCTACTTCTTCCCGTACATCTACAAGAAATTAGCTACATCTATGTATTTCATGTACAATTTTTAAAAGTGCTTACTTAAGAGCCAAATCACATTTTCAAAAGTCACTTTGGAGATGAAGTGTAACAGTTTGGAAATGTGTTTGAACATGAATTTCAGTTTGATTTTACGAATGTGTATGTTTATACCTTTGTGGTTGTCTTTTACTGTCTTCCTTCATGTGAAGAGGCAGAGGGGGAGGAGCCAACCACTAACCCAGGGTGGGCAAAGTCAGAGTGGTCTCACCCTGCCCCCTGGAAGTCAATGAGCGGGACAGGAAGTATAAAGGTTGAACCCAGCAGCTCAGTTGATGGCAAGTGGCTGGAGGAGACAGACGCCTTCCACCTGCTCCAGGAGTTGGAGCCTGAGGAGAATCCTGGCCGCGCCAAATATTGGCCAGAGTTGCTGCCATCGCCAACAGACCTGTGCACGGAGGAGTGGCTGTGGCCACTGCCAGATACCTACCCCAAGAGTCAGAGGACCCTACAGAGTCAGGTACACCCTAAGGGGAAGGTAGGAAGTGGCCCAGGGCAGCAGACTCCAGCACTGCCTCATATTGACTTATGAGGAGAGGCTGAGGGAACTGGGCCACTTCCTACCTTCCCCAGTTCCCTCAGCCTCTCCTCATAAGTCAATATGAGGCAGTGCTGGAGTCTGCTGCCCTGGGCCACTTCCTACCTTCCCCAGGGCAGCAGACTCCATCACTGCCTCATATTGACTTATGAGGAGAGGCTGAGGGAACTGGGGATGTTTAGTCTTCAGAACAGAAGAATGAGGGGGGATTTGATAGCTGCTTTCAACTACCTGAAAGGGGGTTCCAAAGAGGATGGCTCTAGACTGTTCTCAGTGGTAGCAGATGATAGAACAAGGAGTAAAGGTCTCAAGTTGCAGTGGGGGAGATTTAGCTTGGATATTAGGAAAAACTTTTTCACTATGAGGGTGGTGAAACACTGGAATGCGTTACCTAGGGAGGTGGTGGAATCTCCTTCCCTAGAAGTTTTTAAGGTCAGGCTTGACAAAGCCCTGGCTGGGATGATTTAGTCGGGGATCGGTCCTGCTTTGAGCAGGGGGTTGGACTAGATGACCTCCTCAGGTCCCTTCCAACCTTGATATTCTATGATTCTATGATCTCTTTGCTTGTGCTTTGTGCCTGATTTCCCCCACCCTGTGTCTTTTTTGTCTGTTTGGATTGTATCCGGTGTATGGCCCATGATGTGTCTTACTGTTTAGAAAAAGCCTTGTACATTTTTGATGCTTCCACAGTACAAATAGTGAATAGTAATACTGTGTGTGCATGCATGCGTAAATATATATACACATACATGTTTGTTAATGCATTGAGTGTGAGGAATTATAAATGCAGAAGCTGGGAAGTTCACAAGATAATGTTCAGCCAAGTTCACTCATCCATGTTGTACATACACTGTATTTTTTGGTGTCCGCTGATCAATTTAGGGCACAGTCCTGCTAAGTGTTACTCCTATGTGTCGTCACACTGAATGGAGCTATGCATACATGTAAGAGTAACTCTTTGCAATATATACATTTAAATGGAAAAATAGAAGTAGAATAGGAATTGAAAATATCTTGCTCAATAATAGGGGCTGGAAATGCAGAGATATTGACAATAGTCAGTGTTTTTTAACTCCAAGCCTTGTGCTTCTATGCCAAATGCTAGCTTGATGGAGAGAAGGAGCAGGATGATATGTTTTGCTTGTGTCCAGCCTAGAGCTGTTTGAAAACACACTATAGAGGCTCACTGTGGACTAAGAGCATACTCAGTGGAGTTGGAACATTCAGAAAATTAAAAGCAAGCGCCCAGCAACTTCTACAGAGCATGTAGAAATAGTGATTTTTTTACTACATCTTGTAACCAGGGTGGATAAAAATGATTTTGTTTTTTATTTAAATAAAATGATTTTTGAAGAAACAACCTTTCTAAAGATAGTGTATCTTAATTAAAACTATAGCTCAAAGATATCTCATCATGGAATAGGAATTAATTCTAATTCTGTAGTATGAGACAATATGTTCATGTAATATTTAAGAAAAAAGTTTTGTAAATGAGTTCCAAAAGTTCATGGATTATAGACCCAATTTTATGGTGTTTCAGGGGCTTCTGTATAGATTTAGGTTAATCTTTCTATGTACCCAATGGGACTCCATGCTCAGTCTAGAACATACCATCAGAGATGCTTAGTTTTGCCGTTCTCAAACTGAGAATTTGTGTCTCCAGAGATAACATGCTTGTTAACAGCAAAAGTGTTTTTAAATATATAGAGGTGAGAAATAAGTCCTCAACCCTATTGTCCCTCTGCAAGTTTGTGTACACAGAGTCAATCCCTTACCTCTCTCTAAAAGGTGCAAAGTTTCAAAAAGTTCAATGAATAGAAGATTGCTGAGGGCAGAATACGTCTGGACAAGGAGAATAAGTCTGGAGATAAATGTGAGAATTTAGGGACATATGCTTGTTTTGTTAAAATATTATATGTTTGCAGTTGAAGAAAAATTCAGAATACTTAACGTTGTTCTTTTAGTTAAATAAAACAATTTAAATGTTTGTCTGGTGATGTTCTCTTCCTAATACAGCATGGCAAGAAAATCCTCAATTAATGATTAACCTGTTGAATTGGAGATAGTTCACCTTCCAATGACTTCATAAATATTTGCTTCAATTACATTTGGTAAATGGAATAACCAAACAATCATTCATTTTCTGATATAGCTGTAAAACTAATCTGAAAAGTTTTCAAAATAAATCACCGTTTAAAAATGTATAGTGTGTACCTTCTAAAAATGAAACCTACATCTGTCTCTGAGTTGTGAATCAATTTGATTTAAATCAAATCCACCCTGCTTGTAACTGTCAAAGCCGAAAAATTTTTCAAGGGAATAATGAAAGACACTTCTCTGACCTATGTACTTTCCTGCTGCAAAGCCTCAAGTTTCTAGTAGAGGACCCTGAGGCACTAGAACAATTCAAAAAATAATGGATTTTTTTTTTTAGCCATTGCCGATACTCTTTTTCACTAGCCTGGTTCTTGAAACACTATTGTTGCTCAAGCTTTCCAAAACTTTAAATCTGAGGCAGATAGTAAGCATGTAGCAAACCCAAATGGGTAAGGCTTGTTAGCGTTTTAAGTATCTGAAACAGAGGTTTATAGAGGAAACTGTAAGATAGTCTTAACTGTTCACCTATAATACATAAATACATTTCAATATTTTATTCAGGGAGGACCAAAGTTCCACTAAAGATGGTTCACAATAACCAAGGCAGCATCTTCTCTGTTTAACAGGGAACATGGGTAAGAGAGCACAATATAAAAAATATGAGCAAGAAAGAGAGAGTCTATTAGTGTATGTAAATATACACTTCTCCAATAAAACTCTTATATTGCATTGTGATCAGGAACACCACTCACCACTTGTCTGGTGCCTCCTCCGGGTCACTCTGGGGATTAGCTCATTAGGGCAATGCCCATTCCTGTGGTTGCATGCCATCACTTTGTCTCTCTGATCTGTAGCCCCTCTCTCACTCCAGGAACTGTAGCATCCTCTTCCTGATGCAGCTGTCTGGCCAGGTCACTCAGCGTTCTTCCCTTTCAAGATATATCCAAAGTTTTTCCTTCAGCAGTCCTAGCCCATCTTCCCATTCACTGCCTCAGGTGCCACTCCTTCAGTGACTGGTAGGGGTACCCGGGCCTGCCATGTACTCTGGGTTCCAGTTCAACAGTTCTGGGCTTTCCTCTCCCAGCCTTTACTGCTCCTTCCCTGGACTGCTTCCTACAACTCCTGGTTCCCCTCCATGCTCTAGGTGTACCAGCTCCAAACCCTCTTCCCAGTCAGTGACTGTAGCCTACACATCTCTGCAGCCTCTAAACACTCCTCTCTCCCAACAGTCTCTGTTGTCAGCTTCCTGGCTTTATAGGCCCCACCTATTTCTGCACAGATGAACCTGTTTGCAGTCAATTCTCTGCTTTGAGCAGGGGTTGGACTAGATGACCTCCTGAGGTCCCTTCCAACCCTGATATTCTATGATTCCCTGGCTCATCCTCCACCTGCAGCCTGTGAAGTTAATTGACCCACCTGGACATCTTAACCCCTTCCTGTCCTGTGTGGGGTGGACACGTCATCACATGCATATACTAGTTTCCGTATGTAAATGCTGTAAATTGACAGGATTAAATTGAGCATTGTATAGAATTATCCAGCATATGGAAGAAATTATAATTAATAAGAACAAAATATCTGAAAACAAAACTGTAAAACTTTGGGAATTTGGCTGGGGGGAAGGGCTGAGACAGTAATCTTAATTTTCTTTATAGAAGTTTCAAATTAAAAATATATTAAAAAAGAAAAGAAGGAAAACACGCTGCAGCCAAATTCAAGACAAAGAGAGAATTATTTGAAGTATAATTATATTTGTTTGCATAGCTATGTTGTTGTTCCTTTTTATCTAGCTATGGATGCTATATTACTGAAAATGGAGTAAGATGCTGTTAAAATAACCATTTTGATTGTTTTTAAGTCTTTCACTCCCATTTTCAATTTTTGATCCGGGGGGGGGGGCAGGTAAGAAAGTATGATCAGTAAAGCTGGCTGAAACTTAGGATTTCTGGTTCGTAATTTCTGGTTTCAAAATTTGGTTTTGAAGATTGTTGCTTTTCCGAACTGGAATGAAACCAGTTTTTAAAATGTCATGCAAACTGGAAATCGCCCCAAAATTAGTTTAGGAAACACTGACACAAAACAAAATCTGCTCCCCAGGAGGCACTGCTGTTAAATGAAATTCACATTCTTGTCAGTTTCACTGAGAAGCTGCCACAGTTCTCAGGGTGTGAGACTCTGGGAGGGCCCCACCATGCGGACTGCACCAGATCCTGGAAATCTGTCCCAAGACTTCCCAGATCTGTGGCAGGGAGCGTGGAAGCCCTGAGAGCCCCAGCTTCCAGGCTCCCTTCCACAGAGCCAGGGTGGAGCCCAGGATCCTAGGGCTTTCAAGCTCCTAGTTCCACAGCAGGGAGCTTAGAGCTGCCAACCCTGGAAGACTGAGGTTTATAGGCCTGGAGGCAGTCATCACGCACAGTTCCAAAGCTGAGAGGGAGGCAGGGAGGTAAAGTACCTTGGCTGGCTGGCTGGCTGTTCGGCTCAAAGAGGTGAGGAGGCAGAGCACTGGAGCTTTTTGGCCCTGGGGCTCCTGGAGTTGCAAGGCAGGCTGAGCACCTGGGCACTGTGCTCCTCTGTCTCCCAGAGCTGTGAGGGAGGCAGCCCTCCTGGAAAGCTTTTGGCAGACAGTGAAACTGAGACAAGCCTTCCAGGTGGACAAAATGGAAAAAAAATTCTTGTGAACAATTTTGTTTTTTGCAAAAAGGGCATTTTTTTAATTGGAAAATCATTCGGACAAATTTTCAAACAGCTTTAATTATCGAGCCCACATTACAGATGGGGTTACAGCAGCATGGATGTTGAGATACATCCCATGTCTGAGAGGAAACTAGCATCAGGTCAGGAATAGATAGATGACACTAGGGTGCCTTCCTTGTCCTACCTTCAAGATACCCTGAAGCTTAAATCTCCATCCACTTCTAGCTGCTGGAGGGGAGAGGGAGCTTCCTCTCTCTGCTCGTTCCACATGTTGGGCGCTGTGAGGAAGCGGGAGAGTTTCTACCATTCTACCCTTCTCCCACATCACTATGTCTGCGGCAGGAAGGGGTTGAAAAGAGGCGGCTGCGGCTCTAGCTTCCCTCCTCAGCCTGTAGTTTGCTTTTGTTTGTCCTCTGTGAATAGCTCCACCACTAGCCTGCCTTTGCTGCACTTCATAGCTTTGCGAGCTGTCAGCATCTCTAGCATGAAGCTGGTAAGTTTCCTGTCTGTTTTGTGGCACCCACCAGATTTAGAAGCTGTGAACCTGACCACAATTGGATTAATTTCATTCTGCTGCTGTTTGGCAAAGCTGTGAGTGACTACAGAGGCCATGTCAGAAGAGGCATTGCATTTGGGCACTTGGAAAGTTTACTTCACAACAAAGGCTAGAAACTTTGTTTAAAAAAATTGTTACATTTTGCAGAACTTCATGTCTTACTACACCATGCTCACCATGAAAAGCTTCCCACTTCCCATTAACAAGTAGGCAAATAGCTATTTCGTGCTTGAGCTACAAACTTTGTTTGATAAAAATATAAAGAAAGGAAGTGAACCTTTTAAAGAGATGTTACTGCTGTTTGGGATGTATGGGGGTTGTTGCTTTTTCAAAAACACAATGGATTCAGGGAAATAAATTGGTTAACAAGTCCTGGCCTGAACAATTGTACTGTATACCTACATAGTTGTAACCTTTGCCAGCCAATCAAATGTCTCCCTTTCATAATGACATGTAATTCATAGTTACCTACCAACTTCACTGTATAGGAGTCAGTTTTCTATTTTTAAGTTTTAAATAAACAGATTTAACAATAAATTAAAGGGAAACGATTTTTAAGCAGATAAATTAAACTGAAAGCTAAAAGATATGCCTTTAGCAATATTTTTTCTTTAAGAGCTTTCATTCACAATAAGCATCAGTGTCTACTATGTATGGTTTAATTTATCACATCAAATTAAAAAAGAGCTGTGAGCAAAATTCATAATTCACAGCTGTGACATTGCATCCTTTAATTATAGGCTGAGAGGTTTTTTTCCATAGACCTGAAAGGCTTGGAGGATTGATAATCTGATACAGAGCCTTTTAGCTCTAGATAACCCATTCAAATCTGGCCCAGATTGGTAGCTTCTGAAAGCTCAGTGGTTTATGTCAAATAATTTGATCTCCTATTTCTTGGTGGCCAGAAGTTGGGCTATGATAGTGCAGTAACTGTGGGAGCCATTATTTTCTCAGCAATAGTTTAATGCTCACACATTTCTATAACCTTCTAAAATTATTATTAAGAAAGGAGGGACATCAGTGTTGTCCTCTTCCCTTTCTGAAATATATCATATGATCTTTAACTTCCACCTGGACAACTGCCATTGATGGGAAAGGGGTCTTCTCATGTGAAGTATGGTATCTCTAACAGTGCAGCCCAAGACAACTTGGTTTGGTACAGGTTTTCAATCCACAGTCTTCTGCCCGATTATAGGAGTATATTTCTTTTTATGAGACTGATGGTGTTCCACAGAGGAAGCATGGAGAGGAAATACTGTGCATGACTATGATTATCTCATGACTCATAAGAGAGGTAACTTTGGACAAAGCTACTTATTGTTAGACTTGTAGCTCCCTTTGCTGAATGGATGCTCCTGAATTTTGCATTTAGCTTTGATGAGAAGTTCTTACCCCAGTTTCTGTGGGTCAAAATAATAATCAGGTGAGCATGGGAGCGAACCCATTACTTTAATGAACTATAGAAGGGATTCAAGGAATTATATGTAAGTTTTTCAAAGTAAGCTATGGTTTATTCATAAGAACATAAAAATGGCCATACTGGGTCAAACCAAAGGTCCATAAAACCCAGTATCCTGTCTTCCAGCAGTGGCTAATGCCCGGTGTCCCAGAGGGAATTAACAGAACAGGTAATCCTCAAGTGGTCCATCCCCTGTTGCCCATTCCCAGCTTCTGGCAAACAGAGGCTAGGGACACCATCCCTGCCCATCCTGGCTAATAGCTATTGATGAACCTAGTCTCCATGAATTTATCTAGTTCTTTTTTTGTACCCTGTTATAGTCTTGGCCTTCACAACATCCTCTGGCAAGGAGTTCCACAGGTTGACTGTGCACTGTGTGACAAAACACACAGTGTTTGTTTTAAACCTGATGCATATTAATTTCATTTGGTGGCCCCTAGTTCTTGTTATGAGGAGTAAATAACACTTCCTTATTAGTTTCTCCACACCAGTCATGATTTTATAGACCTCTATCATATCCCCCTTAGTTGTCATTTTTCCACGCTGAAAAGTCCCAGTCTTATTAATCTCTCCTCATAGCGCAGCCGTTCCATACCTCTAATCATTTTTGTTGCCCTTTTCTGAACCTATTCCAATTCCAATATATCTTTTTTGAGATGGGGCAACAACATCTGCATGCAGTATTCAAGATGTGGGCGTACCATGGATTTATACAGAGGCAATATGATATTTTCTGTCTTATTATCTATCCCTTTCTTAATGATTCCCAACATTCTGTTCACTTTTTTGACTGCCGCTGCACACTGAGTGGATATTTTTAGAGATCTATCCATAATGACTCCAAGATTGCTTTCTTGAGTGGTAATAGCTAATTTAGACCCCATCATTTTATATATATAGTTGGGATTATGTTTTCCAATGTGCATTATTTTGCATTTATCAACATTGGCTTTCAAGTGCCATTTTGTTGCCCAGTCATCCAGTTTTGAGAGATCCTTTTGTCTCTCTTTGCAGTCTGCCTGGGACTTAACTATCTTGAGTAGTTTTGTATCATCTGCAAATTTTGCCACCTCACTGTTTACCCCTTTTTCCAGTCGCATTTATGAATATGTTGAATAGGACTGGGCCCAGTACAGTCCCTGGCAGGACACCACTATTTACCTCTTTCCATTCAGAAAACTGGCCATTTATTCCTACCCTTTTTTCCCTACCTTGTAACCAGTTACCAATCCATGAGAGGACCTTCCCTCTTATCCCGTGACAGTTTACTTTGCTTAAGAGCCTTTGGTGAGGGACCCTGTCAAAGGCTTTCTGAAAATCTAAGCACACACTAGATCCCCCTTGTCCACATGCTTGTTGACCCCCTCAAAGAATTCTAGTAGATTGGTGAGGCATGATTTCCCTCTACAAAAACCATGTTGACTATTCTCCAACAAATTATGTTCATCTATGTGTCTGACAATTTTGTTCTTTACTATAATTTCAACCAGTTTGCCCGATACTGAAGTCAGGCTTACCAGCCTGTAATTGCTGGGGGTCTCCTCTGGAGCCCTTTTTAAAAATTGGCGTCACGTTAGCTATTCTCCAGTCATTTGGTACAGAAGCGGATTTAAATGATAGGTTACAGACTACAGTTAGTAGCCCTGCCGTTTCACATGTGAGTTCCTTCAGAAATCTTGGGTGAATCCCATCTGGTTCTGGTGACTTATTACTGTTTACATTCTCAATTTGTTCCAAAACCTCCTCTAATGACACCTCAATCTGGGACAGTTACTCAGATTTGTCACCTAAAAAGAATGGCTCAGGTTTGAGAATCTTTCTCAGAGCCTCAGCTGTGAAGACCAATGCAAAGAATTCATTTATTTTCTCCGCATTGGCCTTATCATCCTTGAGTGCTCCTTTAGCATCTTGATCGTCCAGTGCCCCACTGGTCGTTTAGCAGGCTTCCTGCTTCTGATGTACTTAAAAAATTTTTGCTATTACTTTTTGAATCTTTGGCTAGCTGTTCTTCAAATTCTTTTTTGGCCTTCCTAATTATATTTTTACACTTCATTTGCCAGAGTTTATGCTCCTTTGTATTTTCCTCACTGGGATTTAACTTCCACTTTGTAAAGAATGCCTTTTTCCCTCTCACTACTTCTCTTACTTTGTTGTTTAGCCACGGTGACTCTTTTTTGGTTGTCTTACTGTATTTTTTAATTTGGGATATACATTTAAGTTGAGCTTCTATTATGGTGTCTTTAAAAAGTTTCCATGCCACTTGTCAGGATTTTACTTTTAGTGCTGTACCTTTTAATTTCTGTTTAACTAACCTCCTCATTTTTGTGTAGTTCCCCTTTCTGAAATTAAATGCTACAGTGTTGGGCCACTGTGGTGTTTTCCCCGCCATGGAGATGTTAAATTTAATTATATTATGGTCACTATTACCAAGCAGTCCAGCTATGTTCACTTCTTGGACCAGATCCTGTGCTCCACTTAGAACTAAATCAAGAATTGCCTCTCTTGTGGGTTCCAGGACTAGCTGCTCCAAGAAGCAGTCATTTAAGGTGTCAAGAAACTTTATCTCTGCATCCCATCCTGAGGTGACATGTACCCAGTCAATATGGGAGTAGTTGAAATCCCCCATTATTATTGAGTTTTTTATTTTAATAGCCTCTCTAATCTCCCTGAGCATTCACAGTCACTATCACCATCCTGGTCAGGTGGTCGGTAATATATCCCTACTACTATATCCTTATTATTTGAGCATGGAATTACTATCCTTAGAGATTCTGTGGTACAGTTTGGTTCATTTAAGATTTTTGCTTCATTTGATTCTATGCTTTCTTTCACATATAGTGCCACTACCCCACCAGCACCACCTGTGCTGTCCTTCTGATATATTTTGCACCCTGGTATTACTGTGTCCCATTGATTATCCTCATTCCACCAACTTTCTGTGATGCCTCTTATATCAATATCCTCATTTAATACGAGGCACTATAGTTCACCCATCTTATTATTTAGACTTTGGTGTGTGTGTATATATATATAGCATTGGTATATAAGCACTTAAAAACTTGTCACTTTTTAGCTGTTTCTCATTACATGATGTAATTGAATGGGACTCTATTTCATTTGACTGTTGCCCATCAGTTCCTACCTGTATTTTATCATCTTCCATATTCTCCTCCTTACTAGGACATAGAGAATCTCCGTTATTAGATCCTCCCCTGAGGGATGTCTCAGTCCGAACCACGTGCTCCTCCATACCTGTCGGCTTTCCCCCAGCCCTTAGTTTAAAAACTGCTCTATGACCTTTTTAATGTTAAATGCCAGCAATCTGGTTCCATTTTGGTTTAGGTGGAGCCCACCCATCCTGTATAGGCTTCCCCTTTCCCAAAGTTTCCCCAGTTCCTAATACATTTAAACCCCGCCTCCATACACCATTGTCTCATCCACACATTGAAACCCTGCCGGTTCCGCCTAACTGGCCCTGCGCATTCAATCCAATGAAAGCTGATTAAATATCTTGGTTCTTTGAGTGATTGCACATGTGCATTCCACTCTTGGTGTGTGCATGCCCCGAACACAATTGTTGGAAATTTTTCTCTCAGTAGTACCTATCGGGACACTTCAAGTGTCCTCCGCTGCCATGTGCCACTGCATGCAGGTGTAAAAGATGGAGCTTCCCCAAATCCCTCTCAGTTCCTTCTTACTGCCCATGACAGTTATTGGAATATGTTGGTCTTGCTTTAGCAAGATTTCTCAGGGTGTATTTCTTGTATGTAGTTACATAACTGTATAGTTCTTAGTGTTAGTGAAAAGTTTGTTTAATGACAGTTTTTTCTTAGTTCCACAATTTTGGGGTTCCGTTTATTGGTACCAAGGAATGCCTTGGTCGCTGGGCTTTGAGCTCTGTCTTTCATGGTTGAAGCGGATGCCAATGAGCGACCTGCGCTCTTGCTGTTTAAACTATTTGGGCGAGTCTCACATTCGGGATCAGTGCCAGATTTGCAAGGACTTCAAACGAGGACCGAAAGAGATTGAGTGGCCATTGTCGGTGGTACTGTCTTTGACTCTTGTGTACTGGTCAGAGTGTCACATTCCGGGGTGCAAACCAGACTAGTGGGGGGTTGTCATCATCTGCCCTGCAACCATGGGTGCCGCACAATGGTGTGGTGCTGTGGCTGCCACCTGGGCTGCTCACAAACAGCCAGACAGAATACAGGTCATGCCTTGAGTGTCTGTGTATATAGCTGCAGCCTGCCAGCTACACACCAGTCACACTTGGCTTCCAGCTGCTTCAGTTACTGCTTTCAGAGTGACCCCAACACACTCGCAGTCCTGAATTTTTTCCACAATGTGTATTCTGAGACAGTGTAAGGATACGGTGTGAAAACAGATTCCATTGTAATTAATGAGGATAAACCAATAGGTAAAAATTTCAAAAATACCCAAGTAAGTTAGGAACCTGATTTCCAATTTAAAATGTAACTTAGAAGCCTAACACCCACTGACTTTCAAAGAGACTTAGGACAAAAATTTGAAATGTGTCTAAGTAACTTAGGCTCCTAAGTCCCATTCTGAAAAGTGAGCTGGGCAGTTGGAAGCCGACGTCTCATTCTTTTGAAACTGGGACAGGTGCTTAGACACTTTGATGCTTTTAAAAATGTCACACAAACACCACCTTCAGCCCCAGGACATGGCAGCCTCAATGCACGAGTTTGGGACTACAGGGAAAAAGGGAGAGAGAACAGAAACAGGAATCTAAAATAAAAAAACCCATTAATTTACATTGTTTAAATACCATAAATACATTTTAAATATTGTTTTTAAAGGAATTACTTTTTAAGACTATAGCTATACATAAACATGATCTTTTTCTTGATACCATTTAATTTTTAAGAACTAATTTTACTGCTCTTTCATCGTCTGTACAGGTATTTATTGTAGTTGTATTGCCTATATCTCAGTTCCATGACATTTATTCTCAGTGGTACTCTTCTATTAATTAATCTGTATATAGGGGCTTCATAGATAAAATAGCATCTGGCTAGAGATCATTCACAGGGCTGTGTGGGAGCCTTGATCCAGAGTGAGTTTAAAACACGGGCAGTAGCACTATCAATATCTTGGGCAATTTGCCTCCCTAAAATATAAGTCAGAGAATGTATCTCATTCTGGGATTTGCACTAGAATCTGTCACTCATCCAATGATAGAAATAACTTCTAAAAAAATCTGATTGGAAAAATTAGAGTATATCAGCTTTCCAGGATGGCCTCTGGTGCTCCCCTCCTCTCTATTTTGGAAGGGTGTTGGCTAACTAGCAGTGGATTGGTCGAGTATTTGGGATTGATTTTTGTCACCCGGTGGAAACAAAACTCTGCCTAAAATGTGGCTTAAAAAACTATTTATTTTTAAAACTTGGCTAAACGGAAGGTCTGGGGTCCCTGATTTTTTCAGACACACAAGTTAGATAATAAAAGTGTATTACTTCCTTTGTTTCCTCCCATGTGTGACTTCATGCTTTTTTCACACCATTCCCGATGTCTGGTACACAAAGTGTACACCAAAACCAAGATATAAAAAAAAAGGAGCCTGAATTTAGGCTCCCAAATGCCTCTCCTTTCCTACTTCAAATGGTTCATGTATGTTGTGTAGGCAGGCTGTTCCACAGGAATATAAAGTGCCTGCTAGCCCTTGAGTAATTTATTTAATTACAGATTTCTGGATCAATAATATTATGTTCAATATCTTAATGTTTTAGCATATATGTTTATTCATATGATACAATATAATAAGTTATATGTACAGCATTAAACAAAACTATTAGAAATGATGCCTTTAGGCAAGGTATTCAGAAGTATTCTGTTTTATTCCTGTACATCTTTTGTGTAACACAATAAAAATTTCTCTGTATACTAAATAAAATAATGTTAAATAGTCTGTGTGCACATTGGCATCATTAATTTCAAGGGCCTAATGTTCCTCAAGGCTCAATAAACAAATGATCACTGTTTGTCTTTACATAAGTACACGATGTGTTAATATTAAATGAAACAATAAATGTCAGACCAGTCCTACAGTTGTAGGACAACACTGTAGTTATATACTGGCATAAGAAAAATAGCAACTTTCCTTTTTATTAGAGATGGGCTCAAACTGCAAAATTCAGATCTTGCCTGAAATCCTGGCCCCACTGAAGTCAATTGGGGTTGTGTTATCTCATCTCTATTTTTTAAATGTGAAAGTATTTTTTTTAAGAAAGCAGCAAACTTCCTTTCAGGACAGAATTATAATCAAATTTGGCATTTGCAAACTAATTAAGGGAAGTATTTTTATAATTTCCATAGAACAGGTAGGAAAAGAAGATTTCAAAGAGAAACTAAACGGATAATTAAGTTATGTAGCTCCCAGACTACATGAAATAAGTTCTGAAAAGATCAGCAAATTAGATGCTAAATAGTGATATTAAACATTCAGCACATAATTATAGCCCTGTCACAGAAAAGGTGTGTGTGCTCACTGGTGGAAAACTGGTTGTTAGTTTCAAGAATATGACTGATATTTTTATCACACATTAGCTCAGTCATGCAATTTATAATTAAAAAAGTATTACTTTGTAAGTCATGGAATTTGTTTTAATTTAGTAATAACTCTCACTGAAATCTGTCACCACACCATTCTAGCAATGAACTGAACTGTAGATTAACCAACTGGGTTGTTAACAGCTACTGGCTTCTAGCCTCTGCACTTGTAGGTTTAAAAAACCCACTATCTCAAGAAAAATAGAGATTTGTTAACTTTTAAACAAATAAATTGATAGGTTGCTGCTGTGGACAACCTCAAACTAAAGCTTCCATGGTTTGTTTAACCCTGTGAGCTGTGTTCATGTTCATATCAGATTTTTACAAGAGCACAGCTTTTCAAATACCACGCGATTCGCTACATTTTCTTCCTTTTCAAGTATTTTACTAAATCTTCCTTTTTAGTTCTCGCTGGCTTCTGCAGGTGCAGAGTATGCACCATTTTCGTCTGGAATTCCTCTGTTTGGAATAGAACTTAAGAAGCACAGACGTCATGGCTTGTAACGCAAAATGGCTTGTAATGCAATAGACAAGTGTTTGTCTATAAATACAGAGAATAGAAAAAATACTGTCCTTTTAATTTAAGAGCAATCACTGCCACCTTTCTTACCAGTATGTCTTGTCAGTTAACAGTTTGCATTTACAATTTCTGAAATGTCTGCATGAACCAAGAATGCTCTAACACATTACATACAGTCATTTGAAGCACTTGGCTCATGTAGACTCCAGAAGTAACTTTTTTCATACAGTATAATTAGTTAATCTAAGCACCTCTTGATTCAACAAATCTGTAGTATGTATAAGGAATGAAATTGGTTACAATTACATGTGTTAGAGCTGGTAGAAATGTGCATGCCTTATCTGTATTCCATGGTACTGTATCTAACTGTAGATTGAACAGAGCCCCAGGTGATAGAACTATCCTCAGATAATAATTAAATGGGCTTTCTTCAAAGCCAGACAGGCTATTAGCAGATTGACCTGTACCTGTACTTGTAAACTTTGTGGAAAATGGATATTAGTGTCCACTTACTATCAGTAACTGTTTAACAAAAAGAAAAGGAGTACTTGTGGCACCTTAGAGACTAACCTTAGAGACTAATTGGTTAGTCTCTAAGGTGCCACAAGTACTCCTTTTCGTTTTGCAAATACAGACTAACACGGCTGTTACTCTGAAACCTGTTTAACAAAAGCCATTCTGTTCAATTACATATTTCATGTTGAACTTCTCAGAAGAATTTTTGCCCTTGTTTATTTTGTGGGTGATAAATTCAGTTGCAAATCTTGCCTCACTTTATTCTTTGCGGTGAATGTGAGGAGTGTATGAGAAAACCACCGATTCTTTTAAGTCTCTGCCCTGTGCTCTTGAAGCATTGCTCTTGGGATCAATGTTCTTGCACATCCTTTGGAAAAGATGCTCACATCAGGATGTAACCACTTGTTCAGGTGAAGGCATCACTTGCGCCCACTCCAAAATATCTGCACACAAAGATTCAACAGCATCTAACCGCTCAATTTGCACGAGTTTGGTTAGAAGTTCTGGGATACTGTAGCCGGCTGTGCTGATGCGGTCGAAGAGCTGCATGCCATCTGTCATACCACCTATTTCATCCCTCTTTAGTCCAAAGCTCTCAGCAAGGTGGCGCCATGTTTTCACAATAGCTTTTTCTGAGTTGTATGTTGAGCTGAGCATCCTGCTGGTCTTTTCCAGGCAATCAAATGGCAGCTCTGTGGGACTGAGACCTGTGAATTAAAAATTCCTAAGAGTCAGAAGTTCAATATACAGATCTTGATGACGACTAGAAATGTTCCCTTGTTCAGTACTATAATATTATTAGCATAAGCTTTAAATGTTAAATAATAGGTACACCCAAAAAATCATGAGAGTAACACACTTTGCCTGGTACTCGTCTCTTTGGGTTACTGACACATGAGTATTTTGACACAGATAGGCCTAAATGAATAGCCCCAAATGACAGTATCAAATTGGAAAGTCTTGAAAGAGAGAAAAAACTGAAACAGGAGAGAGGATAAGAGAAGAATGCATGTGTGAATTTGGGTGGGAAATAACTAAGATAAGAACATAGAACATAAGAACGGCCATACTGGGTCAGACCAATAGTCCATCTAGCCCAGTATCCTCTCTTCTGACAGTGGCCAATGCCAGAGGCTTCAGAGGGAATAAACAGCACAGGTAATCATCAAGTGATCCACTTCCTGGTGCCCATTCCCAGATCCCAGCAAACAGAGACTTGGGACACGTCAGAGCATGGTTTTGCATCCCTGCCCATCCAGACTAATAGCCATTGATGGACTTATCCTCCATGAACTTATCCAGTTCTTTTCTGAACTCTGTTACAGTCTTGACCTTCACAACATCCTCTGGCAAAGAGTTCCACAGGTTGACTGTGCGTTCTGTGAAGAAATACTTCCTTTTGTTTGTTTTAAACCTGCTGCCTATTAATTTCGTTTAGTGACCCCTAGTTCTTGTGTTATGAGAAGGAGTAAATAACACTTCCTTATTTACTTGCTCCACGCCAGTCATGATTTTATAGATCTCTGTCATATCCCCCTGAGTCGTCTCTTTTCCAAGCTGAAAAATCCCAGTCTTGTTAATCTCTCCTCATATGGATTCTTAACTGAGTTGTGTATTGCCATACTACTTTATCCCTTTCTCAGCTAATCCTGAAGTAGCTGTCCCAGGGAATATATTGTAGATGTATCCCTAGTGAGCACTTCAACAGATGTAGCTAAGCATGTTTAGTATAAGAGTTTCATTTTGGCTTTGCAAACTGGCCAGCAGCCACCAATTTTCTAGTGGTACAAAATTCAGTTATTTAAGGGCACAGAGAATACTCTGCTGACAATAATCCTCTCCCACAGATGGCTCAGTGTTTGACTCTCCACTGACTCTGATTCTCTCTGTCTCTATAATTGGAAGGTGGTCTTGCAGGGATGAGATGAGCACAGGTGGTACCATGATGCCTACTGCCTCCATGCATATAAGTTCCTGCAAGAGTTTTATTGTTGAAGTACCTCCATAGGAGATCTTGGTCAATATTAGCACTGATCATGTGGCTGAATGGATGCTCTTTGCTAGACAGTTTCTCCATAATACTAGATGTAGTACAGGAGACAGTATCAGCAACAAATAATTAAACATCAATTTGTGAACACCTAGAAGATAATAAGGTGATAAGTAACAGCATGGATTTGTCAAGAACAAATTGTGTCAAACCAACCTAATAGCTTTTTTAGACAGGGTAACAAGCCTGGTAGATGTGATATATCTTGACAGTAGTAAGGCTTTTGATACTGTCTTGCATGAGTTTCTCATAAACAAACTAGGGAAATGCAGCCTAGATGCAGCTACTATATGGTGGGTGCAGAACTGGTTGGAAAACCGATCCCAGAGAGTAGTTATCAGTGGTTCACAGTCAAGCTAGAGGGGCATATCAAGTGGGGACCCACAGCGATCGGTTCTGGGTCTGGTTCTGTTCAATATCTTCATCAATGATTTAGATAATGACATAGTACACTTATAAAGTTTGCGGACGATACTACGCTGGGAGGAATTGGAAGTGCTTTGCGGGACAGGATTATAATTCAAAATGATCTGGACAAACTGGAGAAATGGTCTGAAGTAAATAGGGTGAACTTCAATAAGGACAAATGCAAAGTACTCCATTTAGGAAGGAACAATCAGTTGCACACATACAAAATGGGAAATGGCTGCCTAGGAAAGAGTACTGCAGAGAGGGATCTGGGGGTCATAGTGGATCACAAGCTAAATATGAGACAGCAGTGTAACACTACAAAAAAAAAAAAGAGAACATCATTCTAAGATGTATTAGCAGGAGTGTTATAATCAAGACATGAGAAGTAATTCTTCCGCTCTACTCCGTGCTGACAAGACCTCAGCTGGAATTACTGTGTCCAGTTCTGGGTGCCACATTTCAGGAAAGATGTGGACAAATTGGAGAAAGTCCAGAGAAAAACAACAAAAATTATTAAAGATCTAGAAAACCTGACCTATGAGGGAAGATTGAAAAAATTGGATTTGTTTAGTCTGGAGAAGAGAAGCCTGAGGAGGGACATAACAGTTTTCAAGTATGTAAATGTTGTTACAAGGAGGAGGGAGAAAAATTGTTCTCCTTTACCTCTGAGGCTAGGACAAGAAGCAATAGGCTTAAATTACAGCAAGGGAGGTTTAGGTTGGACATCAGGAAAAATTGCCCAACGGTCAGGGTAATTAAGCACTGGAACTTGGGAGATTGTGGAATCTCCGTCATTCCTGAAAGGTGGTTAGACACACACTTATCAGAAATGGTCTAGTTATTACATAGTCCTGCCATGAGTACAGGGGTCTGGACTAGATGACCTGTCGAGGTCCCTTCCAGTCCTACACTTCTATGATTCTGACTTTTGTATTTGCGCTCTTTAATTGATTTGGAGACTGATAGAGTTTTTTCCATTTCAAATTCAATACCAGTGGTGTGGTGGGACCTGGGATCGCACTGAGCCATAGAACACACAGAAAAAGAGAGAATTAAATAAGATTATGTACTCTTTGATGTAGTGAAATGAATCCATGTCCACTGTGCCTAGGTAACACAAATAATCAAGTGCTAAATCGAATTAAACCCTTAAAAACTGTCCAACTTGGAAACTATTGTTTTCAGGATGTGGTGGCAGAGCGGAGGATTTGAGGGAGCTGAGAGCTGAAATACAAATCTGATCCTTCCCAAATCTTAATTTTAAACTTATCAGAACATATTTTAATCAGTTTGTGTTCATCCAATTTACTTAAAATAAATAACTAATACAAATTATACAATTTATAATTGACCCCAAATTTGGATTTTCTTTTTGTAGACCATTTTTTGACAGTTATGAAGACAAAAGGAAATACATTCCACAGCCAATAGTTAAGATCTAATTCTATACAGTCAGTTTGTACGTATTTTGTTCACACTCACCTTCGGCAACACCACATACGTTGGCATACACATCAAGTATCTTTTTCCTTCGACTTTGAATCTAAAGGGAGCAGCAACAAAACGTATTTTAAAGACTAGTACCTCATTATTTCTTCAGTCATGTGAGGAGATAATTACTAGGCAAACAGACGCACCAGACACACAATGCAACCTCTTGAGGTGCTCTCTAGAGGCTCCTCTTCCAAGACTCTGAACCCACTGCATTAGCACATAAAGTCTCCAAGGATCTCTTCTGAAGATTCATAGAAGAGTAGGATAAGTGTAAATGAGTTAAGAGTAAACATGTTTTTTGGTTTTCACTTTCCACTGTTGGAGATCTCATTTTCTGTGTCACAGTGTCATCTAATTTGGATTAATGAACTTTCTGCTTTAAGTGTTTTAGTATTTAATTTCCCTTTATAGACCCTGCCCAAGGGAGCGAGTAAACTAAATACTATAGCTGCATACCCCAAATTGTTAGGTCCACAAAATTGGACCAGCTGTGATGAATAACTTCTCCCAGCACGCTGCAAGAGGGTTGTACTTGCAGGAGTTGTTGCTGGTTGGCATTAGGGATAGATTATGCCGATTGGAACATTTTCAATTAAATGTCTTTTTTTGCCAAAATATGCTTGTTTGTCAAAGCTGAAGCAAAACCATCTTGATTTAGACAAGAAGGGGGTCTGAGGTCTAGGGCTCTCTGATCACTTCTGATGAGAGAGACATGAATTGACCTGACCTTTTCAATCTGAAACCAGATGTTTTAACACAGTTCTATTTTGCAAAAAAGTTGAAAAGGTTTTGTTTTTATTCTAGTGCCAAATGAAAACAATTTTAAAACCTTGAAAGCTGTCAGAATACAGAATTGTTGTCTTCCAGCCAGCTCTAGCTAGGAGCAAGCTATTAGAAAATTTCTCTCTATCATGGGACTCAAGCACTTGTTTCACAAACTCACCAGTTGTCACAAATGTTTTTAGAAAACACCCTGAAAAAAGCCTGCTTGAGCTTCTGGGTTTCTGGGACGATCTTGTCTGGTTTGTTTTCACTGGCCTATAAAAGCCCAGGTACATCAATCAGTTGGATTTCCAGGCCTGTGGTTGTGGACCCCCAATTGACTGCTGCTCACTTGACCGGTCATGTAGACACATTAGGTCTGCAGGTATTTTGAACATAATGAGATGGGAATACAGCTATTAAATGGGGATTTTACATATTCTTGGTGTTATTTATTTCATAATAAAAACTTGCAAGTTTGGGGTTTTCGAAGTGCAGTAACTGTTGTGCATTTGGAGTAGCCACTTTACAAACATGGTAGGAGCTTTCATTGTTTTTCCTAAGGGGTTTTTAGAGTTCCTCTTAAAGCATCCCCATTTTCTCTCTCCATCGGCAGCCTCCCTTCCGTGCTGATTGTCTCTGGGGCAGAGAGAGACTAACTAACACCTCCCTCCCAAGTCCAGCGAGAGGGATGCCAGAGACTGTCTTCTTTTCCAAAGGCTGAGGTTGCTGATTCTGTACTGCGCCTAGCCCACAAGCAAGTGGCTACGTTTGTGTTTTGATCTTGGATCCTCTGTGTGGTAACTCATTGCAAAATATTTTTTTTTAAACAGGGAGGAGCAGTCCAGAGTAAGGCAAAGAGCCTGCCAAATCTAGCTTTGAAATTCTCGATATTTTTCTACCTTTCTCTCTAGCTGTCCTTAGCCTCACTCAACACCCGCTGAGCTCTATGGTCTGTCTTATAAATACTATTTCATCTGCACCCCTCAAGTACTTTAGTGCTCTTCCAAGGCATGGAACCTGGTTTGGTCCTAAAATCTGAGGCATGGAAGCTGAGTGTCTCATCACAATCTGTATTTCCACCAAAGACCTTGTTTTATATCTGTTAAGAGGGTCTCAAGTCGTCATAACCATCTTTCAGGGGAGAGGTCTGGGATAAGGGATCTATGCTTTAGACAAGATTACAAGCCAAAGAAATACTTCTGAGGATGTATCTACTGTATATACAGTCTTTAGAGCCTTTTCTTATGACATTGCCACTTGGTCTGAGAACCTGTGTACCAGACTTCAACCCAACATGAAGTATAGCGAGACAATGGTGCCTACAGTTCATGATGAGAGTGCATTAGAAATACCTAAGGACAGATAACACAAACTCATACATGTCAAGAGTTCATGATAATTTTCAGCTGTTCATAACTTGCTAAAAGCATCTCTCTTGGGGCTGAAGCTTTCCGTGTCCAGTCTTAGTGGAAAGATGAGCTATTTTGGAAAGTTTTGAGCTAAATCATTTCAGCCAGTTAAACTATGCAAGTGTGGAAAGAGATTTTTCAAACTTTTTTTTTTTTAAAGATTCTTTTTCAGTCTTGGAAAACCCAAAAATGGTTGATACTACAAACTACTATCTTGGCCTGACTGACTTCATTGTGGTTGGTATAGTATTTTGAAAGCTATGAAAGTATAAAACATATCCATATGAATATGTGCATTTTCTTTTTAAGTATGCTTTAATGTTAACATGGGTTAAAAGTCTGGTATGTGCTGAAGCACCTTACACATGTCTTTATATGCCCTTAGCTGCCTTTAAATACACTGTGAGGAAGCCAGCCAGCAGGAAGGAATGTAGGCCACAAGTAGAGAAACCAAACAGTGAGATGGCGCAGGTACGGTTCTTTGGAATATTGGAGCCACCTTCCATGTGACTCTTGTATCTTTGAAAAATAAACAGGAAAACTATGTACAAAAATGAATATTAATGAAACATTAAGGTGTAGAAATGAGCATGTTGTGCTTAAGCACCCAAAAGTCAGGAAATTCAAAAGTTAAGGTTCCCACTATAACACTAGGCTAGCCCCATTGTTCATATGCTCATGTTCCTACAGCAACATTAACGCTGCTCTTCTGAACGCTGTACATTTTATGGTATAAATTTTAACAAAAAGTCAATAATACAGCAAGGCATGCATTTAAACAGAAAAACCAAGACTAAATTTTTCTTTCTTAATTTGCCTGTTTAAATGCATGCCGTGCTGTATTATTGATTTTTTTGGTTCAAATTTATAACCTAAATTGTACAGAGTTCCAGAGAGCAGAGTTAATATTGTTGTAGGAAACCTGCTTTTGAATTTCCTGACTTTTGGGTGCTTAATTTCTCAGCCCTTTACAGTGCATTTTATATGCACACACAGCATTTTTGGCATACTGAAGGAATACTATATGCTGTCTCTACAGAGGAGATTGTCAGACAATTTCTTATTACCATGCAAAACTTTCCTGTAGATTAGTCTGATCCGCATTATAATTCATTGTTTTATTGAGGTGATGATTTGTGCATGTGTTTCTTAAAAAAACCTATCAAAATTCGTTTCCATTTTCAGCTTTGAAAAAAGCCTTACCCCAGTTGATTTGTTATTTGTGGAAGATTTGTCCCTGGTGAGATGAACTAAAGATAACAAGCACAGGTCTGGGGTCCCTTGTTTATCGACAGCAGCTTCTTCATCACTGTCCATGCTACGGCTTAGAAGTCGTTCATT
The DNA here is from genome assembly GCF_015237465.2 of Chelonia mydas. Classification (NCBI taxonomy): domain Eukaryota; kingdom Metazoa; phylum Chordata; order Testudines; family Cheloniidae; genus Chelonia; species Chelonia mydas. The sequence goes on along the minus strand of NC_057849.1, from coordinate 111,146,809 downwards.
CTCGGAAGATGCATCATTTTCACTGAAAAATTAAGGGTAAGGTTACAGCAATGCAGCCTCTGATAGTGAGTCCAATTCTGTCTTTTCTTCTATCTTAGAGTCAATGGAATAATATTTTTATTTTAAAAATGTCGCTGCTGCGGGAGCATGTAATTAAAGCTTGACCCTGCTATTGAAGATGTATGTGCAACTGTCTCTATTTAAGTTACACAGTCATGAACACCTGCGTGAGAACAAGGAGGATTTAAAAAAAAATGTTTCTTTACTCGGGGCCAAATTCTAGCTCTTCCTGACTTTACCTACGTCTACACTTCGAGGTAGGGGTGTGATTCCAAGCTTGCATTCATGTACTTGTGCTAGTTGGATGGCAGCTAGCACGAATATAAAGAGTAGCCTAGCATCGCCCGGTAGTTCAGGCTGCCCATGTTGTTTGGCTACACTACTCTTTATACTTTTCCCTCATTGACCTAGCAGGACTATGTGTTGGCAAGCTGGGAATCACACCCTTAGCTTTATAGTGTAGACGTAGTCTTTGTAGTGTGGTACAAAGCTCATTGTGTCATCTAGCCGATTATTTCATAGAATCATTTAATTGTGTTATGAATTAACCACAGCAATAGATACGTAATCAATGTGTGATGAATAGATGTAGATAGAGTACAGGAATAAGTAGGATAGTATTATAAGGGTATAAGGTTGACAAACATTTATGAGAGAACAGTGTGTGTTAGGTATGTAAGCAAAGTGAGGCTGTCATGCAAGCCCTACAAGCTGAGGCTGGTGTGATTTTAGGTTAGCTGCATAAGGCCTTAGGCCTAAAAGAAGGGTTGACATAAGCAGGTGACCCAGGAATAATCCTGTACCAGTAATGTTACAAGATTACTGTAAAGAATGTGACAATGAGTAATGTTTGGGGAAATACGCAGCAATGTACCTGTCAGGACTGCAAGGCACCCAATTGTAACATCACAGAAAATTCTGCAGCAACTGCAGGTTGCCATGGGGCCTTGTTGATGTAAATGCTAATGCAAATATGGGGAACTAAGAGGCTAGCCTTTGAAAAGTGGGGCACCCCAAACTTTAGGGGGTTTGGAAGTCCTGATAAGGAAAAAGGGGTTGGAATTTTCATGCATATGTAGGAGGGTTATGGGTGTGAGTGTAACTCAGCATAAAAGGGGTTCATCAGCATGAACAGGGAGGAAGAATCCATCAAGAGGCCCTCCACAGATGACCATCTACTAAGAGAGCCACCCATCTTGGTGGTACCCTTGGAGATGTGAGTAGGAGAGCATTTATGCTGGATACCTTTGGTATTGCTATATGTTCATTTATATACCTGTAACTGTGGCACTGATTATCTGTGTAGTAAGGTTTTTAGTACCAGGAAGCTTAAGAACTTGTGAATGCTGTTGTGGTCCCTGCTATCGTTCCTCATGTGCTCTGAGAGCCTCCAGACCAAATGACATTTCTAATGGTGGTTCTCACTCTGCTAATTCTAATACGGTAGCTCTTAGGGAGCACAAAAATTGGACCCAGGTTACTATGGTTTTAAGAGACCATTGGTCATATCAACCCATCAATAATATAAAGGCTACTGACCTGTGTGACTCTGTGCCATCTAGATGCTGAGCAATAAAGTTAGGGACAAAGTGCTTTTTTGGTGTGTGGAGCAGGAAATGTGTTCTCCCGTGCTGGCTGATAGGCAGCAGGGAAAAGATTAATGAAGAGCACGTACCTGACAACCACATTCCTGGCACACACTACCAAAATGAAGCTGTCAGGAAAGATGACAGAGCCTTGTAGGGCTGAAGAAGGAGATGGGATGATCAGCCCCCAACCCCAGCATCTGCCATCCTATTTTAGAAATTAGAGATGGAAAATACGTATTAAGTCATCTAGTCTTTTCCCTGCTGCTGCAAGATTGTTAGCACATTTTCAACTCCCAGGTCTAGCTTTAAAAAACTCAAGCAATGGGGTTTCTGGCACTTCCTGTGGCAGACTGTTCCTCATTCCATTAGATCGCACCATCAGGAAGCTTTTAGCCTATTTTCCCCTTGTCTTAATTGCATCTCCTTTTTTTCTTGTTGTATTCCCTTGTGCCAGGCTAAATAATTCCTTTTCCTCAAGTATCTGGAAATGGTTATGTTCCTTTTCCACCTTAACCAAGCTAAAATAATGTTTATTTTTCACATACCTTTTAACAGTCTTAGCTGGAGTTGCTGTCAGTTTTTCAAACTCCTCTTTCTCTGAGAAAATCACAACATTTTCTGCAAATCAAAAAATAAAGACATTTAATTGACAGAGAGTTTGCAAATGTGTGTTTTGCCTCACTAGCTTCATCAGCTGGCAGTCTTATTACAAACCTAAATCTCCCTGAATTCTTCTACACTTTTAATTTCTATCACAGGATTAAGTGCAATTTTGGTGGTACAGAAACCTTTTGCATATTCCTTTACTAAATGGAATTGGAGTTTAAACAATTAAAAAGGGGAATTGCACAGGAAGATGGATTAAGGGAGTTTAAGCCCTGTGTTATCTGGTGTGGAGAAAGTGGAAACCATAAAACAGCTCAAACCTTGTATGTCTTTCTTCTCTTCTTGCATATTCGCTTGGACTTCGACTGAATGGCTTGTGCAACAGGCTAGAATATAAAGAATGTAACTTATTAATAGTCATTCTCAGCAGTTGTCTGGAGATAGCATTTTGCAACTGGAATTTCTTATGCCGCACAATTACCTTGACCAGAAGGTTTCGTTTTCACAATGTAAAACATGATGATTAAGACAATGGCAATAGCCATTATGAATATAGTAGACATGGCAATTATAAGAGCAGTAGCCAGATGCCCTTGTCCTGAAAGATCTGCTGGAGACACAAAGAAATAGTTTATTGTAAAGGAGCCATTATTAAAAACAAAGAATGTTTATCATTTTGAGATCTGCACTAAACTTAATCCCTAGTTCATTTCTTTATTTACTTAAAACTTAATTAATTTATTTGAACTGGAGCTTTGCTGGATGAAGCACTGCAGAAGTTAGCTCTTATGCTTCAAAAGCCAACCAATATACAGAATTTTACATATCAGTGTAGTTCGTTCTACAATAGTTAATAATACTTACAACAAACACTAGATCGTGTAGTCCTGCAGAGATGAAGGAAGCTATAATATCCTCTAATATTAAAAGAAATTATGTATGAAGAGGAAAATATACTATGCTCTTCCAATTACCTTGTGAAACTTCCAATGTTTCAATAAGAAGAAATATGAGCTACCAAAATTTGACCTCTTTTCATATTTCAGTTTTTTAGAATTATATACACAAACTATTTCATTAAATTTTGTTTATGCTTTACTTATTGTAAAAAGGAAATTTATGAAAATTAAATATGTGGATGAAATTCCTTTGGTAATTTTCTTTTCTGCCACTGTCATTCTGCTCCTGAGAGAATGAGGTTTGTCATTGTTACGAACAGGTGAAAATAGTATGCTGAAATTTATGTCGGCTGGAAATTATAACAGACTTATAGGCCCAGTTTTGCCCATGGTTGCACTCACAGCTGGCTTCAGTGGGGTCTTTGTGTGTGCACATCTGAAGATAGGATTTGGCTTTTTCTCAGACAGAAAATGGTGTTCCTCCGTATCATAACATACGGTATTGCAGTTAATTGTGTGTAACTGTGAACAGCTGCTAGCTCTCAACCCTGAGTGAAAGCTGGACATTCTCTTAATTGTAAAATCAGTTATTTAGCTTTCCTTTATAGAACAATTAAACAAGTCAGTAAAACAACAAAATGTGTAATTTCTTTTCATAGACCTACACCACCAACACACAAAGAAGGTGTACAGCTGGTAATGTTCCATCAGTGTGAACGTGTTTAAAATTCTTCTGTTGGAAGATTTATCAGAAGTGCAGGTGAAAACTCTAATATGTATAGTTTGATTTGTGTTGGTTTGTATGGATTATAAAACCTGTCTGATGCCATTTTTACAGATGCTTCTCTGGGATGAAACCACTGCTTAAAAATAAATTATACAACTTTGATGTGATGGGGAGCCAAAAAAGGGATCTTAAAACAAGGAAAAATTCAATCATCAGAATAGGAGCTGCTGTTGTCTAGACAATATATCTTTGGGAGCACCCACAAAGAAGGAATTACAGTAGTAAGATTTGAAAAAGGGAATAATTGATAAATGATTCTAATTGTTTCTTTTCAGAGCAATATACGGAAGAAAGTACAAGGCTGTTCTTGTTATGAAATCTGAGTATAAGGCCATTGACAAATATGTCATTCTAACACCCACTGTCTTTATGCTAAGGAGATAGGCTCAGTAAAATGAACTGTTAGGCTAGGTGCTTAACATAACAACCACCTAAAACCCGCTAGCAACCAGCTTTAGTTGGATAATTTTATTAAATAATGTGACATCTGTAACTGGATATCATGTTAGCAGCCTGACAACTGGCTGGAAGCATGAGGTAGGTCTGGACAGTGTCTGCCCAACAATGAAAATATACATTATAGTTCCTAAAGAATAATACCCAATAGTAACATATACATTCAGAAGAGCATTGGTCCTATCACTAATCCCTCAGGCAAGGCACAGAGAAGCTGGCTGAGGTCTAAACTGACCCATGGCTGACTGCTTTCTTCAGTAGGATTCAAGCCAAAGCAGTATCTGGCAGCTTAACAACAGACAATAAGCACATCAGAAGAATACTATGATCAATACTACTGAATGCTGAAAAATGAAACAAAACTGAAAGGGAACTGAATTAGCAGAACTGAATAATGCATAATTCGCATTCACCAGATCATCCTCTGTGGTATGGTACACTCAATAGCCTGATTGGAATTTTCAAATAAGTCAAATTAACGTTTATATCAGAATATAAATAAGTTAATAAAACCAGGATGAAAATTAGGCATCAGCAAAGAATTTTTTAAGAACGAATGTCAAAGAGATTCATTATGCCTCAGATAAATAGTGCCATGAAAAGTAAATCCTCCCTCAGCAGTGAAGTGGGAGTGGGATCCAAAGAGACATGATCTTGCGCTCAAGCCAAAATTTTGTGTGTGTGATATCAGAGAGAAAAACTGAAAGCCAAAGACAGAGTCAATAATGATAATAAATAACTTAAAAGCTGACTTAATATATTTCTCTCAATGTCTGGAGTTCATTCATGAAATAAATTCATCATAGGGGTAAATACATCCGTCCTTACTTCAGAAAGAGCATCTGAATATTTTAACATATAGTCCCCATGCTTCAGAAGGAGTGTTTGATCATGTTGATGTCATTTTGCTTCAAGGGGTTTTTAATGTCCTCAAAAGAGAGGTAAGAAAAGGGAGAAGATCAAGCCACAATCCGCAAAAAAAACTGTTATACTTGCTTTTCTAACACAGATTTCGCACATAGCATTGACGGAAGATGAATTTAGAATCAGGTAGGTAACATCAGAGATGAAAATCAGAGGCAATAAGCTAGGATCTAAAAAGCCATGTAGAGTTATAGAAAATTATAAATACTTCAAAGAGTGTGGGAATCTGAATTAAAAATGAGACATAAAATGTCTGGAAACGTGGCTTCCAACATCACAAAAACAGACACACAATGGTCAGCTTTGATAATTTTTTATTAGTTGTTTTTCCCCCCCACTATGTATATAGTGTTCTTATTTTCATGTATTTTTGAAAAACCAAAAATAATATTGTAGAGCTGTTTGTTTAGTCCAAAAAGAGAATGGCCACATAGTTATGTTAAATTATTTTCACATTTCTGGCCAGGCTCTGCTGGGGCATAATAACATTTCCTTGTTGCTAGAAATAATGAGCTAAATTAATTGTCGACATAAATCAGTACAACTCAGTTGAAGTCCATTTTAAGTCCATCTCCACTGAAGTAATAGTATTGATTAATCCAGGAATAAGAAATCATTGTAAATTATTATTATTTTTAGTGATTCTTCAAATGTGGGAAAATAGTGCAAAGTAATTTTACGGGAGGTGTTTTCAGTTCAACAGTACATTATACCAGCTGATACTGTATTCTGAAGAAATAGCTGCTGAATAAACCTGGGGAAGCTTTTCTTACCTTTGTGTGCATGCTGAAAAGGCGAGAGCGTGTTTGTGCCAGAGGTACTTGGGAAAATGGCTGAAACACCAGAGGTCATGCCAGCACCTGCAATAGTAACAAAATTGCCATAAATTTCCCTGCTTAGTTTGTGAAGTTTCAGCCATGTCTTGACCTAGTCGTAGTAAGCAGAGCACTCACTTAGTTTCACTGAATTTCCCATTCATTAAAAAATAATCCACAGAGCCACTTTTATTTTCCGTAATGTCAACAATCTGCAACATTTCTGGCATTTTGAAAAATGTATTTAATATATATTTTTGCATAGGACTTGGGGGAATTTTCAAAGCCCCACTGACTGGTTTATTAATCTGTATAAAGACAAAATGTTTTATGATATACACAGGGTCAGATTTCCTCAATAGGTTCCCCTCGTGTGAACTGGGAGCAGAATATCTGCCAAGAGTGAGTCAAAGTGACGCAAGTCACTCACAACCCCTGCTCCACTATGGAGTCTGGAGCTAGCCAGTGCAACCCACAACGCAGGAAGGTCATCTAGGAGATTCATCAAATGAGTGCCTCTCTCAGGCAGCCTCCATCAGTGAGATTTCCATAGAGCCTTGATTAATATTTAAAGCTACATTTTTCCAGTGGAGACTCTAGGGAAGGTGGTAAACGATACTGCAGAATGCCTTCCTCTTGGTGAAACTGCATAGGGAGTATACATATTTTTTGCAGCCTGGCAGGACGACATGCTTCATATGGTCCTGCCAGCTAGAATCCATCATCTAGAAAAAACTGTAAATCACCATTGTTATAAGACAAAGCCCTTACATCTATTGTAGAAAACAATTAGCAATGACAGAGAGAGATGGATAGGATAACTTAATAGGTTCTTTTCCCTGCCAGATTTCTATGGTTGATTTCAAAAAACCAATAGTAATTTTTTAAAATTCAGCTGTGATGCAATACATGTGCTATGTTTTCAGAATGGAAAATCAGGTCACAAACTGGGGCAAAATACCAATCCTGCAAGCTTCTTTTGACTCTAGGCAAAGACAGAAACAGTGGGAACTAAGCCGGAAGCTAGGAATACTCTGAGTATCTCACTGTAATAAGATTCCAAAACAGGAATTAGAAATTAAGGTTAGAAAAGACCATTCTTATCACTCCTGCAAGAACTTTTAAAGAAGTCTGCAAATGCAAACACTGAAAAGTTTTTGAACTATTCTAAGGTACGATGTAGTCATCGTCAAGCAAAATGATAAAAATCACAAATTCTTCACATTTACCTTGTGTAGCAAAAGGCAAGTATTAGTGAGTTAATCCTTCTAAGACTAAAAGTACTGTACAGCTAGTCTGTGTTTGTGGGAGCATGGGGATAGTATAATCATCAAAGACCTAGTCTGGCAAATTCACACCACAACTGAAAAATGACTAATGCTATTCTGCTGTTCCGGGAAATGTGGTACGGAATTTCGGGGTCTTGGCCCATCACTTAAGGTTGACAGGAAATTAAGTTGTCTGGTAGGGTATGAAAAATGTCTCATGGCCTATGAAGTAGAGAAAAATACATGATCTTTAAATAAACAAAAATGTTTTTTAGAAAATGCAAAAATATTACCCAATATAAAATGTGACTGTGTGTTTGGAATGATAAATACATACTCTTAACTTGGCACACAGAATACAGTGCAGATGACTTAAAAAGATTTTTTTCCTATAACAATGGCAAAACACCTTCCAAACCTCATTTGTTGGTATGGAAGGAAATAAATATTATTTATTACACTTTCCTTTTTTAAATTGAAACAGCATTTATTTCTATAGAATTTTAAATATACTGGTATGTTAACTCAGGCACTTTCAGTGCTATGTAAATAAAATAATTACATCTGTTTAATCTTTAAAATGTGTATATTGGAAGACAGCCGTTAGTTTGCAGAAGACTTAGCAACCGGACTGATGACTAAGAACCCCATTCTGTTCATGGGATTCTTGTGAATTACGATGAATAAATAATAGAACCAAGTCCAATAGTCCGTAATCAGTCCTTACTTAGGCAAAACTTTCATTGACTCAGTTTCCCATTTGTTTAAATATGAGTTTTGCCTGAAAAAGGACTTTAGGGTTTGACTCGTAGAAGTTACAGATGGAAAAGACCCACTAGGTCACCTAGAGAGACAAGCTTACACAGAGTTCTTCTTCAAGGTTGTCTCTCTCATCAACAGACATTGGTCCAATACAAGATATTACCTCACGCCCCTTGTCTGTCTGATATCCTGGGACCGACACAGCTACAACAGCACTGCGTAGTAGGTGATCTAATCTATCTGCCTACCAGTGCAGGATTGGTCCCTTTATGTTGTAGTGCTCTATCAAATCTACCTAAATATCTCAGATGAGGCTCTTTTACCATGTTTCTTGGAAAACTATATTCCATAGTACGAAATAGATCCCAAAAAGGAAGTCTTTATTTGCTATTTAGTCTATTTTTTTCTTTAATTCCCCCCTCCCCTAAATTTCTAAAGCTGCAGAATGAGCACCCATTTCTACTTTGACCTCTGGTCACTTCTCTGTGACAGACCTGGTCCAAAAAGAAGTTAGGTATAAGCCATTAAAACGCCCTTTGCTGTTAGACCATTCAAAATATAAAAATGAAATTAGTTTCTATATGAAATGGAGATTAAGGATAAATAATCCCTGAATTTCTCTACCATTGTGCTAGTTCTTTGCACAGAACTGAACGTTACCTTCTGTGATCTTTATCTATTTATTTCTTCATCACAGTTTGATAGTGGGGTACTTAAATCAATGTTCAGCCTATGGAATGGGCTGAAAACAACTGTGATGCCATACAATTCTTCCAGGCTGCAACAAGTCAAAAATAGCTATTCTTACCCTGAAGTTCAAGTAACACAGGCAAATAATATGCTGCTTTGTCTGCTTTTAGATAATCCAACAAGCTCTAGCTCGTTCCTCTTTTTTTAGTTGAGTTCAAGCATGTATTAATTCAACTGTTTCTGTTTTGCTTGGTCAGGCTTTCAGCCACTCTTATATTGTTAACAGTTTGTCATTCCTCCATGAACAGGAGGAACAGTCAGGGTGTAGAACACGATTGCCCAAATATAGGACCAAGAGATGCTATTAGAGAGAGCCATTTCTGCACTTCACACCATTACTTTCCTACTTCAAACTGAGAGATAGATACCCTACCCTGTCCTATAGTAGCATGTCAAGGAGTCTTCCATTCTCGGAGTCTGTTCTCAGGCTCAAAGTTCAGTACATGTAGGATCAGAATGATTGAACAAGAATTTTCTTATGATTACCTAGGAATGGGATCGATTGGGTTTTTTTGTAGTAAATGTCATAACGAACTCCACTCTGATGCTACAACAGAGTTGTCTTTCAAATATACTTATGTAAGTGTTAGTAATCACACCCATTTTAAGCCTGATATCAAATTTAATAATTTGGCAGATTTTATTATGAGCTAAGATTTTACTTTGGATGTGGTTTTGAAGAATATGCCAAATAATGCACCTGCATTAAAAGGTGAAGTGAAAACTGCCAGGTTTTGAAAGTCTTTTGTTAAATATGCTGCCAGCTTTTGTCAGCTTTCGATGGATAAAAGGGGGGGGGGGGAACCCTTATTAGCTTTCACTCTTTTCCCACCCAACAATACATCAAGACTATGAAAGTCTAGTTTGTATCCACAGACCACATTCCTAACGCTGGTTCCAATGCAGATGACGTCACTTACATTATCTCTCAAGATTTAGACATCGTTCAGGCAGAGAAATTCTAAGTGCATGCAGCACCACATATGGAAATCACTCTATTCTGGCCATGTTGTAGGGCAGTGTACTTTACATTCTTAGGCACCTGTGTGTAATACCATTGGAATGTAACAAAGACACCCGCTAACAGTGTTATATCATTACGGGTTTGTCAGCTTTTCCATTATAAACCTTGTTATTTAGGAAGATTATAATTTGGCCATCAAAGTTTTCTCTGGACTCAGACTCTGCCTTCAGCCTTATTTTTCAAAAAGGTATTAAAAATAATTTTGATTGTTTTAAGAGAATAATTGCATTTGTTTTCACATTTGAATGTGCTTTTGTAACACAAAAACAGCTTTCACTTTTAAATCACTATGTAGCCAGTCATTTGTCCATAACGCAGATTAGGTGCTGTGTATTAAAGTAACTTTTTTGCTTTCTTTCCTTTTAAAGAACAGTTCTTCTGTGCGCAGCAGGACTATTACAATTATTTGTACTTAGCAAGCCCAATTCACAATAAAGAACACTACTGCACTCGTTGGGTGGCAGGCACAGGGGGGAGGTTTGTGGACATGTTGCCCAGATAATATATATGGCTTTTCATAAAAGCTGGTGCAATGCGATGTACAAATGGAAAAGCACATTTATTATTATTTTTCTTTGTTTAGTGAAGCGGTGGATACTGAAATGAACCATATTAGGAGGGATATCCTGCATGGACTTTAAAAGTTATTACATGTATTTGAACTGAATACAGTCTGGTTTTGGAAGTCCTCATGGATGTGCAGATTGAAAAGAAAAAAAGTTGGGCAATATTTAAAATGTATAATAAGGCACATTCTGAATATCGCCCCTAAAACACAAACTCGGATGAACGTGAATAAAACATCAATGCCAGCGACCAGTCTTGAAGTTGTGGGTTTATCTGTTTGTTTTCCTTCTCTTTTCTGTCTCCCACCTCCCTTTCCTTCACTCCCCTTTCTGTGTTCTGCCTCTTTTATTCCCTCCCCATCTAATTCCTTCTTTTCCTGTATCTAGTGACCATCTCCATCAAATTCTCTCCTTTTCTCTGTGTCTCTCTCTCTCCTCATTGCTTTTTCTCAGATCTCCACACTATCCATTCATGCCATATATTTCTTCCTCCAGTTTTCTGTCTCCCTATTTGTTATCCTCTGCCTCCCTATTCCTACCTGCTTTTCTCCTACCTGTTGCCCTAATATTTTCTCCTGCTACTTCACTTTCCTTTCCTAAGTTCCACTCACCTTCTCTTCCCTTTTCATCATCATCTTGTCTCCCCTCCCTTCCAAAGATTTCCCCTTGTAATGCCAACCAAAATCTGTGCCTCTAGAGGCCAGTCAAGAGGATCCATGCAATGTCTGGGCTGGGCATGGCGGTACTCAGCAGCGAAGATCAGATGAGCCCTTTTCTCCTCAGTGCAGCTATCTGGAGTGGTGGTGAGAGAATGGCAGCTCCTCCTTCTGCTGGCCAGGCCCAGGGGACCCTACTACTGGGATAGAAGTGTCAGCAGCAGCAAAGCTGGCAGGACACCATGTTGGTGTGTAACTTCTTAGGTGTTCTTGAAGCATACTGCTCTAGATGAACACCAGCGAGGTTGTCACAGCTTTTTCACAGTATACTTAATACACAGTGTACAGATATGTGCATTTACAGTACCTGGCAGTGTCACAGCAACTCTGTAAATAGCGTGTATTTAAAATTGTCTGTAAAACTCTGCTAGGGGAATGAATGGCAATGTATACTCATTAGAAACGTACTGCCTTCTGAACAGCTCGTGCAGGGGCTGTGAGGGGAGCAGAAGTAAGACAAAATGGAAAAAAAAATAATGGTAACCTAGAATATGGGTTGGACTGAAATCTAGACTGGTGAAAGGCAACGAAGGTGTGGAATCTGTAACTGGCCCTGAGCAAGGCACCTTGAACCAAGACTACAAGTGTAAATCTAGTCCTAAGTATAGGACTAACTATCTGGTAAACACAGGCCAGAATTTTCAAAGTGTGACTTCATATTTAGGCACCTATATGTGTGGTCTATTAGAGGTGCAATTCCCAAATGGGAGCTGCAGCATCTGTTGAAATCAGTCCATTTATTTAGGTGCCTAATATTAGCCTGTCAAATTTGGAAATGTTGCATAACCACACACTGAAATCGCTAACTAAGAGGAAGAATCTCCCAGGCAATAGAATTTCACCTTAAATTGGAGAAGATTGCTGAATAGTAAAAATGGCATTTGTGAGGTGTGCAATAATGGTATCATTTCCAGAAATACAGCCAAAGAGATACTGGAGGCCCAACCCAGTGCTTATTGAAATCTGTGTAAGAACTCCCGTTGGCTTCAGTCGTCACGAGATCACACCCACTGTGAAATAATTTAGCTCCCAAATTTGAGCCTTTTAAACCTGTAATAATTTGGCGATATACAGCCAAACTTTTACATTAGCTGTTGCCAAACTTGTAAGTAGCCACTTACCCCTTCAAGTAGCAATGTCATTTTTCTCTTGTGTCTTTGATTAGGTGGCTGTGATGGGGTGTCCCATCCTACACAAGCCCAGGAGGAGTGAAGGTGGCAAGCTGAGCCAATTAACTCCTCAGGCTGCATGTGGAGGAGGAGTCAGGGAGCAGGGGTTGATTAAATGAGGCTTAGCTGAGCAGGAAAAGGAGAGGCCTGTATAAAGCCCAGGAGCTGAGAGCAGAAAGGGGCTTCAGGGAGGAAATCTGCAGTCGCTCCCTGGATGAAGGGAGGTGTGTTGGTACTATAAAGGGTAATCCACAGTTACTCCTTGGGAGGAGGGAGTTGGGAGGCTGGCAAACCCAAAGAGGAGGGAATCCAGGAAGGTAGGCGAAGGCTTGGGGGAAAGCACCAAGGAATAGGAGTGCAGGCCTTGGCTGCTGACTGGAAGGACCCTGAGCTGGCACCTGGAGTAGAGGGTGCCTGGGGTCCTTTACCAGTCACTGGGGACATGGCACAGGCCAGGCCAAGGACAGTGTACTGCCTGGGATGATTTGTTCTGGAAAGATTTTGTGACACCCCCCTGGAAGGGGGAGCCATGTCAAGGGAGCAGGCCGGGTCATGAAAGGGACGCTGCAGTTCCTGGAGTGAGAGGGGTTCATAGGATGAGAGGATGACAGAAGAGACACCACCTGAGGAGGGCACAACATCTGGCAGAGCTAATCCCCAGGACGGCTGGGAAGAGGCGCTATGAGCGGTGAGTGCACCCTGTGACAGTGCTCTCTGGAGGGAGCGGAGGTGATGATTATTCTAGGCTCTGTGGCCTTGGTTTGGCACTTCACTTGCATGTGTTGTATTTTGATTTTGGATTTTATAACTGTTGTAATTATTATGTGGCACCTATAATTTATAGGTTTCTGCTCTGTGAATTATGACTCTGTATGTGGAGTCTAACATCTCTTTTGCTGTGCAACATGAAGGGGATAAAAAGAGCTGAAATTCTACTATAATGGCTCCAAAAATGTGAGATGGAGGAGAATGGACCCAAAATGACATTAATCTCCTAGTCTTGCTATGAGACCTTGGAAGCCCTTCTGCGTGAGTGGCATGAAGTTGGGGTTCTGCTGGTTTTGGGGCAGACTTGCAAGACTGAAAGGGGGCAAAGCTGTGGCAACTCTCTAGAATTTCCCACTGTCGCTCATGTGAAAAAAACATGGCATCATGGCTTCTGAATGAGTTGTGAGACTAGGAGCTGGTGTTCCACGGGCAGCATGGAGAGGCAGGCCCTCTCAAAGGATGACACAAGATCTACATAGTTGGAACCAAGTTTTCCCATAGATCCTCAGGCTTCAGGTGACTGAGCAGGCATTCTTTTTTGTTGGCCCTCGAATCTCTCCCTCTGAGGTTTTGTCAAGAATAAGAAATGAGGCTGAGGCTAATATACCGTGACCCAACCTCAAACTCTTGCCTTCATGTTGCCAAACCTCAAGGGAATGAGAGCTGGGCTACTCCACCTAGTGAACAACCTAGCATTTCCCTAGACATCTCTTCCATTCTGCGTGGTAAGAGGAATTGGGTGCTCTAAGGTCAAAGAAGTGAAGAAAATAAGTTTGTCAGTTCCAGCTAACAAGGCTATTCATTTGTAAGTATCATTGGACGCAAGGAAGAAATGGGTGGGGGAAGGGGGCAATGGGGTGGGGGGGGGAGCGGAAATGATCAAATACAAAAGGACAGAACTGGCAAGGAAAGAAAATGGTGATATTACAAAGTTACAAATATTATGGAGAGTTACAAATAATTTTTATATTTTTTTTCTTTTTATATAGTATTACTAGTACGGTAAGGAGTTTTTCTGTGTTAAGTGTTTTAAGCATTTCAGCTAAAGGCCCAGAATTCAGGGTCTTTAAAACACAACTATAAAAGTGATCTTCTGATTGGAACATGACATACAAAGCCCTCGGCCTTTTAATAAATTATTTGGTACTACATTAAAATTCTCATCTGTTCGGTTGTTTTAAAGTTCTAAGAATGCACCAACAGCAAAAGGGATGTTTCCAGATGTTAGCCTCACTCTGGTAATGAAAAAATTACTTTAGTATCTCTTTTAAAAAATTAAATTGTCAGACCATTAGTCCATGTGTGTTAGGTTTAAAAACCTACATAGGTTGATTAATACCACTTCTTTCAGCATGTGAGTGGGGGGAGGGGGAGATTAGAAGGAATGATTTTTTGACTGATCTGCTGTCATGGCTGCTATAAAAAAATCCACATTTTTGGCACAATGCACCTGATTGTGCTGTGAGTACTGCAAGTGGATGTATTTATTAGCTGCCCCTGGAATATTCTTTCTTATATGTGTATCTCAGTTGCTTTGGGGTCAGAGTCTTGTTTCACAAAGGTCTTGTGGCCTCTGATCTATTTAGTATCTGTAACATATAGCTGGGCAGATATCCCTCATAACCATAGCTGCAGTCTATGGGAGGGGGGAGGGATAGCTCAGTGGTTTGCACACTGGCCTGCTAAACCCAGGGTCATGAGCTCAATCCTTGAGGGGGCCATTTAGGGATCTGGGACAAAAATTGGGGATTGGTCCTGCTTTGAGCAGGGGGTTGGACTAGATGACCTCCTGAGGTCCCTTCTAACCTTGAGAGTCTATGACTTAATGAGATACTGGCCAATATTCTACAAACTGTAGCCATATAAGAAGCATGATTTAGTCAGTGTCCTCATCCCCATTTCCACAGTATCTCTGTTTTCATCTAATACAGGCCACTAATTTCTCTGTAGTTTACCAAGTCTCCTTTACACCTTTGTTATGTTTTGCCAGGTGTTCATTCACCTGGATATATCAAAACAGACATGCAACTAATTTGAAGGCAGCATCCATTGTAGGCCTTCTGTCTTCATAGGATTTGCAATGTTCTTACTCAAAGAGCTGTATGTACTTGAATCCGATGCTTATCTGAGATCTGAGCTGGGAGAGCGAAAGTGAGGTCACTTCCAGCACTTTCTTGACTGACATCCAGAGCTAATGCTCATTTTGGGAGTTTTGCAGTCCTTGTTGACCTACTACATCTCAGCTAACCTTCCTAGTGGGTTGTACTGCTCGCTAATCTCTCACAAGTAGGAATAAGGAGAGGCCACTTGAAGAAGGAAGAGAGGTTACTTTTAAGTAGCTCTTCTATGAGAATCATCTCTACATAGTCACACTCCCCAGCCACCTTCCCTGCTTCTTTGGAGTCTCAGGAAAAGAATTCTGACATTAGGGAAGGAACTGAAAGCTCTTGGGCACATTTCCCCTCATGTTATCCTCAGAATCCTCCATGAGGTTTGGAGGAGGGAGAAATGAGCAGCTCTAACATTCACTGCTGGCAAGAAGATTCTACAGTTTAATGCCGGGAGTTGCTAATCCCACAAGAGTGACTAGGAAGAGGTGATGCTCTGGAAGAACAACACTGGTAAGTAACCTCTTTATTACATTACTGATTTATTATTTTATGTGGGGAAAAAACATAGATAAAATGGGCTGCCAAACTTCTGAAAGTAAAATTTCTAAAAAGTCAATTGTTTTGGCTTTTTCCTCCCTCCCTACCTTTTTTTTTTTTGATCACTTCATTCTTCTACTTTCCCCAGTCCCTTCTTTCTCTACAGATCAGCAAGTCTTTTGTCCACTGATGTAAGTGTGTGTGTGTGTGTTTAAAAACTGAATCTGGAGGGAATTTTCCTACTGTTTGACATATGGCAGCTATTCTGACAACACAAACCTTTCTGAGAGGAGAAGATGGGAGACAGTTGAGAGGACAAAGGGAAATAAGTAAAAAGATTTAAAATATTCTGGCAATTCCATTTGCTGTAGAGTTTTTTACACTATCCTGTTTCTTTCTTCATGTAAACCATAGCCTTTTTTGATGTCCTAGAATCATAGAAATGTAGGGCTGGAAGAGACCTTGAGAAGTCATGAAGTCCAGCCCTCTATGCTGAGGCAAGACCAAGTAAACCTAGACCATTGCTGACCACTGTTCTTAAAAACCTCCAGTGATGGAGATTCCACAATATCCCTTCACAGCCTATTTCAGAGCTTACCTACACTTATAGTTAGAAAGTTTTTCCTAATAGCTAACCTAAATCTCCCTTGCTGCAAATTAAGCCCATTACTACTACTTGTACCTTCAGTGGACATGGAGAACTATTGATCACAGTCCTCTTTATAGCAGCCTTTAAGTATTTGAAAACTGTTATCAGGTCTTCCCTCTCTCTCTCCTTTTCTCAAGACTAAACATACCCAGTTTTTTTTTTTTTAACCTTTCCTCTGAACTCAGGTTTTCTAAACAATTTATCATTTTTGTTGCTCCCCTCTGGACTCTCTCCAATTTGTCCACATCTTTCCTAAAGTGCGGTACCCAGAATTGGACACAGTACTCCTGCTGAGGCCTCCCCGGGGCCAAGTAGATAGAGACAGTTACGTCCCGTGTCTCATATACAGCTCTCCTGTTAATACACCCCAGATTGATTTGATCGTTTTTTCCAACGGCATCACATTGTTGACTCATATTCAATTTGTGATCGTCTCTAATCCCCTGATCCTTTTCAGCCGTACCACCACCTACCTGGTTATTCCCCATTTTGTAGTTGTGCATTTCATTTTTCTCTTTCTTAAGTGAATTACTTTGCACTTGTCTTTATTGAATTTCACCCTTTTAAACTCAGACCAGTTCTCCAGTTTGTTAGCTGAAGGGAGCGAGAAATGGAGGCACTATTTCTGTTGCTGGCACACAACATGAAACATCAGAGTACAGGAGCCAATCATAGCAGAAGTACCATAGTAGTAAATCAGAATGAAGACAGTGCATACTCATACTACAGTACTGTAGTTATGCAACTTGGACCCACAACCAATCAGAGCAGGAAGTTGTATTATTGGAAAAATTATACAATTAGGCATCGATAACTGTATAGTATCTTTGCACGCTGGCTGAGACCATTTGATTTCACTGTAATTTATGATAAAGATGTTTTCTTTCTGATCATTTGCTGTTATTGGATTTTATGCTGCTTGACTCAGTGACTGAGCTCTTCAAGAGATCCCACAGGAAAGGGCTTTTACATTTTATTTGCAAATTATTATTTATTATAAAGCACCAATCTCACAACAGTATCTAGAATTCTGTACCTAATAAAACAAATACTCTGGTGTTAATGCCTAGAGGGATCCGCCGCAAGCAACCTGGATTCAATTTTTTTTCCAGAAATTGTTAAATACTTTTCAATGTGTAGTCAAATGATTGGTTTTACTGGAATTGACTGAAGTACTGATGTGCACTCTGATTTAGATTGCTATTTTCTCCTACAGCCCATTTGATTTCTTAGTAGATTAATGTGCTTGCCTAAACTACTCCCAAAGATAATGTGTGTTCTATCCATTTATTGGTGCCTTTGGCAAATTCAGAATGAATGTGGTCAGAAAGTCGTGTAATATACTTTTCTCAAAGAATTAGACGTGTTTATATTGTACCTGCCAAATACCCTATAAAAAACAGAAGTTGCCTTTTTGAAGTAGGCAATAGCCATAAGCCCCTCTCATGGCTCCTTGCCAGACATTCCATATCTTACATGTTTGGTATGATTCAGCCTCCAATTTACAAAACTCTTAAGCATGTGCTCACACCCATCACAATTCAGGATGTCATGTCTATTAGCTCAGCCTGATCCCTTCTCCATGGTTTATGTAGGACAAATGCGAGCAGAAGATGGGAGTGCAGCTGCAGTGATTGGTGGTGGTAAGAGGAAATGGCCATGCCTAGCAGTCACAAGTGTACAGTTCCTTGAAGTAATCCCACCTCTTGAAACAAAGGCCAAAAAGTATTGTAAACCTGCAACTTGTTTTGTTTGCTGTGTATCAGTGATCATCTGTTAGCTAATTGCCACAGAGACATCTGAACAGTTTGGTAGCTGTTTGACGATCCCAGCCCTTATATCATACAGATCCGATATCGCGATACTTGTGCGTTTGATGGACTTGTAAAAAATAGAAAGATGTACGAGCAGGCCTCATTCTTATCTGCTTGTACAGGGGGAAAAAAGCTCTCTGCCCACCCCCTTGGCTGCTGGCTGGGGCTCTCCTCTGTTCCTCCCCACATCTCCTCTTTCCTGGGTTAGCTGAGAGAAGCTCCACTCCCTTCACTCCCACCCATAGAGACTTTCTAATCCCACCACCTCCTTCTTCATCCCCCACAGAAAGAGGAGATCGGGCTCCCAGAAGCTTTAGCTACAGTGGGGAGTTGTCGGTGACTGTCTCTCTCTTCTTCCCATGGGCAGGGATGAATCAACCACTGGCCCAGTTCAACATGATGATTAGCAAGTGCCACTGGAGTACAGTCTCTCTCTTTTTGCAATTAACAAATGAGAGTTCAGCAGCTTCTTAAACAAGTTCAAATTCTATCATCAGCCCTCCCACCTTGTGACTGAAAAAGAGCATGAAAAGGCAAGATGCTCTTTTACCTGGACCTAGAGGAAGATGTCCCATATTTTGGTTGTCTCACAGTGACCATAGTGTGAGGTTGTGTGCTTAGAAGACAACTGCTGCTTTATAGCAAACTAATGAGATGATGGTTAGGGATATCTTTCTTTCCAGTTTTAACCTTAACCTTTAACCTAAAAAGTAGTTGTTCTTGCCAGGAATGTGTAAACTTAGGAACGGGAGACAAGTAGTCTTGGCTTCCATCCCTTCCCTAGTTTCCTCCCACTGCTAGCAGGACTTCATCCTTCCTCCTGAGCCCGCCCTTTCTGCTCTTATTAAATAAGACCTTTTCTCCTTCCTAGTTTGAACTCCAAAAGAGTCCCAGCCTCATCCACTTTTCTTCAGCTGCCAGCCTTGCTCTCCCTGCTGAAACATCTTGCCAGCTGTATGTCATTCTTTCTCTCACCCCAGTCTTTTTTGGAGACCCCCCCCCCACACACTTCTTCCTTTCTTAATGGAGGGGCAGGGACCAGCGTAGCAGAGAAGTGGCTAATTGGAACTTTCAAGTCATTAGAATTCCAGTGTTGCTTATCTCCCAGTACAGCAGCCTCAGAGAAACCTGGACACTAGCTAGTCCTTAAGACATTGAACGTCTAGAGAGCAGCCAGTTACAGAAGGGTAATTGATCACATATGAGTATATTTGGAGATGGGAAAAACATCACATGACAGAATAATAGGACCTAAAATAAGAAGTTCTAATTTCCCTGAATTGCTTGTTTAATTTGCAGTGTGATCTTGCTGGAAGCAGATCTAGCTTTCCTGAGGGCTGACTCTGATTTTTGACTGGCATAGGCACCAGCACAATACTGAGCTGCATATGAAACTTCCAGCTGAATTCAAGTCAAAACTGAATGAAATACACAGAAACTAAGGAACACTTACATTCCTTGGTGTTAGGAGGTGCCAACAAGCATGAGTAGCAAACCATGCCATAGATGTTCCTGGGTCTGTTTTCCAACATGTAGTAACTGCAATAAAGGGTAAGACAAGGCAAAACAACATAAGTGCATCCATCACAGTTGAGTACGGTTGAGCAGAAAGCGATTACTCTAAGATAAAATTGCTTTTTAAAACTTTAGCAAGTGACCAGGGACTGCTAACAGGGAGTTTCGAGAGGGAGCTCTCCAGGTGAAGGAGGAGCAAATACGGGACCCTTGGGGTAAGTGGCTGTCTGTAGTGTGTGTTTGTGTTTGGGGGTTACTAGCTGTGTGCTGAGCTTGTGTTTGTCTGTCTGTTTGTTTTTGTTTGAAGGACCGTGTGCTGTGGCCAGCAGTTGGAAGCTGTGAGCTTCTAAACAAGGTATGAAATCTAGAAGCCTCTGTTCATTGGCTGAGCTTTAGTTGGGGGCTGGGCTATCAAGAAGAACAGGGCTTTATAAAGCAGTGAGCAAGCAACCAGGGACAGCTAACATGGAGTTTCTAGAGGGAGTTTGGAAGGGGAGTGGAAAGGGGCGAGGTACACTTGCCATTCTTTAAAACCTTTAAACTAAACTATAAACAAAACTTCTTGATTTAAACAAAACCCCTATCATTAACTTAGGTAGCTGTAGGAAAGTATGCAGGCAGAAGCCCAGCAGCAGAGTGAGGGCTATCCTGTTTATTGCACTTAGTGTAGCATGTATGACTACTTGCCCTGTGGGCGAGTGGCATATGTGTGCATCTGGTGCAAGGAGCTCCTGGCCCTCAGAGACCGTGTACAGGGTTTGGAGGCCAGGGTGGCAGAACTGGAGGAGCTAAGGAAGTCAGAGAGGTATGTTGATGAGGCTTTCTGGGACACTGTAGATTTGTCCCACCTCCGGTCTGACAGCCCCTGCACTGTCAAGGAGGATGAAAGGCCCAGCGAAGGGGAACAGTTAACGGGAGCAGAGGGAAACATTCGCATAGTTGGGACCCTCCTTCCAGATGATGTTGGGGTATCCTCTCGCACTGAGGTTACCTCTCCAGGGGAGAGAACTCCAGTCATTAGGAAAAGGCAGGTGTTAGTAATGGGAGATTCGATCATTAGAAACATAGATAGCTGGGTCTGTGATGACCGAGAGAACCATATGATGACTTGCCTGCCTGGTGCGAAGGTTGCAGATCTCTCAAGGCATCTAGATAGACTTATGCGTAGTGCAGGGGAGGAGCTGGTGGATGTGATACATGTAGGTACCAGTGACATAGGGAAGGGTAGGAGAGACGTCCTGGAGGCCAAATTTAGGCTGCTAGGAAAGAGACTCAGGACCTCTATGATGGCATTCTCAGAAATGCTTCCAGTGCCACGTGCAGGGCCAGCAGGCAGGCAGAGATTCAGAGTCTCAATGCGTGGATGAGACGATGGTGTAGGGAGAAGGGGTTTAGATTTATTAGGAACTGGGGAAACTTTTGGGATGGGGGAGCCTATACAGGAAGGATGGGCTCCACCTAAACCAAAGTGGATCCAGACTGCTGGCACTTAACATTAAAAAGGTTGCAGAGCAGTTTTTATACTCAGTCCTGGTCTACACTAGGACTTTAGGTCGAATTTAGCAGCGTTAAATCAATGTAAACCTGCACCCGTCCACATGATGAAGCCCTTTATTTCGACTTAAAGGGCCCTTAAAATCGATTTCCTTACTCCACCCCTGACAAGTGGATTAGCGCTTAAATCGGCCTTGCCGGGTCGAATTTGGGGTACTGTGGACACAATTCAATGGTATTGGCCTCCGGGAGCTATCCCAGAGTGCTCCATTGTGACCGCTCTGGACAGCACTCTCAACTCAGATGCACTGGCCAGGTAGACAGGAAAAGAACCGCGAACTTTTGAATCTCATTTCCTGTTTGGCCAGCGTGGCAAGCTGCAGGTGACCATGCAGAGCTCATCAGCAGAGATGACCATGCAGAGCTCATCAGCAGAGGTGACCATGATGGAGTCCCAGAATCGCAAAAGAGCTCCAGCATGGACTGAACGGGAGGTACGGGATCTGATCGCTGTATGGGGAGAGGAATCCGTGCTATCAGAACTCCGTTCCAGTTTTCGAAATGCCAAAACCTTTGTCAAAATCTCCCAGGGCATGAAGGACAGAGGCCATAACAGGGACCCGAAGCAGTGCTGCTTGAAACTTAAGGAGCTGAGGCAAGCCTACCAGAAAACCAGAGAGGCGAACGGCCGCTCCGGGTCAGAGCCCCAAACATGCCACTTCTATGATGAGCTGCATGCCATTTTAGGGGGTTCAGCCACCACTACCCCAGCCGTGTTGTTTGACTCCTTCAATGGAGATGGAGGCAACACGGAAGCAGGTTTTGGGGACGAAGATGATGATGATGAGGTTGTAGATAGCTCACAGCAAGCAAGTGGAGAAACCGGTTTTCCCGACAGCCAGGAACTGTTTCTCACCCTGGACCTGGAGCCAGTACCCCCCGAACCCAGCCAAGGCTGCCTCCTGGACCTGGCAGGTGGAGAAGGGACCTCCGGTGAGTGTACCTTTTAAAATACTATACATGGTTTAAAAGCAAGCATGTGAAAGGATTCATTTGCCCTGGAATTCGCGGCTCTCCTGGATGTACTCCCAAAGCCTTTGCAAAAGGTTTCTGGGGAGGGCAGCCTTATTGCGTTCTCCATGGTAGAACACTTTACCACTACAGGCCAGTAACACGTACTCGGGAATCATTGTACAACAAAGCATTGCAGTGTATGTTTGCTGGCGTTCAAACAACATCCGTTCTTTATCTCTCTGTGTTATCCTCAGGAGAGTGAAATATCATTCATGGTCACCTGGTTGAAATAGGGTGCTTTTCTTCAGGGGACACTCAGAGGTGCCTGTTCCTGCTGGGCTGTTTGCCTGCGGCTGAACAGAAATGTTCCCCGCTGTTAGCCACGGGGATGGAGGAGGTTGAGGGGGTGCCACG
Source organism: Chelonia mydas (assembly GCF_015237465.2). NCBI lineage: Eukaryota > Metazoa > Chordata > Testudines > Cheloniidae > Chelonia > Chelonia mydas. Next base: position 111,124,102 of record NC_057849.1, on the reverse strand, counting down.
CGGTGGGGGGAGGCAAAATGCGACCTTGTAACGAAAGCACATGTGCTATGTATGTAATGTTAACAGCAAGGTTTACCCTGAAAGAGTGTAGCCAGTGTTTTATAAAATGTGTCTTTTTAAATACCGCTGTCCCTTTTTTTTTCTCCACCAGCTGCATGTGTTTCAATGATCACAGGATCTTCTCCTTCCCAGAGGCTAGTGAAGATTAGAAAGAAAAAAAAACGCACTCGTGATGAAATGTTCTCTGAGCTCATGCTGTCCTCCCACACTGACAGAGCACAGACGAATGTGTGGAGGCAAATAATGTCAGACTGCAGGAAAGCACAAAATGACCGGGAGGAGAGGTGGCGGGCTGAAGAGAGTAAGTGGCAGGCTGAAGAGAGTAAGTGGCGGGCTGAAGACAGGGCTGAAGCTCAAATGTGGCGGCAGCATGATGAGAGGAGGCAGGATTCAATGCTGAGGCTGCTGGAGGATCAAACCAATATGCTCCAGTGTATGGTTGAGCTGCAGCAAAGGCAGCTGGAGCACAGACTTCCGCTACAGCCCCTGTGTAACCAACCGCCCTCCTCCCCAAGTTCCATAACCTCCACACCCAGACGCCCAAGAACGCGGTGGGGGGGCCTCCAGCCAACCAGCCACTCCACCACAGAGGATTGCCCAAAATACAGAACGCTGGCATTCAATAAATTTTAAAGTTGTAAACTTTTAAAGTGCTGTGTGGCATTTTCCTTCCCTCCTCCACCACCCCTCCTGGGCTACCTTGGTAGTCATCCCCCTATTTGTGTGATGAATGAATAAAGAATGCATGAATGTGAAGCAACAATGACTTTATTGCCTCTGCAAGTGGTGATCGAAGGGAAGGACGGGAGGGTGGTTAGCTTACAGGGAAGTAGAGTGAACCAAGGGGCGGGGGGTTTCATCAAGGAGAAACAAACAGAACTTTCACACCGTAGCCTGGCCAGTCATGAAACTGGTTTTCAAAGCTTCTCTGATGCGTACCGCGCCCTCCTGTGCTCTTCTAACCGCCCTGGTGTCTGGCTGCGAGTAACCAGCAGCCAGGCGATTTGCCTCAACCTCCCACCCCGCCATAAACGTCTCCCCCTTACTCTCACAGATATTGTGGAGCACACAGCAAGCAGAAATAACAGTGGGAATATTGGTTTCACTGAGGTCTAAGCGAGTCAGTAAACTGCGCCAGCGTGCCTTTAAACATCCAAATGCACATTCTACCACCATTCTGCACTTGCTCAGCCTGTAGTTGAACAGCTCCTGACTACTGTCCAGGCTGCCTGTGTACGGCTTCATGAGCCATGGCATTAAGGGGTAGGCTGGGTCCCCAAGGATAACTATAGGCATTTCAACATCCCCAACAGTTATTTTCTGGTCTGGGAATAAAGTCCCTTCCTGCAGCTTTTGAAACAGACCAGAGTTCCTGAAGATGCGAGCATCATGTACCTTTCCCGGCCATCCCACGTTGATGTTGGTGAAACGTCCCTTGTGATCCATCAGAGCTTGCAGCACTATTGAGAAGTACCCCTTGCGGTTTATGTACTCACCGGCTTGGTGCTCCGGTGTCAAGATAGGGCTATGGGTTCCATCTATGGCCCCACCACAGTTAGGGAATCCCATTGCAGCAAAGCCATCCACTATGACCTGCACATTTCCCAGAGTCACTACCCTTGATATCAGCAGATCTTGGATTGCGTGGGCTACTTGCACCACAGCAGCCCCCACAGTAGATTTGCCCACTCCAAATTGATTCCCAACTGACCAGTAGCTGTCTGGTGTTGCAAGTCCACAGATAGTTCCACAGGGCTATCGCCACTCGCTTCTCCACTGTGAGGGCTGCTCTCATCCTGGTATTCATGCGCTTCAGGGCAGGGGAAAGCAAGTCACAAAGTTCCATGAAAGTGCCCTTACGCATGCGAAAGTTTCGCAGCCACTGGGAATCGTCCCAGACCTGCAACACTATGCGGTCCCACCAGTCTGTGCTTGTTTCCCGAGCCCAGAATCGGCGTTTCCACAGCATGAACCTGCCCCATTAGCACCATGATGCATGCATTGGCAGGGCCCATGCTTTCAGAGAAATCTGTGTCCATGTCCTGATCACTCTCGTCACTGCGCTGACGTCACTAACTAGCCCAGTTTTGCTTTGCCAGGTTCTGGTGCTGCATATACTGCTGGATAATGCGTGTGGTGTTTAATGTGCTCCTAATTGCCAAAGTGAGCTGAGCGGCCTCCATGCTTGCCTTGGTATGGCGTCCGCTCAGAAAAAAGGCGCGGAACGATTGTCTGCCGTTGCTCTGACGGAGGGAGGGGCGACTGACGACATGGCTTACAGGGTTGGCTTACAGGGAATTAAAATCAACAAAGGGGGTGGCTTTACATCAATGAGTATTTCAGGCAGTACTTCACGGAGGGTTCCAATAAGAAATGGTGCACCTAAGTAATTGTTCTTATTGGAACAAGCAGGTTGGTCTGGCCTCTGATTGATACATGGCTAGATTTACCTCGCTGCACCTTCTCTGTGAGTGACTGCAGTGTGACCTAGAGAAATGAGTCCCCTAGACGGGGGAGGGGGGAAAGCAAATGAGTACAAAACAAATCTGGTCTATTTCTTGTTTTGATCCACTCCATCTATCTTTTACATCTTTGGCTGGCAGCAGACGGTGCAGAAGGACTGCAAGCCATCCACATCTCATGGCTGCTCGGCAGAAGACGGTGCAGTAGGACTGCTAGCCATCCTCATCTCTTGCCTGCCTGGCAGAAGATGGTACAGTAAGACTGCTAGCAATCCGTATCGCCTGCCTGCTCACCATAAGATGGTTCAATAGACTGACTGCAGGACTAAAGAGAATGACCTGGTCAAGTCACTCCAAATTTAGTTCCTGCGCCCATGTCTGCCCAGGTGCTCCTGGCCAACGTGGCCAGGAGCACCTCGGACATGACGATGATGGCTACCAGTCATACTGTACCGTCTGCTGCCACAAGGCAATGGGTTGATGCTGCTGTGTAGCAATGCAGTACCACGTCTGCCAGCACCCAAGAGACATAGGGTGACGGTTACCTGAGCGGGCTCCATGCTTGCCGTGGTATGGCGTCTGCACAGGTAACTCAGGAAAAAAGGCGCAAAACGATTGTCTGCCCTTGCTTTGAGGGAGGGAGGGAGGGAGGGAACGGGGGCCTGACGATATGTACCCAGAACCACCCACGACAATGTTTTAGCCCCATCAGGCATTGGGATCTCAACCCAGAATTCCAATGGGCAGCGAAGACTGCGGGAACTGTGGGATAGCTATCCACAGTGCAACGCTCCGGAAGTCGACTCTAGCCTCGGTACTGTGGAAGCACTGCGCCGAGTTAATGCACTTAATGCACTTAGAGCATTTTCTGTGGGGACACACACACTCGAATATATAAAACCGATTTCTAAAAAAATGACTTCTATAAATTCAACCTAATTTCATAGTGTAGACATATCCTAAGAGATAGGGGAAAGCCGATTGCTGCAGAGGAGCACATGGATCAGACAGAGACTTCTCTTAGAGGAGAGTCTATTGATAGAGATTCTCTAGGTTTTAGTCAGGAGGAGAGGATGGAAGTATGGGCCAGATCAGACGAGAAACATTCACATGAAGAATCTGACACATCAGAAAAGGGCAGACAAATAAACAGTGACAAGTTTTTAAAGTGCTTGTACACAAATGCTAGAAGTCTAAATAAGATGGGTGAACTAGAGTGCCTCGTGTTAAAGGATGATATTGATATATTCGGCATCACAGAAACCTGTGGAGTGAGGACAATCAATGGGACACAATCATTCTGGGGTACAAAATATATCAGAAGGACAGAACAGGTCGGCGGAGGGGGGCGAAGTGGCACTATATGTGAAAGAAAATGTAGAATCAAATGAAATAAAAATCTTAAATGAATCCACATGTTCCATAGAATCTCTATGGATAGTAATTCCATGCTCTAATAAGAATATAACAGTAGGGATCTATTATCGACCACCTGACCAGGACAGTGATAGTGACGATGAAATGCTAAGGGAGATTAGAGAGGCTATCAAAATAAAAAACTCAATAATAGTGGGGGATTTCAATTATCCCATATTGACTGGGTACATATCACCTCAGGACGAAATGCAGAGACAAAATTTCTTGATACTTTAAATGACTGCTTCTTGGAGAAGCTGGTACAGGAACCCACAAGAGGAGAGGCAATTCTCGATTTAGTCCTGAGTGGAACGCAGGATCTAGTCCAAGAGGTAACTGTAACAGGACCACTTGGAAATAGTGACCATAATATAACAACATTTAACATTCCTGTGGCGGGAAGAACACCTCAACAGCCCAACACTGTGGCATTTAATTTTAGAAAGGGGAACTATGCAAAAATGAGGAGGTTAGTTAAACAGAAATTAAAAGGTAAAGTGACTAGAGTGAAATCCCTGCAAGCTGCATGGACACTTTTCAAAGACACCATAATAGAGGCTCAACTTAAATGTATACCCCAAATTAAAAAACACAGTAAAAGAACTAAAAAAGAGCCTCCATGGCTTAACAACCATGTAAAAGAAGCAATGAGAGATAAAAAGGCATCTTTTAAAAAGTGGAAGTCAAATCCTAGTGAGGTAAATAGAGAGGAGCATAAACACTGCCAAATTAAATGTAAAAATGTAATAACAAAAGCCAAAAAGGAGTTTGAAGAACAGCTAGCCAAAAACTCAAAAGGTAATAACAATGTTTTTTAAGTACATCAGGAAGCCTGCTAAACAACCAGTAGGGTCCCTGGACGATTGAGATACAAAAGGAGCACTTAAAGACGATAAAGTCATTACAGAGAAACTAAATGAATTCTTTGCTTCAGTCTTCACGGCTGAGGATGTTAGGGAGATTCCCAAATCTGAGCTGTCTTTTGTAGGTGACAAACCTGAGGAATTGTCACAGATTGAAGTGTCACTAGAGGAGGTTTTGGAATTAATTGAGGAACAAGTCACCGGGACTAGATGGCATTCACCCAAGAGTTCTGAAAGAACTCAAATGTGAAATTGCAGAACTATTAACTATGGTTTGTAACCTGTCCTTTAAATCAGCTTCTGTACCCAATGACTGGAAGATAGCTAATGTAACGCCAATATTTAAAAAGGGCTCCAGAGGTGATCCTGGCAATTAAAGACCGGTAAGTCTAACGTCAGTACCGGGCAAATTAATTAAAAGAATAAAATCCATTAATAGCTATTAGCCAGGATGGGTAAGGAATGGTGTCCCTAGCCTCTGTTTGTCAGAGCGTGGAGCTGGATGGCAGGAGACAGATCACTTGATCATTACCTGTTAGGTTCACTCCCTCTGGGGCACCTGGCATTGGCCATTGTCGGTAGACAGGATACTGGGCTGGATGGACCTTTGGTCTGACCCAGTATGGCCATTCTTATGTTCTTTTATAACCATTTTGATGACAACATTATCATTTCTTACTGCCTGATTTGAGACAGCCTTTCTCATCTTCCCTTCCCCCATAAAGGCAGCTAATCCACCATACATGACATGAAGCAGCAACATTGCCTAAAACAACATTCTGCCTGCTGAGTTCTTGCTGCAGTTTACAGCATGCCCTGAAATGAGACTTTCTAAACAAGACAATATTTCTTTTCAAGTAGTAATTTTCCAGACAAGACCACCAGCTGGATTTATTTAGACTTCGGTATACACAACATAAGAATAATCTCCTTAACTGAGGAGTAAAAAGCCAAATTTGAGCAGGCCACCCATCGTGACTAGAAAAACCATCATGATTGAGAGAAAGCCAGATTTGTTCTGATTTAACATAAGAATTATGGTCTGTATTAGGTCCCTCTTGGCAAAGAAAAGATTTTCATGTTTTAAACTTCCATTTTCCTCAAAGTTTGTGTCAAAACAGGGTATCTTATTCATTGGTGAGCTGATGAGTAAACAGTCTTAATTTTTGTCAATAAATGACTTTCCTATGCTTTACATAACTATTTACATAACTAGTGACCATGAGTTGGTTGAGTTCAGGATCCTGACGCAGGGAAGAAAGGTAAGCAGCAGGATACGGACCCTGGACTTCAGGAAAGCAGACTTCGACTCCCTCAGGGAACAGATGGCCAGGATCCCCTGGGGGACTAACATGAAGGGGAAGGGGAAGGGAGTCCAGGAGAGCTGGCTGTATTTCAAGGAATCCCTGTTGAGGTTACAGGGACAAACCATCCCGATGAGTCGAAAGAATAGTAAATATGGCAGGCGACCAGCTTGGCTTAATGGTGAAATCCTAGCGGATCTTAAACATAAAAAAGAAGCTTACAAGAAGTGGAAGGTTGGACATATGACCAGGGAAAAGTATAAAAATATTGCTCGGGCATGTAGGAAAGATATCAGGAGGGCCAAATCGCACCTGGAGCTGCAGCTAGCAAGAGATGTCAAGAGTAACAAGAAGGGTTTCTTCAGGTATGTTGGCAACAAGAAGAAAGCCAAGGAAAGTGTGGGCCCCTTACTGAATGAGGGAGGCAACCTAGTGACAGAGGATGTGGAAAAAGCTAATGTACTCAATGCTTTTTTTGCCTCTGTTTTCACTAACAAGGTCAGCTCCCAGACTGCTGCGCTGGGCATCACAAAATGGGGAAGAGATGGCCAGCCCTCTGTGGAGATAGAGGTGGTTAGGGACTATTTAGAAAAGCTGGACGTGCACAAGTCCATGGGGCCGGACGAGTTGCATCCGAGAGTGCTGAAGGAATTGGCGGCTGTGATTGCAGAGCCCTTGGCCATTATCTTTGAAAACTCGTGGCGAACGGGGGAAGTCCCGGATGACTGGAAAAAGGCTAATGTAGTGCCAATCTTTAAAAAAGGGAAGAAGGAGGATCCTGGGAACTACAGGCCAGTCAGCCTCACCTCAGTCCCTGGAAAAATCATGGAGCAGGTCCTCAAAGAATCAATCCTGAAGCACTTACATGAGAGGAAAGTGATCAGGAACAGTCAGCATGGATTCACCAAGGGAAGGTCATGCCTGACTAATCTAATCGCCTTCTATGATGAGATTACTGGTTCTGTGGATGAAGGGAAAGCAGTGGATGTATTGTTTCTTGACTTTAGCAAAGCTTTTGACACGGTCTCCCACAGTATTCTTGTCAGCAAGTTACGGAAGTATGGGCTGAATGAATGCACTATAAGGTGGGTAGAAAGCTGGCTAGATTGTCGGGCTCAACGGGTAGTGATCAATGGCTCCATGTCTAGTTGGCAGCCGGTGTCAAGTGGAGTGCCCCAGGGGTCGGTCCTGGGGCCGGTTTTGTTCAATATCTTCATAAATGATCTGGAGGATGGTGTGGATTGCACTCTCAGCAAATTTGCGGATGATACTAAACTGGGAGGAGTGGTAGATACGCTGGAGGGGAGGGATAGGATACAGAAGGACCTAGACAAATTGGAGGATTGGGCCAAAAGAAATCTGATGAGGTTCAATAAGGATAAGTGCAGGGTCCTGCACTTAGGATGGAAGAATCCAATGCACCGCTACAGACTAGGGACCGAATGGCTAGGCAGCAGTTCTGCGGAAAAGGACCTAGGGGTGACAGTGGACGAGAAGCTGGATATGAGTCAGCAGTGTGCCCTTGTTGCCAAGAAGGCCAATGGCATTTTGGGATGTATAAGTAGGGGCATAGCGAGCAGATCGAGGGACGTGATCGTTCCCCTCTATTCGACACTGGTGAGGCCTCATCTGGAGTACTGTGTCCAGTTTTGGGCCCCACACAACAAGAAGGATGTGGATAAATTGGAGAGAGTCCAGCGAAGGGCAACAAAAATGATTAGGGGTCTAGAGCACATGACTTATGAGGAGAGGCTGAGGGAGCTGGGATTGTTTAGTCTGCAGAAGAGAAGAATGAGGGGGGATTTGATAGCTGCTTTCAACTACCTGAAAGGGGGTTCCAAAGAGGATGGCTCTAGACTGTTCTCAATGGTAGCAGATGACAGAACGAGGAGTAATGGTCTCAAGTTGCAATGGGGGAGGTTTAGATTGGATATTAGGAAAAACTTTTTCACTAAGAGGGTGGTGAAACACTGGAATGCGTTACCTAGGGAGGTGGTAGAATCTCCTTCCTTAGAGGTTTTTAAGGTCAGGCTTGACAAAGCCCTGGCTGGGATGATTTAACTGGGAATTGGTCCTGCTTTGAGCAGGGGGTTGGACTAGATGACCTCCTGAGGTCCCTTCCAACCCCGATATTCTATGATTCTATGATTTTTAATACATGGGTTTAATAACTACTACTGAACATACATGTTATGTCTCATTATGCATTTGTTCTGTATTTTTCATTGTGGTATCTCAGTACCCAATATATACTTGACCCGGCAAAATTTCTGAATTCTGCTTTATTCTGCACACACGTGACTTTTTTCTGAAAACATTCACATTCAGAATTTATCGCTGAAACTATTAATCAAAATTCTAAAATAGCCTGTTATATTTTTGTTTTTGTTCTTTACGCTTCAAGAAATAACAGGTGCCTGTTATCTTGTAACTTAATCTATATTATTTCAACATACAGACACTGGTACACATACAACAGACAGCAGCTGTACACTCATGTTTCAGCTTTATAATAATAGCGGACAGAGGTACAAAACACCAAACAGTCCCAACAGTCATGGCAAATTTCCTTAAAACCTAAATAACTTGCCCAGTTTTAGCAGAACTAAGCTCTTGTATTTCTTTCAACCAAAACCTTCCCTGCCCACATGATAAAAAGTAGCTAAAACCAATGCAAATAGTTAATACACTGCTACCTTGATGCAGGAACAAGTAGCCCAGAGCCCATGTCCAGTTACCAAGCCTGATCCCGATTATTTAGTGCAACAAACAGTACCAATGAAGATGTTCCTCTAGTCAGGGAAATTTAAACACACAAATTTGTTCAAACTTTTCTGAACCCTTTAGGATCAGTAGAAATGCTCCAAATGATTCTAGCTACTGGACGATCAGCCACGGAATGCCCATGGTTGGAGGACTTTCTGTGTCATTTAAATCCTTTGGCATTCATCTACCTAGAATGGTTTTAAAACCATCTTCTCAAACTGAGGGAAGTACTCAGTAATGTAATTGCACAGGTTTGTCCATGTCCTGGTGTGTTTGTGGGGAAAAAGGCACAAAAGACAGTAGTGACCTAGTGCAAAAGATGATCTCTTGTACCTCATTTATGCTCACTATCCCAGGAGGCATGTGTCTTGGCATGGGTATGATTTGCCCCATGCGCAGGGAAGCATCTGCAGACGTGCACTGGGGAAGCCCATAATACACATGGTAAAAGTTTTTAGCAATGGCTGCTGTTAAATATGTTCTCTTCATCACCTCCAGAAGCAGAGGGGGCCTCCACATATATAATGCCACCAGTTATTGCCACTTGGGTGGTGCACCTTCCCACACCTCCCACAAGAGTTGCTTTGGCTTTTAGAGCCATAGGACACACCTAATAGTATATACTGAGACCAGCTCAGGCCAGAGCCATAGGCCAATTCACTTGTGTGTTAATAGAGATCAAAGGAGCTGTTAATTGTATTGTTTTTGCCCATCTATATCCTGTTGTTTACTATTATATTATATTTATATTGCATGTACCTCTGTAATTACGTTAACATTATATATACCCCTGTAATTAGATAACCCTAGATGAAAGCGTGTGCTAGTTTGAGAATGTATTCAGGCATTCAGTTCATGAAAACTAGTGACATACCCTATTGTTTGCTATTACAAACATTTACATGGTAAATACTCTTGCAACTAAATTACCCATCAAAGAAATCTTGTGAAATGCTAATCAAGAACATTGAGTGCATTCCTCACTATCTGTCATCAAAGAGAAAACCCATGTGGTTAGAAAGACTGTCAGCTTGTCTTTTGTGAGAAGATATAAATATGGATTCAAAGAAAGATGTGTTATCTCTGGACTGTTTGGATTCTAACAGGGTAGATTAACTGAACAAGAAGGTGAAGATCCCCAGTTATTCTGGGTAGCCCTGAAGAGACTTTTGGGAAACTGGCAGATTACTACATCTCTACTATCATTTTGTACTTACAAACTTGGACTCACCTGTTATATTTTATCTGCTTTAACCTCTCAATAACTCTCATTCTTTTTTCTTAGCTGATAAACTTATAGTTAGTTTACTATAGAATTGGCTGCCAGCGTTGTCTTTGGTGTAAAATCTGGAGTATCAGTTGATCTGGGGACTGGTCCTTTGGGACTGGGATAAAACTGATATGGTGTGATTTTTGGTTATTGCAACCATTATCACCACGTTCAGTTTGTCTGGGTGGCAAGATAGGCTGGAGAGTTTAAGGGGACTGTCTGTGACTCCATGGTAAGACTGGTATAGCGATCCAGGAGTTCACATTTGTTGTTGGCTTGGTGGAATCTAATTATAGATTAGGGTATCTGCCCTGTTTTCTGACAGTGTGGCACTCACAGTGAGCTACTCCAGATAGTGTGACATATACAGTAAAAGCTTTGTTATCCAGCACATTGGGGGAATGGTGGGTGCCGGTTAATCAAAAATTCCAGTTAACCAGGAGTTAACAATGGAAGGAGGGGGTTCGGGGCAGGGGGTTGGGGCACAGGATGGGTTTCAGGGTGCCAGGTCCGGGCAGCACTCACCACGGGTGGCTCCCTGCAAGCAGCAACATGTCCCTGCTGCTCCTAGGTGGAAGTGCGGCCAGGTGGCTCTGTGTGCTGCCTCCGTCTGCAGGCACTGCCCCTGCAGCTCCCATTAGCCGTGGTTCCCAGCCAATGGGAGCTGCAGAGCCAGCGCTCAGGGCAAGGCAGGGGCAATGCCAACCAGACTTTTAATGGATATCAGAAATGCCAGTTTCTAGAGCTTTCCGGTTGGTAAAGTGCCAGATACCACAGGTTTTACTGTACATAGAAATAATTACTGGTCTCTTTTGTGCCCTGCCACCTAATATATAAAATAAGTGATTATAAGTACTGTTATACTGAGAGGTACTGGTGACTGCACAGATCACAAACCACTTTAAGATCAGGTGTGAGCACACCCTTCAATTACTGTAACTATCAAGAAAAAGTTAATCACAAGCCCCCCACCAAAGGCAAAAGGGGTTTTGAACCTGTCCAGTAGTTTCGGACCCAGTGGGTAGAAGGATTTTGCTGAGTACTGTTTGGTAAGGGCATGTGTGTATGAGGGAAGACACAAAATGAGAGAGACTCATGGCTAGATCAAGAAAGCCAAGCAGCAGCCTGCAAGTCTGGTGTGATCTTGGAGAAGCCCAGAAAGAGGTCTAGGTCAGCGGAGCTGGCTGAACAAAGCTTGGGCCTGTAAGCTAAGGCACTTCTCCTATTGGTTTTGGTCCCTCCTGTGTTTGGAGAAGCAGGAATTTGTACATTTCTTGTAAATAAACAAGATGGTATCAAAGAAAATACCAGACTACATCACCAATTTCTACTCCCAAAGGGGACATCTTCAGGGCCTCAAACTTTGACTAGCTGCATTTGGGTAAAAAAGACCCTAGTAACACTCAGTTTATTGTATTATCTTGACATACCAAAGGGTATGTCTAAACTACAATAAAACACCCATGGTTGGCCTCTGTCAGTTGACTTGAGCTCATGGGGCTCAAGCTGTGGGGCTATAAAATGGCAGTGTAGCCATTCAGGATCAGGCTGGAGCCCAGGAGCTGGGAACCCATGGAGTCCCGAACATCTACACGGCAATTTTATAGCCCCACAGCTGGAGCCCCACAAGCCCAAGTCAGCGGACATAGGCCAGCCGTGGGTGTTTTATTGCAGTGTAGACATACCTAAGAGAGGGCACAAGCTAGTAGATACTGTTTTTAAAGTAGTTTTGAAAGAGATACTCATTCCTTTCTTTTTACACTTCCTGTACCCAGTCTACCTCTCCACCTTTGGAGTATTCGTTGGTGGATTGTTAGTGCTACATAATGATGCACTGTGAAACACATAATGAATAAGCAGGGAACTATTGCCAAACCACAAGTGAGAATGGCAGGCCAAAGATACTTATTGCTCCATAAAGATAAATATGGAATAGTCTAGATCCAGTGTCTTTTAGCCACAATGGTTTAGAAAAGATAAACAGCCCTTCATTCAGCTTATCAAATCAAGCTGAAGAAATATATCTTGGGTTTTCGCCATGACACAGCATGACAGGTTTACTTTTGTTCTCAAAAAGAAAAAAAGAGATTTGGGGAAGGTGCTAGAGGGCATGCAAGTGTTCATCTGTTGTTTGAAGAAAGCTCTCCAATTGCAAACCTTAATCCACTTCTGTCAACTTCAAACAGCAGAATTATTTTTTGTGTTACCTTACTGTGCACTAAGTATTTGGACAATGTTGGAAAGCATTTACCAATCAAATTATAGCACTAATTGTGGAAAAGGAGAGTGTGGATTAAGAGCAAGAGAACTGTCATGGATTTTGATGGTCTAACTCTTCCACTGTAATACTAATACAGTAACATCTCGCTTAACGTTGTAGTTATGTTCTTGAAAAATGCAACTTTAAGCAGAACGATGTTAAGCAAATCCAATTTCCCCATAAGAATGAATGTAAATGGGGGCAGGGGTTAGGTTCCAGGGAAATTTTTTTCACCAGACAAAATACTATATTATTTTTATATATATATATATATATATATATATATATATACACACACACACACACACACACACACAGTATAAGTTTCAAACAAACAATTTAATACTGTACACATCGATGATGATTGTGAAGCTTGGTTGAGGTGGTGAAGTCAGAGGGTGGGATATTTCCCAGGGAATGCCTTACTGCTAAATGATGAACTAGCACTTGGCTGAGCCCTCAAGGGTTAACACGTTGTTAATGTAGCCTCACACTCTAAAAGACAGCAGGAATGGAGGGAGGGGAGACAGCATGGCAGAGAGACACACACCGTGTGTGTGTGTGAGAGAGAGAGCTGCACACTGCCCCTTTAAGTACACTGATCCCACTCTAAGTAGATCAGCAAGTTGAGACAGCAGTTGCTGCCAGCAAGCTCCCCCCATCCTGAGCCCTGTCGTGTCCCTCCCCAACACCGCTCTGTGGGGATGGGGTAAGCAGGGGGGCAGGAGCAGAGGGGAGGGGGACACGCTGACATTAGCACCCCCCACACACACCCTGCACAGCAAGCAGGAGGCTCCCGGGAACCTCCGAAGGCAGAAGACAGGAGCAGCACATGGCAGTGGGGGAGGAACAACTGAACTGCTGGCAATTGATAGCCTGCTGGGCAGCTGCCACACAGGGAACTTAGGGGAGCGGGGAGCTGATGGGGGGCTGCTGGGCCACCCTGGTTCCAAGCCCTCACCAGCTAGCTGAACAGGGTTGCTCTTTCTGCAAGCAGTGGACAAAGCAGGCGGCTGCCAAACAACGTTATAAGGGAGCACTGCACAACTTTAAAAGAGCATGTTCCATAATTGATCAGCAACGTAACAACGAAACAATGTTAACCAGGATGACTTTAAGTGAGGAGTTACTGTACCTCATCTCCACAGAGCAGGGGGAGGGGGAGAACACGACAGGGCTCAGGACGGAGGGAGCTTGCTGGCAGCAGCTGCTGTCTCAACTTGCTGATCTACTTAAAAAGGCAATGTACTTAGAGTGGTGTCAGCACACTTAAAGGGGCAATGCGCGACTCTCTCATACACACACAGTGTGTGTCCGTCCCTCGTGCTTACTCTCTCACACACACACACACACGGTGTGTGTCTGTCTCTCTCTGCCATGCTGTGTCTCCTCCCTCCATTCTGCCTTGTAGAGTGTGAGGCTACATTAACAACGATGTGTTAACCCTTGAGGGCTTAGCCGAGTGCTAGTTCATCATTTAGCAGTAAGGCTAAATATCTCACCCTCTGACTCCACCATCTCAACCAAGGTTCACAATCATCATTGCTGTGTACAGTATTAAATTGTTTGTTTAAAACTTATACCGTTTATGTGTGTGTGTGTGTGTGTGTGTGTGTATTGTGACAAAGTTCCTGCTCTACCTTGGTGGGTCTTGCGCTTATTGGCAGATTTGCTCACCTTGGAGCTTCACGGCAGCCCTCAGCTTGGCCGTTTTTCTGAACCCACAGTCCAGGTCGACTCCTCCTGTGTCTGACCAGGAGTTGGGAGGATTTGGGGGGAACCCGGGCCTGCCCTTTACTCCGGGTTCCAGCCCAGGGCCCTGTGGAATGCAGCTGTCTAGAGTGCCTCCTGGAACAGCTGTGCGACAGCTACAACTCCCTGGGCTACTTCCCCATGGCCTCCTCCCAACATCTTCTTTATCCTCACCATAGGACCTTCCTCCTGGTGTCTGATCATGCTTGTACACCTCAGTCCTCCAACAGTCCACGTTCTCACTCTCAGCTCCTAGTACCTCTTGCTCCCAGCTCCTCACATGCATACCACAAACTGAAGTGAGCTCCTTTTTAAAACCCAGGTGCCCTGATTAGCCTGCCTTAATTGATTCTAGCAGCTTCTTGATTGGCTGCAGGTGTTCTAATCAGCCTGTCTTAATTGTCTCCAGAAGGTTCCTGATTGTTCTGCAACCTTCCCTGTTACCTTACCCAGGGAAAAGGGACCTACTTAGCCTGCTCTCCTGCTGCTGCTCTCTGGCCTGGGCTTTCCTTGCTTTTTGCCCCTGCTTTCAGCTTCCCCCCCGACCGGGCCAGACGCTCTCCCCCCTTTCTTTTCCTTTTGTTGTTTTTTCTTTTTCCGCTGTTGCTAGAGTGCTGGCCAGCTGCCAGCCGACTGTTAGCCCCTCCCCCCCCCCGGACGCTGCTGCTGCTCCAGCTGAAACCGCCCCTGAGAGATGGGGGGGCCTACCGGCCCGCTTCCCCAGAGGGGGGGAGTGGAAGGACCCAGCCCCCCAGACCCAGCCGCTTGCTGTTTGTCTGCGGACCCATCTCTGGTTGAGAGGAATCTTATCACTTGCTCCGGCATTTCTGGAATGCAAAAAAGAAAACCCGGAACAGACAGAGAAACAGCCGTCTACCAGAGGAACACTGCCTGGGGAACTTACAAATCGCTGTGGAGGGGTCCCAAGACTGAGTAACTTTCGAACTGTGCTCTCGTGTGGGGGGAGGCCTTGACTGTGTCGTGACTGTGTTTGTAGGGACACAGTGGGTGTGGCACAGAGCTGCCCCCCGATCCATCTGTGTCCTCCCAACCCCCACACTACCATCTTCACAACTGCCTTCTCCACCGTCATTGCTGGCTTTTTAACATCTGCCACTGGACTTAGCTGCTCGCCCTGATTCCACCGTGTGGGCCAGAAGCACCAGCCAACCAAACAGGACTCTCTGGACAAGCGTACGGTGGTTCGTGTGCCCCCCCCCAGAACTGCCCATCCGACAGCCTGTCCCTTTTTACCTGACCCCAACTCCTGTTAACCACCTGCCACCGCCCCCACTGGGGCATCGGCAATGGAGGCCACCGGGGTGACCTCCGCCACTGCCATGCCCACCGCCTCCCCAGACTCTAGGGGAGCCCCCCCAGCTGGCAGGAAAAGCCAGGGCAAGAAGAAGGGGAAGGGCCCCGCTAAAACCACCAGGCCCTCCGTGGCAGGAGCCACCCCCACCGCTGCGGCCCCGCCACCAACCACGGCGTCCCTCCCCACTGCTTCCTTCACCAGTTCTGTGGGTGTCCCTCCCTCACCCCCCAGGATGTATGCCCAGGCGGCGGCAGCCCCCCCGCCTGCCGCCTCGTCATCTCTCCCGCCCACCGCCACCGCCACCATCAACAGCGGCCGGGGCCCCTTCCCCACCATGACAAGGAAGCACGGTGTCCGATGCCTCCTGCTGCCCACCTCGCCCCATGTGGAGACCTACGTGCGGGCGTTGGTGAGGGTGGTGGGGCCCTCAGCCATGGTGGTGGCCTCCAAAATGTATGGGAAGGTCGTCTTCTTCTTAGCATCGGAGGCTGCCACCCAGGAGGCGGTGGAGAGGGGCCTGGCGGTGGGGGGGGTGTTTGTCCCCCTAGAGCCACTAGAGGACCTGGGCGTCCACCTGGTCCTGACCGCTGTCCCTCCTTTTCTCCCCAATGCTGCCCTGTTACCCGCCCTTTCCACCCTGGGGAAACCTGTTTCTGTCATCAGCCCTCTCCCGTTGGGCTGCAAGGACCCCACCCTCCGTCACATCTTTTCCTTCCGCCGGCAAGTGCAGCTTCTACTGCCATCGGCGGCGCGTGACAGAGAGGTGCTCTAGGGATCTTTCCTAGTTCCCCACCAGGGGGCCCGTTACCGGGTGTATTTCTCCACGGGGGAAGCCCGGTGCTACCTCTGCCAGGCGTCAGGGCATGTCCGGAGGGACTGCCCCTTAGCCCGGCAAGGAGGGGCATCTGGGATCCCCGAGACCCAGCATGACATCGGCCCCATCATTGCCGATGCCCCTGGCCTCCCGATACCCGAACCCACCCATGGGGCACCTCCCCTACAACGCTCAGATGAGCGGGAGAACCCCGCCTTCGCTGCTGACAATCTGGCGGGGCCTATGGAGGAGGGTGTGGCAGAGATACCACCAGGCATGGGAGATAGCCTGCCCCAGGGAGAATCCTCCCTCCCTTATGCCGCCCCACCGTCCCCCCCACCCAAGTCCCTGAGCCATCGCCTTTACCCCCGGATCTGACCCCTGCTAACCAGCCCCCAGATGATGCCATGGAGGGCTGGGCCTGAGTCCAGGGGAAGCGAGGCAAGCGGAAGGCTCGAGCTCCACCTCATCTACCTGAGGCGGAGGCCCCCCGGAAGACCAGGAAGGGGGGCACCGATGCCGAACCTTCCACTTTGCCCACGAGTGCATCCCATCCACTGGTGTCAGCCGGGAAAGACGTGGTAGCACCGGAAGGTAGTGTCTCCTCTCCACGGAAGACCCTCCCCTCTGAGACCCTCGAGGAAGCCCCTTCTGTCCTGACACTACCCGAAGCCCCCGTGAACCCCGAGGCAACTGTCGTGGCGGGTGCGAGCGGGGAGAACCCCGGGGCGACGGAAAGTGACCTCTCCTCCATGTTGGAGGAGATCAAGGCCCTAGATCTGACCCCAGTCGCCCAGGGGGAGGATGACCTTTTCCCAGCAAACCTCGATTTGGGCGACCTCACTCCATCCCTCTTTTCCCCATGCTCCCTCCCCCTAACTGCTGCTTCTGCTCCCACCTCCGAGGAGCCCCTGGACTCCTCCATCGACCCGGCTGCTGATGGCACCCCGCTGACGACCACCGAGCCTGCTCAGGTGACAGCCGGCGCCATGCAGCGGGGACACGAGTCGCCAGCCCCCCCCCCCCCCCCCGTTGGTGCGGAGCAATCGATTTCCTTCCCGGGCAGGGGTCCAACAGAAGATAATCCACCTCCTGATGCTGTGGCGCTAAATCCACCATAGAGCCTATGCCCGGTATCATTGAGAGCTCCCTCCCCACCCCCTTAACCCTCCCTCCCCACCCCCTTAACCCACCATCCAGCTGCTTGCCTCCCGAAACCCAGAACCTCGCCCCTGCCCCTGCCCCTGCCCCTGCCCCTGCCCCTGCCCCTACCCCTATCCAATTTACCTCCTGCAATGTTATTGCCGCCACCGGGGCTGTCTCCTTCCCTTTCCCAACTGATAACCCCCAGGGAGCAGCCTTTGTGTTCTCCTGCCCCGACCCATTAGGAGCTGCTATCTTCCCTCCACCGCTCCCTATCGCCTCATAGCTTGAGGCGGGTCTGGAAGCTCCAGCCCATCAGGCACCCCGTCGGGGGTCCGCACCCTGCTTGTCCGTTTTAGTGGACCATGGGGCTGCACCAAGGGCTCCCGCTTCTTCTATGCCCTGGAGAAAACGAGGGGGGCTAAGAAACACGTCACCTGCCTCCAGGCAGAAGACGGCACCCCCCTCACGGAACCGGCGGAGATGTGTGGGAGGGCCCGAGCCTTCTACGCAAAACTTTTCTCCCCGGATCCGACCAACCCTAGCGCTTGCAGAGTGCTTTGGGAGGAGCTCCCTACCATCAGCGTGAGCGACCAAGACCAGCTAGAATTGCCTCTCACTCTGGCCGAGTTCTCGGAAGCCCTCCATCGTATGCCCACTAATAAGTCTCCAGGCAGGGACGGGCTGACCGTGGAGTTCTACCATGTGTTTTGGGATGTCCTCGGCCCAGACCTAGTCACCGTCTGGGCCGAGTCTCTGCAGAGCGGGGTCCTCCCTCTTTTGTGCAGGCGAGCTGTGCTCGCCTTATTGCTGAAGAAGGGGGATCTCTGCGATTTACGAAATTGGCATCCCGTCTCGCTCCTCAGCACGGACTACAAGATCGTAGCAAAAGCAATCTCGCTGTGGCTAGGGTCTGTGCTGGCAGACGTGATCCACCCAGACCAGACCTACACTGTCCTGGACCGCAGTATCTTTGATAACCTATTTATGGTTTGGGACCTTTTGGAACTCGGGCGTAGAGACGGTCTGTCATTCGCCCTCCTGTCCCTAGATCAGGAGAAGGCATTCGATAGGGTGGACCACAGGTACCTCCTGAGCACTCTGCAGGCATTTGGCTTCGTACCCCAGTTTGTGGGTTTTCTCCGGGTGCTGTACACTTCCGCAGAGTGTCTGGTTAAGCTTAACTGGACCCTGACCGAACCGGTCAGCTTCGGGCGAGGAGTACGGCAGGGGTGCCCCCTCTCGGGCCAACTGTACGCTCTGGCGATCGAACCCTTCCTCTGTCTCCTCCGCAGGAGGTTGAAAGGGTTGGTGCTGCTAGAGCCGGAGCTGCGGCTGGTCCTGTCGGCGTACGCTGATGACGTGCTCCTCGTGATCCAGGACCCCGGCGACTTGGCGCGGGTGGAGGCTTGCCAGGCTATCTATTCGGCAGCCTCCTCCGCCTGGGTCAACTGGGTCAAGAGCTCTGGCTTGGCGGTAGGAGACTGGCGGCAGGCGAGCTCCCTCCCACCCGTGCTTCAGACCATCCGGTGGAGCGCGGGTCCGCTGCTCTACCTCGGCGTTTACCTTTCTGCCATGCATCCCTCTCCGCCAGAAAACTGGGAAAATTTAGAGGGCGGGGTGATAGAGCGCTCCGGAAATGGACGGGACTACTCTGATGTCTCTCCCTCTGAGGGAGAGCACTGGTGCTTAATCAACTAGTCCTGTCCACGCTCTGGTACCGGCTCAACACCCTGGCCCCAGCCCCGGGTTTCCTGACCAACCTCCGGACATCGATTCTGGGGTTCTTTTGGTCAGGAATGCACTGGGCCCCTGTAGGGGTTCTTCATCTACCCCTGAAGGAAGGAGGACAGGGCCTGAAGTGTCTACACACTGAGGTCCGTGTCTTCTGCTTTCAGGCCCTACAGAGGCTCCTCTATGGTGCAGGCAGTTCGGCGTGGAGCACGCTGGCGAATGCCATCCTGCGCCCCATCCGAGGACTCCGATATGACCGGCAGCTCTTTTATCTTCATCCGGGAGGTCTTCCGTGAGACCTCTCGGGGCTGCCGGTCTTCTACCAGGACCTCCTCCGGACTTGGAAACTGTTATTAATGACCAGGTCCGTGGCGGCCACCGAGGGGGTAGATCTCCTCGCGGAGCCCTTGCTACACAACCCCCAGCTCCGTGTGCAGGTGGCGGAGTCCTGCTCGGTGCGCCAGAGCTTGATCCTGGCAGAAGTCACGAGAGTTGGAGACCTCCTGGACTACGACCGGGGAGACTGGCTGGATCCCCTGACGCTTGCCCAGCGCATGGGGCTCTCCAGACCTCGCACCCCCCGGCGCGTACTTTAGGAGGCGAAGGCCGCTTTGCCGTCTGCTGCTCGAGCTTACCTCAACCGGGTCCTGCTCGAGGGCATGCCCTGCCCACCCTCTACCCCAGGCCCGCCGGACCCTTTAATTGGACCCCTAACCCCGCAGACCCAATCGACCCCCTCATGAACTGCAGCCGGTACGCTTCCAAACCGCGCCAAGGAAACATCTATACACGCTCATGCTCCACACCCTTCACGCTCTCACCCTAGTGTCCCGCCCCGACACAAAGTGGCGAGACCTTCTGCCACCTTTGGAGGGTGAGCAGCCCCGGTGAGCCAGCCTATACTCCACCTTGGTTCCGAGGCCCATTGGGGACATCAGTTGGCGGCTCCTTCATGGAGCTGTGAGCATGGGCACGTACTTGGCAAGGTTCACCCCCGTCCCAGATACTTGTCCCTTTTGTGGTGTGAGGGAAACCCTGGCGCACGTATATTTGGAGTGCGCCAGGCTGCAGCCCCTGTTCCAGCTCCTCACAAATCTCCTATTATGTTTTTGGTTGCATTTTTCCCCTCACCTTTTTATTTATGCACTCCCCATCCGTGGCCTCACAAAGTCATGGGATCTCCTAGTTAACCTCCTCCTGGCCCTGGCTAAAATGACCATCTATAAAACCAGAGAGAGGAGGTTGGCTGATGGAGTTTGCTGTGACTGTGGGGCCGTTTTCTGATCCTCGGTCCGTTCACGTATCCGGGCGGAGTTCCTCTGGGCAGCGTCCACTGACTCCCTTGATGCTTTTGAGGAGTGGTGGGCGCTGTCCGAGGTTCTCTGCTCGGTGTCCCCGTCCGGGTCCCTTTGTCTGATCTTTGATTTGGGGAGAGAGTAAGGGACCCCAGCCATTGCTGCTGCGGACACGACCACCACCACCACCTCCTTTCACACGTGGGTGCACGTGCCCCCCCCGCCCCCCCCCCCGGATTGTCCACCCCACAGCCTGCCCCTCTTGTTGGGTGCTTTCAGAGGAGGGAATTGTTGGTGACACTCGGGCGTGGCGCCAGGTAACTCGAAGGGGTGGAAGACCACGAGAGTCGAGGAAGCCCCCCGCTCTGGGCCCAGGCAAGCTTGAACACTTCCCTCCCCTGGAGCTAATGAGAAAACAATTGTGATTGGTTGCTGTGTTACACATTGCATATGCTGCTGTTTTTACTTCGTAAGTGTGTTATGCAAATAAGAAAACATCTTTTACTTCAAAAAATAAATTACTCTCCTATAGCCATCTGGCCCGACCCTGTCACAGTGTGTGTATATATATATATATACCCTGTCACAGTGTGTGTATATAATAAAAATACAGTCTTTTGTCTGGTGAAAAAAATTTCCCTGGAACCTAACCCCCCCATTTACATTAATTCTGATGGAGAAATTGGATTCGCTTAACATCGTTTCGCTTAAAGTAGCATTTTTCAGGAACATAACTACAATGTTAGGCGAGGAGTTACTGTACTGCAAATACAGAGATAAAGCTATACAATTTTCTCTTGCCTTATTTGAGGCAAGTGGTGTGCGGGCTCACTGTAGCGGCAGGCAGAGCTCTACTATATAGAATAGAGTTTTGTCTAATTATGGACTGAGGGCCACTGATTCCATGAGGTATTTCTGCTAAAGCACTGATGGCAAGATATCTCCCTAGGTCAAGATCACAGAATTTGGCCCATCATCTTCGTAGCTATATGTATTACATTTCTTAACTGCCATTCTACTCTGCAAACTGAGGCTCTGCCCCTTGAGAATTACTCCCTGTGTAAAAGAGCCTTTGCCTGGCAGGGAGCTGCCCACACGCCATCCCACCTCACTGTCTCATTCAGAAGATAGGTGTGAGGAGGATGGCAAGATGCTCCAAATAATCTGGTCTGGCAGAGCAGCCCTCGGTTATAACAGCTTTCCACAGCTACTTAGGAGAAGCCTGTGGGTCTTCTCTAAGAAATGGGGCCCGAGCCTGTAAAAATAGCACAGTGGGGGTTCCATGTTTATTTTCTCTCAGTAATTTCATATCCAATCGCCTCAGTTTACAAGTAAGAAGTTATTTTTCTAACTGCCAGCCCTCCAAAATCACTGAGGGATGTGAAAGTCAAATGAGTCCCTTCTTTCTCATGCATCAGCCATTTAGCAATAGAATCCTCTTATCCAAATTCTGTTTTCACTCCCACCTGTGCAAACACAGTATCTTCCAATCATGCCCCGAGTGACAGCTGTGCAGCCTCATTGTTTACTGATTGACCCCCAGTTATACCTGTGCAACTCCATTAGTCTTCCGTGAGGTTGCGCAGGTGTGACTGAGGCCATTATTTAACCTTCATACTTTTCCTTACTGTTGGTGATGTATGAGGAGACAGTGAAGCGAGATTTCTTTCAAATCACCAGGTGAGTTTGCTAGGCTGGCAGCTAGATAAACCCTTCTTTTTACCTGTAAACTGAGGAAAATTTCATATAGAATCATTGATGCAGTAAACTCAGGATCTAACTGATTGTCACATGGGGTTGAGAAAGAATTTCCCCCCATGTCAGATTGGGGGGAGACCTTGGTTTTTTTCCACATTTCTCTGCCACATGGGGCACAGGTTGCTTGCTGGTATTAACTGGCATTATGGTTTGCTGGCATTATCTCACTTACTCAGTTTACTGCCATTGCAGGGGCCCTGAGCATTGGTGCACCTCGGTCCCTCCTATTCTCTGCCAGGGGCACACAATAGCTTAGTCTCCTGTAGGCTGTAAAACTTTGGTCTAATTTTGGTTGTTGGGTTTAATGTGTGAGTACTGGGTGGTGGCCTGTGATATACAGGAGGTCAGTCAGATTAGATGCTTTGGTGGTTCCTGCTGGCCTTAGCTCACATTACTTAAAACGGTTGAATCACTAAACGGGTCACTGAGGTTTCATAGAGTCATGGAGTCTATCTTGTACCTTCAATCCCTGCACACAACTCCCATTGATGTCAGTGGGAGTCACACATATAGACCAAAGGTGACCAAATAGTGAATTTTTCTTGTACAATATTTACTTAAATAAAGCCAACTAAAATAAAGTTCTAAAAAATTGCATGCATATGTATGCAGACATTAAAAGATAATAGAGTGAGTCTCAGAGTTACGAACACCAGAGTTACGAACTGACCAGTCAACCACACACCTCATTTGTAACCAGAAGTACACAATCAGGCAGCAGCAGAGATTAAAAAAAAAAAATTAAACATAGTATAGTACTGTGTTAAATGTAAGCTACTATAAAAATAAAGGGAAAGCAGCATTTTTCTTCTGCATCATAAAGTTTCAAAGCTGTATTAAGCCAATGTGCAGTTGTTAACTTTTGAAAGAACCACCATAATGTTCTGTTCAGAGTTATGAACGTTTCAGAGTTACGAGCAACCTCCTTCCATGAGGTGTTCATAACTCTGAGATTCTACTGTATATCTAAGAGTACATCTCTAATGTATTTGATTTGGTGATTGTTCTATCACTTTTATTTCCCTCTCCCCTTCAGAATTACGCTATCTGTTCTCAGTAGAGCTCAAAATGGTAATAAAAAGGTATCCTTAATACATGGCATCTGTTCTATCTTCATTTCAAACCAATATGACATTCTCTATGAATTCCTTGTTTTTTATCCCTTCTAGTACTGCATTCCCATAATAAGTGACTGGTATCAGCCACAGAGTATTATTATTTTTAATCTTGAGAGGGTGTTAATAATAGGTAATATGGCTTTAGTAGCCCTTGAGGGTACATCTACAATGCAAAAAAGAAAACCAAAACCCAGAAGTAGTGAGTCTCAGAGCCTGAGGCTCATGCTGTGGGGATAAAAATAGCAGTGTAGACATTAACACTTGGGCTGGATCCCTGGGTTTGAAACCTGGCATGAAAGTGGCTTCAGAGCCTGGGCTCCAGCCCGAGTGGGAATGTCTACACTGGTATTTTTTAGCCCTATATGCAAGCCCAAGTCAGTTAACCCAGGCTCTAAGACTTGCTGCCTTTGATTTTTTTTTTTTTTTTTGGCAGGGTGGACATACCTTAGACAGCTGTACTACAGAGCTACTAAATACTGTATATTGCCACTCTTGACAGCTGGTCTTTTTCAGAGGAGTCTCATTCTATGTTTTTAAGGGGGAAACATCCTTCAGTCTGTTGCATTTCAGTGGGATTAAAGGCATACTCCTTTAATCTACTACTACAACTACTCAAAAGCTTTCAAACACTGACATCTATTATTTTTACCAATACCATAAATTATGACTAATTGACATAGTACTTATAACTAGATAGGGAGGAACTAGGAGGAGGTCAGAGGTGTCAATGTGGAAAAGACATTCGGGACACTTTGAAGGACACGTCTGTAAAGATTCATGGTTATATCCTTACCCAGGGAGACAAGGCCCACATTCTGCATCATTCTCTGTATCACCAGGTGTCATGACAGTGGCTCGAAAAAATCCCTCACAATCTTTGTGACGCCTGCATATCTGGTAACCTCCTTTAGAAAACTTTTCAGACGGGCAAGGAACGCAGCCGTAGTCTTCATCTTTGGTGCCATAGCCACAAGTCTATAACAACAGACAGACACTGTATGATAGAACTGCACTTGGTGCTACCATGTAGGAAAAGAGAATGCTCTAGTCTGGCCCCATGGCTTTGTAGTGCTATGGAATACCAAATAGGAGAGCCAAGTTTGTGGTTCAGTCTCTTGGTATCTGTACTGATAAGGCTGAAGAATGATGAGGAGATGGCATGATGTGATTTTTTAGGAAGGGAAAGGGGAGAGACTGTTTTGTTTTTCTCAAAAGCGACCCCCTTTAGCTATTTATATTATATTCCTGACAGACTCAGAAGTGAGTTTCATTCACTCCTCAACTGGAAAAATGATGACGATACATTAGGGCAGGGGGCAAAATCCGGACCGCCAAACGCTTTTGAACGGACCCCAAAATCTTTTTATTTACTTGTTATGATTGGGTTTTGTTTATTATTTTATCTGGAGACTAGATCACGACTATACCTTGACCAAGAAATTTGAACCTTGCCAAAAACAATTAACTACATTAGGCCATTGAAGATTAGGGATTAAAGCAGAAAAATGTGCGTGAAGCATTATTGTCCCAGCAGGAATATCAGAGATCTTTTCATTGGTGGGGAGGGAAGAGGCTCAGAGTGCTTCTCTTATGGCAATGTTTTTTTTCATAGATTCATAGATATTTAGGTCAGAAGGGACCATTATGATCATCTAGTCTGACCTGCTGCACAACGCAGGCCACAGAATTTCACCCACCACTCCTGCAAAAAACCTCACACCTATATCTGTGCTATTGAAGTCCTCAAATCGTAGTTTAAAGACTTCAAGGAGCAGAGAATCCTCCAGCAAGTGACCCGTGCCCCATGCTACAGAGGAAGGCGAAAAACCTCCAGGGCCTTCCAATCTGCCCTGGAGGAAAATTCCTTCCCGACCCCAAATATGGCGATCAGCTAAACCCTGAGCATATGGGCAAGATTCATCAGCCAGATACTACAGAAAATTCTTTCCCGGGTAACTTGGATCTTACCCCATCTAATAACCCATCACAGGCCATTGGGCCTATTTACCATGAATATTTAATTACCAAAACCATGTTATCCCATCATACCATCTCCTCCATAAACTTATCGAGTTTAATCTTAAAGCAAGATAGATCTTTTGCCCGCACTACTTCCCTTGGAAGGCTATTCCAAAACTTGACTCCTCTGATGGTTAGAAACCTTCGTCTAATTTCTAATCTAAATTTCCTAGTGGCCAGTTTATATCCATTTGTTCTTGTGTCCACATTGGTACTGAGCTTAAATAATTCCTCTCCCTCTCTGGTATTTATCCCTCTGATATATTTATAGAGAGCAATCATATCTCCCCTCAACCTTCTTTTAGTTAGGCTAAACAAGCCAAGCTCCCTGAGTCTCCTTTCATAAGACAAGTTTTCCATTCCTCGGATCATCCTAGTAGCCCCTCTCTGTACCTGTTCCAGTTTGAATTCATCCTTCTTAAACATGGGAGACCAGAACTGCACACAGTATTCCAGGTGAGGTCTCACCAGTGCCTTGTATAACGGTACTAAAACCTCCTTATCCCTACTGGAAATACCTCTCCTGATGCATCCCAAGACCACATTAGCTTTTTTCACAGCCATATCACATTGGCAGCTCATAGTCATCCTATGATCAACCAATACTCCAAGGTCCTTTTCCTCCTCCGTTACTTCTAGTTGATGCGTCCCTAGCTTATAACTAAAATTCTTGTTATTAATCCCTAAATGCATGACCTTACACTTCTCACTATTAAATTTCATCCTATTCCTATTACTCCAGTTTACAAGGTCATCCAGATCCTCCTGTAGGGTATCCCTGTCCTTCTCTAAATTAGCAATACCTCCCAGCTTTGTATCATCCGCAAACTTTATTAGCACACTCCCACTTTTTGTGCCCAGGTCAGTAATAAAAAGATTAAATAAGATTGGTCCCAAAACTGATCCTTGAGGAACTCCACTGGTAACCTCCCTCCAGCTTGACAGTTCATCTTTCAGTAGGACCCGTTGTAGTCTCCCCTTTAACCAATTCCCTATCCACCTTTCAATTTTCCTATTGATGCCCATCTTATCCAATTTAACTAATAATTCCCCATGTGGCACAGTATCAAACGCCTTACTAAAATCTAAGTAAATTAGATCCACTGCGTTTCCTTTGTCTAAAAAATCTGTTACTTTCTCAAAGAAGGAGATCAGGTTGGTTTGGCACGATCTACCTTTTGTAAAACCATGTTGTATTTTGTCCCATTTACCATTGACTTCAATGTCCTTAACTACCGTCTCCTTCAAAAAATTTTCCAAGACCTTGCATACTACAGATGTCAAACTAACAGGCCTATAATTACTCGGATCACTTTTTTCCCCTTTCTTAAAAATAGGAACTATGTTAGCAATTCTCCAATCATACAGTACAACCCCTGAGTTTACAGATTCATTAAAAATTCTTGCTAATGGGCTTGCAATTTCTTGTGCCAATTCTTTTAATATTCTTGGATGAAGATTATCTGGGCCCCTCGATTTAGTCCGATTAAGCTGTTTGAGTTTCGCTTCTACCTCAGATATGGTGATGTCTACCTCCATATCCTCATTCCCATTTATCATGCTACCATTATCCCTAAGATCCTCTTTAGTCTTATTAAAGACTGAGGCAAAGTATTTGTTTAGATATTGGGCCATGCCTAGATTATCCTTGACCTCCACTCCATCCTCAGTTTTTAGCGGTCCCACTTCTTCTTTCTTTGTTTTCTTCCTATTTATATGACTATAGAACCTTTTACTATTGGTTTTAATTCCCTTTGCAAGGTCCACCTCTACTTGACTTTTAGCCTGTCTCACTTTATCCCTACATATTCTGACCTCAATAAGGTTTGCATGATACTCAGTAGCCCCCTAACACTGATTTCCCAGATGAGCATTCAGTTTAGATTAAATAAAACATCACTGGTGTTCTGAACTAAAACCAACTGGTTATTACAAACATATTTATTCAGGATTAGCAACTGTGCAAAATTTACAATTGGAAATTTAGCCTATTAAAAAGGTTTTCAGTAATTTATTTTTAATGTGCAAATTATCTGCTATAAATTAAATGGCTATTTGGGAACTGTAATTTAAAATGTTGCAGAGGTTTCCAAGTTTCTTTAATGCCAAAGTATTTTAGCAGGAAAGCAAAATTAAATTCTCTGTGGGCGGAGGAGGTCAGCAAGCACTCCACGCTATTCATCACACAAAATCTCCAGTGTTAATGTCAGGTTTTTAAATTGCTGATTAGCTGAAATACTGGAACCAAGATGAGCCTACTGGCAAAATTGTATGTGTGTGTGTATAATTTTTTTACATAAGAACTGTTTTAAAGTATTACTTTTAAGAAACTATTTCTGGGCTGTAGTTTACAGAAGCATAAAAGAGTAAGACCTCAATCCAACAAAGCATTTAAGCACATTAGTCATACAGGCTTAAAGTTAAGCATGTGCTCAAATGCTTCCTGCATTGGGTCTGAGTTTCTTTCCTTTCTCTCTCCAATACAAATATAATAAAATCATGTTAGAAATCATGTCTATCTTTAAAAAATGAATAATACTTTTAAAGAACCAAGAATCCTTTGCACTTGTACAGCATCTTTTATCCAAGGATTTCAGGTGGCACTTTCAGCAGTCTGCTGAGCATCATATATTTGGTATGGTCGGTAGCAGATATCTGAGATCCATAACCACTTCTGTTTAGCAGTGCACAGAGACACTAAACTGCATTTTCATAACTTATACCCAATGTAAAAACAATCCATTATGAACAATATATTTAGTTTTTGTAGGCCATTTTTTCCTATTTCAGCCTCGGGTGTGACATTTCACAGTAAGAGTGAGACTGAACTTACCATATAAGGCTCTTCTCCTGGCTTGCACTGGGGACAATCATGGCACATTCCAGTGGTCTGGTTATAGTATTCATTTTCACCGCAGTTAGAATACTCAGCATTAGCAGAGTACACCAGCGACACCTGTCACGAAAGGTTAAACATTTAAAATATTTAATTTAATCAACCAGTTTTCCCATTACAGACATGTTATCCTTGCCAAACAGCTAGGGTTTGGAAGGTGGATGGATTGACTTTTAGTGCAAAACATCCTAATGCTACTGCCTGGAATTGAAGATAGAATGAATTATGGGTGTTTTAAAACACACATTCCAGCAAAATGGGTGGTGCCCTAAAACTCCAGGGTTGAATTCAGTTGACTAGGATGTGAGCACTGAGACCCCAACTCAGTGAAGCATTTAAGCACATGCTTACGTCCTGTTGAAGTCAATGGGACTAAAACAGGGGACTAAAGTTAAGCACATGCTTTTTGCTTTGATGAACAGGAATGGGCTGCTAAATTGAGACAGGAACCTGTCATTTCAATTGTTTGTAGAAGTGCTATGTTAATTTACTGAAGTTAAAAACAAACACCCCCCCCACACACACACCACACACACACACAAATGACAGCTATCTTTGCAAGGTGGTTATACCTTAGGCAATTAAATACCTACCACCAGAAAAGGGAACACATGAGTCCATTTATGTTCACCCAGAGGAGCCATATTTTCTTGATACTTTATCTGAAAAGATATGATCAGTCATTATAACATACACATTCATAAATATTCTTAATGTTTTTCTCTTTGGGTTTGTATTTTGTCCTCTTCCCTACTGCTCCCCCTTTTTACTCTTCAAAGTTAAGGCTGCTTCATTCACAAGTTGGGAGTTGGTTTTGAGAGCAGTTGTGAAGATGATCAGTTCTAGTCTGCTGTCAAAGTATGAACATTTTATAATTAAAACCAAGCAATGCCTGAAGTTATATAAAGCTCAAAAGAGACACACCCATGAAAAAAATCTAAATATTACTTTAAAAGTAAAGCCCTTTACTCTTCTTGAGAGCAGGCTGTCATTATGTAACCCATATGCTTTGTACCGCAGCGTTAGACTTTGTTTCTCCTGGAGAGGGGAAGAGAAGCCGTGGGTAGGGGACTTGGATCTTAGGGGGATACTCTGTGACTTTGAACATATGCAGAGAGCAGGGCAGGGTCACTCAGTTAGAAAAGACCCCAAAACTTCCAGAACAGAGTGTAGAAGTGACCAGACATGCCAGACATTCTGAGGCTATATCAAAAGTTTTCATTGTGGGCAACCCACCTTGAGAGTTCATGTCTTAGTTATCCTCTGAGAGTTGAGCCAACCAAAGAGCAAAACTGTGTGTGCGTGGGAGGGGGGGCAGAATGTTATAAACAGAATATTTACAAGCAGCCCCATGGACTCAGATCAATGCAGGACTAAGAATTGTCTTTGTTGTGGGGGCTGGGTCGCAATCCTTACAGCACTTTGGATACAGGCTATCGACTTCTGCTTCACTGCCAACTGAGAAAACCAGTCAGCTATTAAGCCCAGGGCTGGGATGCTGCAAGCTGTGGAGCCCCCCGCAGATGGCTTGTTTTCTGACAGGGTTCTGAAATGAAAGGGCTGAGCTGCTGCCATTTCTCAAGCTCTGATGGGTCTGGGTGACCCACACACACTATGGGCACACTCTAAATCTGAGAAGTCATCTCTGAAAGACTATCAGAGGGGAATGTGTTACGATGTGTGTGCTAAAGCATAGAAAATGTTATGCTGAAGCCTTATACTGGAATGTGAGTAACAGAAACGGAAGGGTCGAAAGTCTGTATAAGGAACAGCTGTAGATTGACTGGCTAATAGCTTGTGTTTAAAAGTTATTCGTAGTATTCCAAATACTATTACAATATTTCATACTATATACAATGTGTTTTGTGTGCGTTAAACATTTGTTTTACTAAGAAAACGTATCCTGCATTATGCAAGGCACTGAATTTAGCCGTATGGAGTGGAAATTATCAACTTCATGAAAAAACTTGTTCATGTTCTCTATGTATATAAATCTCCCCACTGTATTTTCCACTGAATGCATCCGATGAAGTGAGCTGTAGCTCATGAAAGCTTATGCTCAACTGAATTTGTTAGTCTCTAAGGTGCCACAAGTACTCCTTTTCTTTTTGCGAATACAGACTAACACGGCTGCTACTCTGTATCCTGCTCTGTCTTTCAAATTGACTGGGAATTGTTACATCTGTTTATGAAGGTTTTACATACAATAGCCCTGGGATTTAACTCTGTGTAATGCATTCTGAAAAGTCCCCAAAAGACACAGCTTTGCCCTATGTTTCAGGTAAGCAGGAAGAATGGGAGTGTACAGTTATACAGAATATTGCCTGACCGTTCCCCAGCCCCCTGTTACAATTGCGTAACGGAGCCTAATTCTACAGTCCTTACTAAGATCTAGTGAAGTTGGGGCAGGAGGGCAGATTGTGAGCACTGTTACACCTGCAGCTTAACTGGCCTTCTAAGGATCCCCCCTTCACAGGAGCCAGGGAGAATGCCCCGGCCGCATAGAACTGACCTCAGTGGACACTGCTGATCGCTCAGCACTTTTGACTAATAAGCCATAGCTTTAGGAGCCTAGCTTTAGATATTAGGTAGAATGACAGTAGTTTAAAAGAATTCACACAATCTTTGTGACAGCTGCATCTCTGGTAACTTCTTTTAGAAATATTTTCAGATGAAAAATGTTAGGCTCTTTTTTTAAAATATTGGCTATAGAGTCTGAACATAATTTTTCATAAACGATTCTGAAGGGGAGCTAATGCTATTTACACATTTTTGCAATGTTTTTTGGAAAAAAAACTGGGAAAGGAGGTATAATTCCTTCTACAGCACGATGAAAAATATATTTAGTGGTACCATTGCTGCAGGGATTTTACAAAGTAAAAATCTCAAATAGTTG
Source organism: Chelonia mydas (assembly GCF_015237465.2). Lineage (NCBI taxonomy): Eukaryota > Metazoa > Chordata > Testudines > Cheloniidae > Chelonia > Chelonia mydas. The sequence continues at coordinate 111,092,961 of NC_057849.1, read as the reverse complement.
AGGTGTGGTTGTAATACTTTGGTTATTACAGATGCTAACTATCCTTTAAGAAGCGTCAGTTGGCAATTCTCTGACACTTTCAAAGGCTTTCGTAAGTCTCCAGTGAGCGTTCAATTACTGCATTGTGTCAACTTCTAGCACAAGACCTATAATATATTAGTGCTCAATTAACTGAGATACCCCCAAAGTTTACAGTTCTAAACACCAAATAGATTAAATAAAGATTATATCACTCTACCATCAGGCAATTAACTCACTATATGTTCCTTCTAGCAACTGGGCTAGCTGAGGCAGGTAACTGAGTGGGTGGGGAAAAGACTGAATTAGACAGTACTTAAATTTCTTCAGGATATTACTCTTGAAAAACAGAAACAAAAGAAAATCAGGGATAAATTGTCCTAAATCTAGAGGCTGGGAGGTAGGGAAACTTTTTTTTTTTTTTGGACAATATAATCTTGGGAAATAGTCCTGTGATGGTGCTAGTGGTCAAATATGTTTAAATTGGCCAAAAGTTATAGCTACCAAAGTATGGTTACTCTGGAGGCATTCCAAGATATAGTCTTAAGACATACTGTTATTAAACTGAATCCTAATTATAGCAGAGCTTGGGAGAGGTACTGTATAAATATTGCAAACCCAGTATTTTTATTAAAAATTGGCTCTGAGACTGTTCTGGGCCAAAATTTCACTGAGAGAATTTCAGTGGTAACCAGTTGTACAATAATTTAATACGTTTCAGTTGCTTTCAGACTACACAGACGTTTACTGGTCTGGAATGCTTATTTGCTGCGATAGCCAGATTTGTCTAGTTCAAATTTGTCTAGTTCCAGGACAACCGGGCGGGGGGCTGCGGGAAGCGGCGGCTAGCACATCGCTTGGCCTGCGCCACTTCCTGCAGCCCCCACTGGCCTGGAACGGAGAACCAGGGACAGTGGGAGCTGTGATCAGCTGAACCTGTGGACATTGCAGGTAAACAAACCATCCTGGCCCACCAGCGGATTTCCCTGATGGGCCATGTGCCAAAGGTTGCCGATCCCTGGGTTATATATATATACACACATACTCATTTTTTAATGTGTGTGAGTTTAATATTGTATTAATATAGTTGTTTAATTTAATTTCCTAGTTTGGATTATTTTTAAAATCAAGATTTGGAAGAAAGAAAACCCTGAATTAAATTGCACAAATGTGCATTTCCTCCAGGTGCAGACAGGTGTCTCATAAGTATTGTATTGCTGCCTCTCTGAAGTGAAGGGATGCAGCCGCTGAAGTGGGCTGTAGCTCACGAAAGCTTATGCTCAAATAAATTTGCTAGTCTCTAAGGTGCCACAAGTCCTCCTTTTCTTTTTTCTCTGAAGTGTGAATTTGTTTAACTTCAGCATTAATATATGTGTACTTCAAGGAGTGTACACTTACTATAGGAACAGGTGAGGCATGAAGTCATCTGGGAGGAGACTTGGGAAATGCTTCCCATAAAGACAAGTGGGACAGAGATTGATCTCAATACCCAGAAAGGGAAGTGCCTAGGAACCTCACCATCCAAACAGGGGAGGCATGGAGCAGTTTTGAGGACCAGCTCTCCGATCACAGACTTCAGAACTCTTGGACTTTGGAGGTCCCAGTGCAAAACTTGAGAGCCTGGCAAATTTGAATGGCATGTGATCACACATTTAAAATCAAAACTTTAGGGAAGAAAAGGCAGAGTAGAAAGCTGACCGGGAGATTAGAAGTTTAATATTCACAAGACACAATCAGGCAGTGTGAAATTCCCAAGTTTGTGCATACATACACAGTGCAACTCTGTTGAGTGGCTCACCTTACAACTTAACACAATTGTCTGCTGAATTTGTTCAGTAGATCATTTTTGTACGCTCCCTACTTTGTTAAATCAAAACCTTTTTTTTTTTTTCCAAGCTGAAAAAAGCACACAATCCCGACTGAGGGCTTTGTCTCTGACAAGTTTCAGTCAGTTTTGCTTGTAGCCTGGCTGAAAAAAATGGAGTTAGAATTATTTTTTCCATGGGGAAAAGGGTTCACTCCTCCCAAAGCTAGATGACAAGAAGTGCACAATAATCTATTTTGGGGCAGAGACAAAATATGGAAAGCTTCAGCCAAAAAAGGTGTGATAAGTTTTAGAAAGTTACAAGAAAACAAAAACTATTTAGCAATGTCGGGTGCAAAAAAGACCCCCCTCTGGCCACAAGTCTCAGAGTTCAGGTCAATTGACTTGGGCTTGTGGGGCTCACGTTACAGAGCTAAAAATAGAAGTGTAGATGTTCCCACTTGGGCTGGATCCCAGGCTCTGAGACCTATCCCCCTTGCCAGGTTTCAGAGCCTGGGCTCCAGCCCAAGTGGGAATACCAACACTCAGAGGCAACATGTAACTATTGATAGTGGGGTGAGGGGGCCCCAATGTAAAGGTTCTGGCAGTATTTTGAACCCACTCCCCACAAAAAAAGAAATAAAAATATAAATCCTGGCAGAAATCGGGGGGGGGGGGGCACATGACGCTGCGTGCCCTCCTATGCGTTGCCTCCGCCAAAACTGCTGTTTTTATCCCTGTTGCCCATGTCCCGTGAGCCTGAGTCAGTGGACCCAGGTTCTGAGACTTGTTGCTGTGTGGTTTATTTTTGCAATGTAAGATGTATCCCTTGACTCTATAGCATGAACACATATTGCACTTAAAAATCACTTAAGTGATTTAATCACTTAAATTGCCAGCAGAGCCCTCAACCAGCTGTGGAGGACGACAACTCCCCTGAACCGGCCTGGAGAGAAGGCCATCCGCTGCCCTGGGAGACAGAGACCCAGAGAGTGAGCCACTTGATGTGGGGACAAGGAACCAGGCCCCAGCAATCACGGAGCAGCTCCACCAGATGCCGGTAGGAAGTAGCCCAGGAAAGCGAGACACTGACTCGTCTGTATTGCTGGAGGACAAGGCAGCGAACCCACACTTCCCCACTGACCCAGAGGCAGGACCACCTGTTGCCTCTAGGGCATTGGTTGGGACCTGGTGGAGCAGGGTGGGCCCAGGTCCTGTACCTTCAGGCCCTGCACTCGGGGCTGAATGAGCACTGACCCCTAGGCCAGGAGGCCTGAGCCATGGACTGTTTGCCTGCTCAGCCCTTACCCCACAGGCCTGATCCCTTGACCATCTCTCTGTTTAGCCCTCAGCCAGGAGGCCTGAGCTATCACTTATCCAGTGGCTCAGCTGTGAACCAGGATGCATCAACCCACCTGCCACGAGCACCAATTCCCCACCGTTGCTGAAGGGCTCCTCCTGGCCCTGAGACCCAAGGAATGTTACGGAGACTTAGTGCATGGGAAGCCAAGGTGTAAATCTAAGTGCTCTAGGCTATCACACACAATATGACTGTGTGGAGCCTGCTAACATGCACTAAAAGTTCTGTAGTGGCACTTTCATCTACTGCCATTTGAAACAGAAAGATCCAGATAATTCTAAATTCTATCACCTGGATCCCCGTATGGATATTTGGCCAGAATGGCAAGTTCTTCCATGGGTGAGATGACCATACTGGCCCTTCCTCTCTGGGATAATACTGACGGCCACAACAACCCTTCTATCCAAAAATCCTTCACCACCACAGATCTGAAAGAGATTGCAACCTTCAGATGCAAATATTCAGGATCTGTCTATGCAACACAAGGGTAGGGTTCAGTCCCCTACAGTTGTACCAGACACTGTTTTAGAGGAAGAGGAACCACTGATGGCTGAACAATCTCATGAAATGAATCCTGACTCAGAGGACCAGACATCCCCAGATGAGAGTGCGGGGATTACAACTGCTCATCCCCTTCAGAGGATGCAGTTCTTTTCCCATGAGTTTACAGATAAAATGACAAAGACTCTCTGGATTTCCTGTATCTCTATTGAGGAGAGTTTCCACCCAATATTTGACATCCCAGGAGCATCTTTTAGAGTGGTATTACACTTAATCTTTTAGATGGACTGTCTCACCCTGTAAAAGCAATCTGATCTTCACCTTCATCAATTCAAATAATGTCAAAAAGGCTAATAAAGTTTAGCAGCTAATTAAAGAGAGGGGTTTTTTTGTATGTTCCATACACATCCAGCCCAGAATTCTCATGGTCAATGCTGCAGTACAGAGATTTAAAGGGGGGAAGTTCATGCAACACCATGTGATAAGGAGGGTAAGAGAATGAATGTGTTAGGAAGAAAATGGATATGTTGGAAAGAAAGGTCTTCTCATCTGCTACATTAGGCATAAGCGTAGCAAATTTCCCGGCACTGATGTCAAGCTCTGGAAAAAATGTAGATATTTATTAAGAATCTTTTGAATGATGAAAATTAGCTAATGCCCTCATTGCTGAAGGACAAAGTGTTGCATAACATGAATTCAGATCATCCTTTGACTTTTCAGATATTTCGACTAGGGCAGTAGTCCCTGTGATATCTCTAAAACATTATGGGGGGTTGAGATCTCCAGTACTTCCACCAGAGAAAAGACCAAAGGTGGAATATCTTCTGTTTTAAGGGGAACACTTGTTCAGTTCTAAAATAGATGTTCTGGAAAGAATGAGAAATATTCAAACCCCAGCCAGATTTCTAGGTGGATCTGAGCTTCCCAGAAGGAGATCTGGAATACCTCTGTTTAGATATCAGAGACAGTATCCTCCTTCCACTTCTTTTTACTTCTATCAACCATGTAATTACCAACAATATCAAAACCCTCCTCAACAGTAACATCAGCAGAGGAGGAGAAGCTTTAAATTCCATTGTAGGGGGAAACAAACATCAGCTTCATCTTCATCAAGACCACATGGGCATCCTCAGATTTGACATGAGGACCAAAAGTCTGGAGACTACTGGTGCCATTTTTGCCACAACTGGCAATCAATAACTTCAGAGAGACGGATTCTAGAGACAGTACACAGCAAATATGCAATTCAGTTTGAGGCCTGTCCTCTTTCCTCCCATTCCTTTGCTGTCTGAAAGTCAGTGCCCAGGAAATATGTCAGAGAGGCCAAAGGAGGAACCAGTGCTGCAGCCTTCTGAGACTCCAGAAGCAAAACACACTCTGGGGATCCAGAGCAGAGAGGCTTGGGTTCTCCTCAGAGTGGTCCTAGTGAGTGGCTGTGAGGGGATGTTCTCTCGGATCTGTGATATCAACATCCTGAATTTTAGGGCCATCCAATGGGCTATCTAGTCCTTCCCACTGCAAAATCACCACCTGGGTTGGTACAAGCAGCAGGGGACAATACAACCACTGTGTACTATCTGAACAAGCGAGTAAATGTTCACTCCACTCATCTATGCAAAGAAGCAATAGCTTTTTGGGACTGGTGTATAGAGCACAAGATATATCTACGTCCAGTGGGTAAGCACAGTAGCCATCCAGATCAGCAAAAACGCTGCACACATGGTCTTTTGAAGACATCAGTGATAAATGAAATCTTCACTCTGTGGGGAAGTCTGGACATAGACCTATTTGCTCCCAACAGAATGTGAAATGCCAAAAGTTCTGTTCAGGAGCAGGGAGAGACTGTCAGTCCATTTCAGATGCATTCCTCATAGACGGGGAACAAGTTCTCCTTTACACTCTCCCCCCTTTTCACTCATTCAAAAGGTGTTAAAGATAAAATGGGACAGAGCCAAAGTAAGCTTAATGGCCCTAGCTTAGGCCAGGCAGCAAAGATTTCTGGACATGCTTCCCTAATGACAATGAGCACAAATCTGTTTGTTTTTTTCCTCTTACATCAAAAGGGAGCCATCATGGATCAAACTACACATAAAACTTTAATTGCTATGTATGATCTGACCTCTTCAACAGTAAAATAATTCATTGATGGAGCATAGCCGCAAAATTCCCTTTCTGTGGGAGTTGTGTGGACATATCTAATTCTTTATGGGTACTGTACATTGAAGAAATGGAGGTAATAAATGCTAAAAATCTGTCTCTCCACAGATCTGCTATATTGAAACTATATCTGGAAGTTATGACCTTTCAGCAACAGTAAATCAGTACTTAATTATTACATTGTACATTCAGGAGGAGGCAATATTTTTGGACATCAACCATCTCCAGGAAGGACATAACAGTTTTTCTTCCACGAGTAATTATTGAAGGAACCAAAATATAAGTGATGGGTGAATCTCAAAAAAGTTGGTGAAGATAATAAGACACTTACAGCTTGATTTTAAATAGACCTCAACATGGTCTTATGTTTTGTAGGCACAATTAATTGTGCCCTAATTTTTGCACCTACTATAAATCGCTTGTGCATATCCTTCCATTTATCCATCTAAGGACTTGATTCCCACAAGGTGCTGAGCACTGTGGCTTAACATAAAGTTAAGCATGTACTTAAGTGCTTTGCTGAATCAGAGACAGAATACTCAGCATTCAGAACCAAGACCTAAGTATCTGTTAAATAAGCACAGTCAGCTACTTAGAAGTCTTAAAAGGTGGGGGGAAAAGCCTACCATGAACTGTGGGTGGAAATAATCATAGGCACAATATCATGCCCACAAAAAGCAGCAACAATGAAAATCTGGCCAGAGAAATTAACAAATAACTATCCCAAAGTCACACAGGAATGATGTAGCAGAGACCACAAGGGAACTGAGCTCTCCTGACTTACCGCCCTGTGCTTTGACCACAAATGCATCCCTTCTGTTGTGCTAGAAATCTGGTGAGAACAGCACCATATTTTGGTACCCCTATTTGTGGTCCCCTCTGGAACCAGGAATGGCTGAGGCACAGAGAAAAAAACGAAGTTACTTTGTTGAAGCTTAAAAAACCTTGCAGTGCAGGTTCAGCTTGAGTTTGGGGTGAGAGTTCAGATTAGTTCTTATTTTATTCAAATTGGTTTGCTCAGCCCCGTGAAAAAAACACCTTCATGAAACAGTTCTCAAACCTGTTTAGCTTAATGCTAGTGTGGACAGGGCAGATGTGGTCTTTCTGATAAAGTTTTCATATACATAAAGACAGGATAGAGGTAAACAGAGCAAGAGAAAGAGGTTGTGGTTGGTTAATTAACATATTTTTGTACAGCTGACATCCATTTTCACAGACGTGGACGCAGTAATGAGCAACTAGCAGTGTAAGGCTCTAAGCCCACAACCATTTATGCACATGTGTAAATTTGTGTTCATGAGTAGTCCTGCTGATCATAATGGGACTACACACACATGCAGCGGGTCAGAAATTTCCTGACTTGTTCATTAGAAAATGTTGATTTGTCTAAACCAAAACTTATGATGGGAACATATCGGTTTTGCTAATCCTTTCAGTCGGAAAGGTTTCTTAGGATCAGAATGGAATTTGTGGTCAAAACCTGAAAGTGAAGGATCTGCCCTAGAATAACCTAGTCACTAGGGCCTCCACCTAGGCTATTGGAGACTGAGGTTCAAGTCCTAATCTGAATCAGGCAAAGCAAGAAATGGAACCTTAGTGTCCTACATTCCAGGTAAATGCCCTAACCACGGGCCTATTCTGGAGTGGGGAGAAGGGGCGTGAAACTCTCTGTTCTTTTTCAAAACCTTTGAAAAGTCTTGGTTTCATCGCAGTGCAGAACAGGACACTTTTAGAATTTGCGAACATTTTCTCAGGATGGGAAAACCGTTTCCTTTCCAGCTCTACTCACATATACAGGATCAGGGCCTACAGTAGCAAATTATTCATGACGTGATTCACCATCATCTATTGCAGCAGGATACAGGGAGAAAGAAAAGCTGGTTACAACTTGCTTTCCTTACCCCTTCTGCCATAAAATTATCAGAGTCAGATCTGCTAGCAGTCTGCCCCTGCCCTGGTGCCAGAATCTTTAATGAAGAAGCAATCAATAGATTACTTCTTCCTCTGGCTACAACAGATGTACTTGGCTGACATTACTGAGCATTCCTGCTCTTCCCTCCAGGGGCACTAGGATCACAAGAGAGGGTGGGGCACTGGTTGGCTCATGTCCCTCTCCAGCAACAAAATCCTTTCCCTTGCATACTCCCACACACAATGCTTGCCTCTTACTTCCATCTACTAAAGACAGATCCTTGAGTCCAGCCAAGCTGTGCCCAGCACTGTACTTGCAGGATGGAGGGAGTTGGTTCTAAGAACATTGCTATTCCCTTAATCCTTGGGGCAGCCAGGGGCTTGTTCAGTCTCCCCCACGAGATAACTTAAAGCAACTTTAGGGCTGCTGTAAGTCACACTGGCTGGAACATGCTCCCCTAGGAGCCATTCTGCTAGAGCAGCGTGTGCCAGAGCCGTGCCTCTGGGTTACCCTGACACATTTACTATACTACAGGTGGCATAGAGGAAACCACATGAAGGGAATCTCCAGCTGCCACTGGCAGCTTTATGGTTACTCTACGATGCCTCAGGAACACCTTCCCTCAGGAAGGGAAACTGAGGACTTTGGCCACGGGAGAGTCTTATTTTCACTGTAGCTGAAAACTATAATATTTGAAGAGACATACACGAAAACTTCTCTTTTCAGTTTCCACGTTCTCTGCTGGGTAATGTTCTGCAGTGCTGCTGCTTTTAATGTGTTTGTTGGGTTTTGAAGAACTGTGTTTTAGAAAGTGTGGAATGATACCAGTGGAAGAAGCCGGTCTGAGGCAAGTCACAACTCTGCTGAGAGCACAGCACGAGATCTGTTGTGTTATCACCCAGGTGAGCCAACACAAGTTCTGGCTCTCTACTGCTGGTGATCAGTTTCCATTTGCATGGAAATAAATGGTTGATCTGTGAAAACGATGCAAGATTTTAAAATGCAGACTTTTGGAATGTCCCCTTATCTTAACCGTATATTCAAATAATTGTATTGGTATTAGCACAGGAAGTAAAGAGCAAATGGTGCAGATTTGCAACATCTATGAAGTATTCTCAATGCATTTGTTACCTTGGTTTTTTTTCTCTTATGATTGCTGTTCCTCAGAAACAGAATCGGAAAGGTCACCATCAGCCAGTAGCTGAGAACGAGGAATCTCATTTGTAGAATTCTACTGCTAGCTGGGAGCTGTAACTGCTGGTTGGAAAAAAAAAATCCCAGACTTCAGAAGCTCTCTTTAATGCCTGAAATCTGTAGTACTTCCCATTTTGGGGAAGGAGGGGAGGGAAGCCAGTTTAAAAAATTAAACAAACCAAACAACAGCAGAGAGAGAATGACATTTCCTTAATATTTATGTTTAGTGTGCTTTGTGATTTCTAGATGGCAGATAATCATAATAATAGTGTAAGGAATCCTGACTGCCATGGTTAGGGTGGTTTAGCTGACCTTTGAGATTAATAAGCACTTAAGCCCCACTAAACCACTTGGTTGGTTCCTTTTACAGGGTCTAATTCTTAAGGTGCCAACCACCTGCAACTCCTTAAAAGTGAGGGAGTTGTGGGTTCTCAGCACCCTACAAGATCTGGTCAATAATCCCCATTTTATAAGATTTTGGCTAATGCGCACAGAACCACAAACCACAAAAGCAAAGAAATCCAGAGCTGAGTCAAAGGAATACACTCAGAGGAAATTTGATGGTGACCTTAAATAAATCCATTTTATACCTAGGCTTGCTGCATATTTAGTCCTCTTAAATAAGCACCAGGTATTATTATTACAGGGTTCAGAATACCTGCTTAACAGTGGCAAATTATTTCAGAAATCAAGTAAGTAGCCAGATAGTGTCAAAATATCTTGTTTCGTGCTTCTGTGACAAGTCTGTGGCTATAGTATATACACTACGGAGGTGCTGATCACAGCTTCAGAGTTCGGGTTAATTCTGTTGTGGATGGTATATAAAAACTATCCAAATGATTGTCTCTTATTGACATTCTGATACCAACCACTGTGCTGCAGAAGCCTGCTACAGCAGAACACAGCAGTGTTCTTTTAAGTGCTAGCATTCCGTTAAGATGCCAACATTTTAATGGGGGGGTTGCTGGAGCAGCACTGGATTTGCATTTTTTCTCCATGTACAGATACATTAAGCAATACCGAAGCAGTTACCTCCACATCGATCTTTCTGGCAGATGTAATAAATCAAATATGTTAGGCAGAGGCTGCTTGCACGTTGGCTCAGTTTTCAGAGTTGATGAGCACCTTCTGATCCCACTGAAGTCAATGTGATCTTCACATGCTCAGCGATTCTGAAAAGCAGGCCACGTGTTTGCAGATAAAAGGGTCTATTTCAACGCCCCTTGAAAGGAGGACATCTTTTTTGTATAACTGAGTGAGAACAGGGTTTGTAATTTGCGTGGAAAGAGCTGGCCTGGTGGTTCAGTGGCAGCACAATGGTCTATCATGCTGGAAATCTAAACTGATATCCCAGGCTGTGTGGGCTAGCAGGGTTGGAAATACTACAGAAGGAATGTGCTGAGTCTTGGCGCAACATACTCATTTAATTGCACAGGAGAAATCCAGACAGGTGGTGATGCTAAAAGCGTGACTGAAGAAGTCGTATTAGCAGGCTTCATGGAGAGGCATCCACAGCATTTCTCACGGAAGCTAACAGTGCTGCTGATGTGGGCGCCTGAGGGAGACAATGGAGGGATTTTATGCTCTGCCTCCCAGCTCAGCATGCCTCCCAGCTCAGGAAGACAGACATGCACTAACTCTGCTTGAGCTAGCATGCTAAAAATAGTAGTGTAAATGGGGGTAGCACGAGCAGCAGCTCAGGCTAGTCACCTGAGTACAAACCCACCCAGACCCCCGGGTATGTATTCAGGCAGCTAGCTGGTGCCTGTGCTACCCCTGGCTACACTGCTATCTTTAGGGCACTAGCTTACTCAGAGATAGCAGGTGTCTGTCTACCTGAGCTGGGTAGCACACTCAGAGCTGCAGTGTAGATCAGTAGATACAGGAACACTTAGACTTTCTTAGTAACTTTGTTACTTCGATCTATGGGCAATCACACCACCTTGTTGAAGCTGTTGGGCATGGTAGGCACCTTTCATGCAGGCTAAACGAAGGAACAATTAAATTCCTCTTTGTTTAGTGATTGCTGAAACAATGGACGCCACCATCCAAAGACTAGATGGAATGACGTAGGGATAGAGTTGATTTCAGCTGTGTGGCTATCTCTGTCTGAGAGTCAGAAGCAGCCAGCAAGTAGGCAGAGAGAAGCAGTGAGCCAAAGAGACAGCCAAAAAAGCACTTGCAGAATGGCCCTGAGAGAAAGCCAAGAGAGTTTTTGGGCAGAGTTCTGGCTGGAAGAGGCTTGGAATTATAAGCAACAAAACTGCCTCTTGTTGTTTGAGTCCTACTGTGTCCAGGTAAACAGGACTTTATGTACATTCTTTGTAAATGCCTGATTCCATCATCAATTTCTCCTAACAGAAACACTCTGCAAAACCCTATTTGCTAACTGCTTGGGCCCAATAGGGATAGCAATAATCTAATTTAATAAGAGGTGCTCAGGAATTTTTTGACAAACTATTTTCTGGTAGAAAAATGTTGATTCATCAAAACCAAATCTGTCTGCAGGAAAGGTCTGGTTTAGATGAATTTCTCAACTTGATTATTTTTTTTGTAAAAAATAAGTTTTGAAATTGTTGAAACGTCCTATTTTGATATATTCTAAAAGAAAAAGAATCTGATTTCCGAGTTCAGAACAACTTTTTGTTTTTAAATTTGAGTTAATAGAGTACAAAAACCTAAAAATCATCCAAACTGAAAAAAAATGTTTAAGTTGAACCAAATTTTTTTTTTCTGTTTGTTGGTTTGCAAAAATTTTCAAGATTTTGTCCTTTTGTCCCTATTCAGGACAGGAGCTTTTTTTGAAATCTTGAATATTTTTCCCTGAATGGGAAAACTGTTTCCCATCATCTGTAAGTTTAAAGCACCCAAATTTCCAAAGAGAAAGCCAGTTCATTGGCAGGGCTATTACCTGTTTCTTCGCTGCATAGAAGACCACAGCATAATAGTGAGCCTATTTAACATAGAACATGCCCTCTTCCAGCTTCACCACACTCCTGATTGTCTTTGCATTCTCCCCTCTAGTTGATTTTAGATGCCTTTTACACTACTGCAGCATCACCAATGGGCTGGACGATGGAGCAAACAGGCGTTTACCACATATTGCTATGCATAGTCCTTTGCACTCTCTTTTACACCTTCATTCCACCCACGCACTCCCACTTCCTACCCCCCAAAACAAGCCCAAAGGGAATGTGGGTGTGGACATGGTCTGAACAAAGAAAAGTGGTACTAGGTAATAAATCAGATGTAAAGTGTATAGAATCAGTAAAATGGCACAGTACTCTGGAAGAAGCAATAGTAATTAAGGTGGAAAGTAAACAAAGATTTCTGCAGCGTAGTCTCTTAGCAGTGCTCATTTCTTGTAAGTACCATTTACTTAAAATCACCAGTTGAGAAACTTTAATCTCTAGAATGCACTGATAGGGGGACTGCGGCCATGAACTAAATCATACGCTTCCTCCTTTCTACAATATATTGTAAGTTGCTGTAGAAAGCATGAAACAGAAAGATACCCAACACGGGGGCCTTTGGGAACCAATCAAATCCCAAAGAAATCAGGAAGAAAATGAGTCAGTGAGACAGGGAAATGCAAAGTTTAAAAGTTTTAAAGTTTATTTAAAAGCTAGTTTCTAAAAGCGCTTAATATTCTCAGCTAAACTATTATTACTAATTATTATTTAGTATTTTGTTTTTGGTAGAAATCATAATGTGCTAGGTACTTTCCGAACAGAAAGGAAGAAGGGGTCTTGTAAAGACTAAATGAAACTATTTCCTGGCTGTTAGAGATGCTTTACATTTAACTGTGCTTAAAAAATTATAATTTGGTTTCCCTTCGGTCCCAATCCTCTGAGGTGCTAAGCATTTTCCAGGAACAGCTGAGCACCCTCAGCTCCCATTGACTCCAGTAGGAGTTGAGAGCTCTTGGCACCTCACAAGATCAGGCTCTAGTTAGCATTACAAAACTAAGATAAATTGCAGCTCCTTTAATTTCCTAAAATGCATCCAAATATAACAAATAACAGTATTTCTCCCCTTACTAAGCTGATGCTGTGGTATAATTTTTTCACATTTTCTTTGTCGCTGCCTCCAATATCTGTGACGTAAAATGAAGATAATGAGACTTTGCACAATACAAGTGCAGACGTTCAAAGCAAGCTCTCCTAAACTAGATCCAGATTCCACTGGAGGGCAGTAAATTAGCACATATATTAAAATTTTCACAGTTTGCTTGTGAGACGGGCTTTTCTGGAAGAATGTTTAGACCTCACATCACAGCGACTGAAGAGAACAGAAACAAATATAATGAACAACTATTGTATGCGTGGTTAAAATACAGAACTCTGCTAGCCATGCAATAGGCATAAATTTGACAGTGAAACTATCCCCCAAAGTATTAGGTAATTTAAAGAGAAACCATTTATTGGCACAGGGATCAATAGATTCTAAATTGGCTACAAAGGTGCAGGGAATAATTAAGTATGGAGAAGTTTATTATTATTTTTTATTTTTTACCCCCCAACCAGCTCTGAGAAGGTTTAATGTTCCTCTGGAGAGTTGTCAAAACGCAATGGAATTTTAATAGGCAGCCAACGTGGGTGGTTGCTACTGGCAGGCATTCCAACGTGGGGAAGACCTGCTCTGCAAAGTAAAGTCAAGCTGCATTTGGAGCTAAATAAAAAATGGGAAGCCCAGCAATGTAAGTACATCGACTGCTAGATTTGATAGATATAGTACAGTGCCTGTTGTTTCTTTTCAGCTGTGTTGCATTTTTTTCTGAGACAGCAGTGGAGCACGTTAGAGGGACAGTGGTTATAACATATAGGCAGGCCCTATTCTTCCCATCCTTCTGCTGGTACAGAGGTGACCTTGAAGCCAATGGGGGAGAGGCAGGATACCAGGAGTTTATCCAAAGTATAGAGAGCTCCTGCGCACCGTAAAGCTCAGCTTCATGTACAGCAGCTCTGGTGATGTGGTTGGAGGTGGGAGCAGGAATGGAGGATTTCTCTTTAGGAGAATATTCCAGGCCTTCCTCACACACGGGTCACTAAGCAGCAGAGCCTGTTCTGCCATGAGGCGAAAGTAGGGGCTGCAGGGTGGCTCTGCTGCCACCTTGTGGGCAGGGAGAGAATGCTTCACACCCCTGCAGAGTTCTCTAGCACTACGCCAGGTTACTTGGACTGGTGTCAAGATTTGGGATGTGCTTAAACTGAACAGTGACACACGTGTAATGGGAGCTGTACTGTACCGGGACAGGACTACAGCTACACCCCATCCTGAAGGTGACTGCAGATAGATCAGTATAGAAGCAGGAGGTGTGTATCTGAGGAATTCCCAAGAACAAATGACACGCTGTAGGTGAGACAAAGCACAGAACTTGCACCCCGGGGCAGGAGGGACTGAGGCGTGTATGCGCCCTCCTGATTCTGGGATGGTGAGGCCTGTGGAATAACTGAGGCTATGTCTACACTAGCACTTTTGTCGGTCAGGGGTGTGAAAAACCACACCCCTGACCGACCTAAGTTACACCGACAGAAGCACCAGTGTGGACAGTGCTATATTAGCAGGATAGCCAACATAGCTACCGCCACGCACTGGGGGGTTTTAATTATGCCAGCGGGAGAGCTCCTTCCCCTCGGCACAGAGCAGCTAGACGGAGACCTTACAGCGGCGCAATTGCATCGAAACATCTGTGCCACTGAAAGGTCTCTAGTGTAGACATAGCCTTAGACAACTTTATGTAGGGCTGCCTAAGTTATAGTAGCCTGTCCCCAGCTGTCTATGGATGGCATTGCTACCCAGAATTGCCACATTGCCCTGTGCTATGCTTCTGCCCCCACCATAGTCCCTACAGTGGGATTTGTGGTGGTGGTCTTGTAGGGCAGCCTAAACTGCCTTCTGCAAAGCCTGTACTGGGAGAACCCTCCCCTGGCTGGATTCGGGGCTCTCACAGTCTTTGTACGCTGCCACAGCAGTGTAAACAGGCTGTAGTGGAGAAGAGAATCCTGCCCTGTTTTACTAATTCGGGGTCTTAGAAAGTTATGAAGTGCAAAAGTGATATCTGTACCAAAGCAGCATGCGAGGAGGCTTGACTGTACTGTCCATGTTAATCTGACCTAAAAGTAGAAACATACCTAATGATTGCCATTGGCCACTGCTACCAATGTTTTGAAAATCACCCAGTGACTTCCTTCCCTTGAAAGGTTTATATGCTTCATCAGTATTTTAAATATACTGTGACCTGCAAAATAGTCAGTTTAGTGGAGACTTTGCACCAGTTATTACTATTGTAGGCATGTGCTACTTTTTTCTAAAGATACCATATTGAAAGGATTCCTACACTCAGCCCTTGTGCTTGTAGCAAAGGGCAGGTAGGACCTCCCCCCTCTGACAAAGAGTTTTGAGGATTTGAAGGACTGGTAGGTTCACGTAATGCTACAGCTCTTTCTGAAATGCTCCATTTCAGGTCCTTTCTGACCATGCCCAACCATTCCTGCAGACTTCAGTTAGAGTAATGATATTTAGCTCTGTGACACTCTACCCCATATTCTTCATAGTTATATTATTATGATTTGATTATGGCATAATTATAATGCATTTTGTACAAGATGGGACATGTGAGGTGTCATCGGAAAAGTTATGATTTGCTGAATATGATTATCCTATTTGTATGAATGAATCATGCTTGTATCTGAAGTTATGAATATTGACTTGTATCTGTATTTCACATGTAGTTACACCTGAGCGATGCCCACTAGGCAAGATGCTTTCAGTCTAGATAGCTGGTTGGGAAGGGCCTATTTCGGGTAATGAGCCATTAGGGAAAACAGTAGGTCATAGGAGAAGCTTATCTCCCACCTGGTGAGCCTTTCTGAGAACACTCCAGACAGCCTGTAAGTAATGGCTGCTCTGACTCAGCAAATTATGCAAGGGCCTGTGACCAGGCCACATGACTCTGGACGCCATCTTGGGATGTCAGTGTTTTTCCACAAACTAAGTTTGGGACAAAGGGTTCCCAGCATATACTAAAGCTATTTAAGGCAGAGAGTGACATATCGGTGGTTCTTCACTCCCCACACAAGAAGACTCCTGGAAACACCTGAGGAAAAAAGACTGAACTGGGGGAAGTGCTGGACCCAGGCTAAAGGGATTTCTAGCCTGTGTATGAAAGACCTGGATTCCAAGCTGTAAAGACCGGGATTCCAAGCTGTAAAGCAAGTGCAGCTTGCCCCTTAAGAATCTGCAGCCTGCTTGTACCATCAACCAGGATGAGAATTTGCTAATTCATATCCTATCTTTCTAGTATCTTAGACTTAGTTTGCGTTTTTGTTTATTTACTAGATGAGCTGCTTTGGTCTGTTTGCTATCCCTTATAATCACTTAAAATCTTTTGTAGTTGTTAAACTTGATTTTGCTTTATCTAAACCAGTGAGTTTGAGTGAAATGCATGGGAAATGATAGCTCAAGGGGAAAAGCCTGTTGCATATTCCTCTCCATATTGAGGGGGGGTGGGGGAGGTGAACTCTATGAGCTTATACTGTACAGTTCCCTGTGCAGCTCAAGACGGTACAATTTTGGGTTTATACTCCAGAGGAGGTACATGCCTAGGGAGTTGAGAGTTATCTTGGCTTTAGCCTTTCTACTGTTGGTTCATGCAGTGGCTAGTCAGAAAGCCTGCATGTAACTGCAGCTGGGTGTGACCCTACCTATGCGTATGCTGGTGGAAGTGTAAGATCAGGAACAGGTCTGCAGCTTGTCATAGCAGCACAATGTGAGAGGGAGCCCAGGCAGATGAGTCAGAGGGCTCAGGGGTAGCCCATTTCAAGCTGGCACCCTGGGGGAAACCCGTCACAAGCTCCATATAGCACTTTTCGTCAGTAGATCTCAAAGCACTTTACAAAGAAAGTCAGTATTATTTTCCCCATTTTACAGATGAGGCACAGAGAGTGGCTTGCTTAACATCATCCAACAGGCCAGCAGTAGAGCCAGGAATAGAAACCAGCTCTCCTGAGTCCCAGTCTAGTTCTCTATCCACTAGCTTTTTATTATTTTCAGTTGCTTCCCCCGCTCCCAGTAGGTTTCTTGATGCGACAAGTTCTCAGAACACCAGTTTAATTGAATCTTGTGACCTTGTAGCCAAGTAGTTAATCAATCCATAGTTGCTCGTCTTGAGACATTTGGATGCATCAAGATGGCTTCCATGAATTGTCTCAGTACAGAATGTGTTAAAGGTCTCAATGCTTCTCTGAACAGGAGTGTTGTCTCTGTCATTTAAGGTTTGCCTAGTCTAGGAAAAAAGAGGTTGAGATTTGCTGTGGGCTGACTAATGCGTGTCACCCCTTCCTAACTACTGCCTTGTCCCCAGTGCAGATGCAGGTACCTATTATCTCAGTTTAGCAAGGTCAACCCTGAGCTAGTCTTGACATCTTTTCTTAATCTAAACAAACCTTCAGAACGTGTCTGTCCTCAGTTTTGTGAAGGGGTCTGTTGGCCATTTTGAAAGTATGGCCTTTGACAGAATGTGTGGTCTGTCTTGTCTTCTCTCTTTCTCCTAGATTCTTAACTTAAACTGCATGCTGCTAATGACACAGATTTCTGCCCGTCTTCTATAGCTGCCACTTAGCAGCATCTGACAGTGGAGGTTCAGAGGACTTGGCAAACTGAGAAAAAAGGCCCAGGGAAAATTGCCTCCCTTGGGCTCATTCTCATGGTCAAAGTACATATCAAAAAGTGTTTCTGTAGGTTCAGCAAGTCTGCTTTGAGAGTTTTGAATAATTTTAAATTAATAAAGTTTATGTTGGTCATAAATAAAGTTTGTTTTTTCCCACCCCCAGAAATAAGTACACTTTTCTCTATGTCATTATGCACTGAAATTGAAATGACCCAGCCACAGGTGGTATTTGATCACATAGATGACTGGGATGTTCAGTGGTTATAAATAACCATGTATTGTCACCTCTCAGAGAAGCTGTTTGGAAAATTCGAGTCCAAGCATGAAGCAAGCAAGACATAAATTTGGGTCTTTCCTGTCAAACATGATGTCCCGTTCCACCGGTTTAGAAGAGATTTTGTTTTTCAGTGTTTTCTTAGTAATATGAAAGCCTGGGGGTATATAAAAGTAGCCAAGGATTCAGTGTATAAAATATACAGGATGAGTGCTGGAAATATCTCTCTGACAAAACTAAATGAGAAGCTACCTTGCTATGAGTTGACAAAACTTTTAATGCCTGTTTACACAAAGTGGAGTCTTAGGTCTTGTCTACACTAACAAGTTTCTGCACAATAAAGCAGCTTTCTGTGTTGTAACTCCTGAGGTGTACACAGTGCCAAGCCACTTAGTGCGCAGACACTGCTCAGTGGCAGCGCTGTAAAAAAACCACCCCGACGAGAGGCGTAGAGCTTTCTGCACCGGGGGTACAGTGCCGCGGTGCCAGTGTAGACACCCTGGTCAATTATAGCGCTGCAACTGGCCTCCAGAAGGTCTCCCACAATGCCTCTCTGGTCATCTGTTTGAACTCTACTGCCCTGCCCTCAGGTGAACAACCATCATCCCCACCCCATAAATTCCTTTGGAATTTTGAAAGTCCCCTTCCTGTTTGCTCGGTGATGCATGCAGTGGTCTCAGCGCATCTTTCCAGGTGGCCATGCCTGCTCCATGCACCAGGCGATCCCCCGCTTGGAGCAATGCCGAGCTGCTGGACCTTGTCAGCATTTGGGGAGAGGAGACTGTCCAGTCCCAACTGCACTCCAGCTGTAGGAATTGTGATACCTACGGACAGATTTCATGATGCATGACAGAAAGGGGCCATGACCGGGACACACTGCAGTGTAGGGTCAAAGTGAAGGAGCTGCGGAATGCCTACCACGGGGCGCAGGAGGCAAACCGCCGCTTGGTGCTGCGCCCATGAGCTGCTGGTTCTACAAAGAGCTGGACGCAATACTCGGTGGCAATCCCACCTCCACCGCGAAGGCCACTGTGGATACTTCGTTGGCTTGCGTGCCAGTCGAGAGTCTCCCAGGATCAGAATGGGCATTTCGACTTTCCCTACGGTGATCTTCTGGTCCTGGAAGAATGTCCCTGCTTGCAGCTTCCTGTACAGGTAAGTGTTCTGAAAGGTGCATGTGTCATGCACCTTTCCAGACCAGCCTATGTTAATGTCCGTGAAATGCCCACAAGTGCCTGGAGAACTCTACACTGGCAGAGTTACAGTGCCGGCAGTTACAGTGCTGCTCAGAGAGTGCTGAAGGGAAACCACTGTTGTGTGTGTGCACACTGTCAGCTGTCCGCACAATAGCGTGTTCACACTTGTGGCACTTGCAGCAGTATTTGGAGTGGTGCACTCTGGGCAAAAACAGAGCATCTCTATCCCACAGAGCATCTCTTCCTCTTCTGCCACTAAGAGTTGTGGGAAGGCGGAGGGGGTTGCGGGGCATCCTGGGTCCTGTCCCAATGCCCCGTGATGCATTGCTTTGCATCTCAGCAATTCCTGTGCTTCTGTCCGCATTTGGTGCCATCTTTCAACGGTTTATGTACTGTGCTTTGAAGTTGTGGATTGGGCTAGAGGCTTGGCTCTGAACCTCCCATTTCCTAGGCTACCCTAAGAGACTTTCTTCAGGGATGCTACTATAGAAATATAGTTTGAATACATTATTTATCTCACTCAGTTAGTGTGGAGACTTTTGCCATTATTTCAATTCCACCTGTCATATCTTCTAATGCTTGATGCAAAGGCAATAAGATCAAATACCACAAAATGGCTTATGAATGAGATCTCTGACCAGCTTTGTAGTTAAGAATGTATTCTTTATGTTGGGGGAATTCTTTTCTTTTGTACTTTAGATATGAATTTGAGGCTAATGTCCTGTGTGTGTAACTGTCCCTCAGATGTGCACACACTAAAACCCAGTGATTTTGTGTTTGTATTATTGTAGTTCATTCCCTTCCTCAGTTTTTTCTTCCACCATTGTTTTATCTCTTTCTCTCACATATCTCATATACTTTAAGACCAGAAGGGACCATCGCGATCATCTAGTCTGACCTCCTGCACTTTGCAGGCCATAGAACCTCGCCCTCCCCTCCTGTAATAGGCCCGTAACCTCTGGCTGAGTTACTGAAGTCATCAGATCTTGATTTAGAGTCTTCAAGTTATAAGGAATCCATCATTTACTCTACTTCAAATCAGCAAATGACCCATGCCCCACGCTACAGAGGAAGGCAAACCCCCCTTCCTCCACCAGTGTCTCTGCCAATCTGACCTGAGGAAAATTCCTTCCCATCCTAAATATGATGATCATAGACTCTGAGCATGTGGGCAAGACCCACCAGCTAGACATCTGGGAAAGAATTCTCTGTATCACATTGGGAATTAGATTGTCAGCTCTGTGGGAAAGACATTGTTTTCTGTATGTTGGATATGATACATAGTTCTTGGGCACTGCAAAAAATAAATGTCAGTGAGTAATGAATAGCACTGCCATAAACCCGCTAGGGTTTAGACAGATGTTGTGCATGTATTTTCTCACAACTCAAACAACAAACCTCAGTCCTGACCTGAAATGCCCCTGCTATTTCTGTTTGGGGCTTTACTTGAGAAAAGACTACCAGTCATACCAAGATGTGGCTTAGATTTATGTGCTGCACTTATAGAGACAGTAGGCTTCTTTAGTGAGAATGTGTCTCATTCCAATTTTGGAGGATATGTAGTGATAATGATGGAAGCTTGGGATGAGTTAAGAAAATAACACAGTAATGGATTTCTGTAGCTGCTTCACTAAAGCAGGTAATTTCCAGCCTGTTTTAAAAGGGACGTTATGGATCCAGTACTTTCCACTATTTCTGTATTTGTAACCTGTTACCTTTGCAATGCCCTGAGGAAATGTGGGAAAGAGGTATGTGATTGTGCCTGTTAAGTTGTCCAAAAGCCTGAGCGGGTAGTACCTTAAATTCCAGATGATTTGGTATTTTTGGCCTTATTCTAGTGATCTTTGGCAAAGGTAATCAAAAAGATCCATTTATGAAATCAAAGGTGAATTGTTTGTTTGGTTTTAATACAGGTTTTGTTCATGAGATGGTTCCAGAAAAAAAACTAACAGAGCATTGCTGTTTATTTTGATGATACTATGTACAGAAGTATAGTAAAGGATGTGAAAACTCATTTGTAGATGTTTTATTAGGAATGTTGATATTATGTATATTGCAGTTCAAATGCTACTGTTTCCCATGCTAAATATTATAAGTCTTGGAAGGTGTTTTTTAGCCCAAGTAATAGAATTCCTGAAAAGACATCTTTAAGTCATAGGCTCATAAGGCCAAACCCAGATCTCTGTTACACACCAGTGTGAATCTGGACTTAATTCCATTGTCTTGAAGGGGGTTACTCTGAACTTACATTGGTATAACTGAAATCAGAATTTGGCCCTAAACATACTAAGTATTCTAACAAGAGTGTAGTCTTTGGTTCTTAAATATCTTCCATACAGAAGAAGGATGTTTTTAAATACTATGCAGGGTGTAAAAGTAAGATAAATATTAGACTGAATACTTTGGAGTGGTTTGGCAGCAGCAAATCTAGGAACCATTCACTCTTATACATGCTTATTTTATCATGCTTTGGATCTGCCTCTGTGGGATGAGCTTGTGTAGAACTGAATAGTGCTTATTTCAATTATCTCGTGGGTGGATCTGTGTGACAGAGTGCTGACAGCCTGCAGCTTACCCGGCACTCTGGTCACTTAGGCACTAACTAGTTCCCCCTGGAGAAGCCCTGATTGAGGGGCAGAGTACTTAATGAGCTAATCAGACTGTGGGTTGGTGAGCTAAGAGGCTAATTAGCCCCGCAGCAGAGAAGGTAGTTAAAAAGCGCAGGAAGGAAGCACAAAGGGAGGAGAGAGAGAGGGCTAGCAGAGCTTAAGGGAAACCAACTCTGGCTGGTTGGATTGCTTCAGCTTCCTAGAGAAAGAGCAGAGGATGGAAGGACACTGTAAGTAGATGTGCTGCTGCACAGGACTGTGGTGGTGGTAATATTAATAATTCACCTGGAGGTGTTAATAAACAAGAGGCATAGAAGACTGTCTGTGTGGGGTTGCAGGACAAGAGTGGAGTCTGCCCTGTTACAGTCTGACAAGTTAACATAGATGCTTCAAATAACTTAGAGGGCCTGTAACTGTTCATGTTCCCTGATTATTCCTCCAGAAGTACAACAGCCCATCTGAGTCATTGTAGCTTGGGTGCAAATTAAGGCAGACTCAAGGCTGGTCCAGTCTGTGCTGGAGCCAAACCCAGACGGGGGAAGCACAAATCCCGCCTTGATCCTGGCAATGGACTCAGCATTGCCATGCAGATAAATTCCCCCCATGTGGCTTTAAGCAAGTTCCCCCCCCCTTGCTTCCAACAGAATATGCACATACTGGGGAAAGTTCCAGTTTATTCCCTACTTGGCATTTGCCTATGTTGTTGCTGTTATTTAAAGTAACAATAATCTCGGTTTCAGCTTTCTCTTGTGCTTGGCTCTTTTTGTTTTTGTTTTTGCCTTTAGGGACACCATTCTATTCAGGTTCTTACACAGTCCTCATCATTAAGTGATATGACTCTATCTCTGCTTCTAGTTCCCTGTACTTCAGAGTGACACTCTCAATTCTTCCTAAATCTTAGGGTGGCGGTAATGACTGCCTGCTGTCATGAGTCAGCAAAATAACTCTGCATTTCATAGAATCATAGAATCATAGAATATCAGGGTTGGAAGGGACCCCAGAAGGTCATCTAGTCCAACCCCCTGCTCGAAGCAGGACCAAGTCCCAGTTAAATCATCCCAGCCAGGGCTTTGTCAAGCCTGACCTTAAAAACCTCTAAGGAAGGAGATTCTACCACCTCCCTAGGTAACGCATTCCAGTGTTTCACCACCCTCTTAGTGAAAAAGTTTTTCCTAATATCCAATCTAAACCTCCCCCATTGCAACTTGAGACCATTACTCCTCGTTCTGTCATCTGCTACCATTGAGAACAGTCTAGATCCATCCTCTTTGGAACCCCCTTTCAGGTAGTTGAAAGCAGCTATCAAATCCCCCCTCATTCTTCTCTTCTGCAGACTAAACAATCCCAGCTCCCTCAGCCTCTCCTCATAAGTCATGTGCTCTAGACCCCTAATCATTTTTGTTGCCCTTCGCTGGACTCTCTCCAATTTATCCACATCCTTCTTGTAGTGTGGGGCCCAAAACTGGACACAGTACTCCAGATGAGGCCTCACCAGTGTCGAATAGAGGGGAACGATCTGCTCGCTATGCCCCTACTTATACATCCCAAAATGCCATTGGCCTTCTTGGCAACAAGGGCACACTGCTGACTCATATCCAGCTTCTCGTCCACTGTCACCCCTAGGTCCTTTTCCGCAGAACTGCTGCCTAGCCATTCGGTCCCTAGTCTGTAGCGGTGCATTGGATTCTTCCATCCTAAGTGTAGGACCCTGCACTTATCCTTATTGAACCTCATCAGATTTCTTTTGGCCCAAACCTCCAATTTGTCTAGGTCCTTCTGTATCCTATCCCTCCCCTCCAGCGTATCTACCACTCCTCCCAGTTTAGTATCATCCGCAAATTTGCTGAGAGTGCAATCCACACCATCCTCCAGATCATTTATGAAGATATTGAACAAAACCGGCCCCAGGACCGACCCCTGGGGCACTCCACTTGACACCGGCTGCCAACTAGACATGGAGCCATTGATCACTACCCGTTGAGCCCGACAATCTAGCCAGCTTTCTACCCACCTTATAGTGCATTCATCCAGCCCATACTTCCTTAACTTGCTGACAAGAATACTGTGGGAGACCGTGTCAAAAGCTTTGCTAAAGTCAAGAAACAATACATCCACTGCTTTCCCTCCATCCACAGAACCAGTAATCTCATCATAAAAGGCGATTAGATTAGTCAGGCATGACCTTCCCTTGGTGAATCCATGCTGACTGTTCCTGATCACTTTCCTCTCATGTAAGTGCTTCAGGATTGATTCTTTGAGGACCTGCTCCATGATTTTTCCAGGGACTGAGGTGAGGCTGACTGGTCTGTAGTTCCCAGGATCCTCCTTCTTCCCTTTTTTAAAGATTGGCACTACATTAGCCTTTTTCCAGTCATCCGGGACTTCCCCCGTTCGCCACGAGTTTTCAAAGATAATGGCCAAGGGCTCTGCAATCACAGCCGCCAATTCCTTCAGCACTCTCGGATGCAACTCGTCCGGCCCCATGGACTTGTGCACGTCCAGCTTTTCTAAATAGTCCCTAACCACCTCTATCTCCACAGAGGGCTGGCCATCTCTTCCCCATTTTGTGATGCCCAGCGCAGCAGTCTGGGAGCTGACCTTGTTAGTGAAAACAGAGGCAAAAAAAGCATTGAGTACATTAGCTTTTTCCACATCCTCTGTCACTAGGTTGCCTCCCTCATTCAGTAAGGGGCCCACACTTTCCTTGGCTTTCTTCTTGTTGCCAACATACCTGAAGAAACCCTTCTTGTTACTCTTGACATCTCTTGCTAGCTGCAACTCCAGGTGCGATTTGGCCCTCCTGATATCTTTCCTACATGCCCGAGCAATATTTTTATACTCTTCCCTGGTCATATGTCCAACCTTCCACTTCTTGTAAGCTTCTTGTTTATGTTTAAGATCCGCTAGGATTTCACCATTAAGCCAAGCTGGTCGCCTGCCATATTTACTATTCTTTCGACTCATCGGGATGGTTTGTCCCTGTAACCTCAACAGGGATTCCTTGAAATACAGCCAGCTCTCCTGGACTCCCTTCCCCTTCATGTTAGTCCCCCAGGGGATCCTGGCCATCCGTTCCCTGAGGGAGTCGAAGTCTGCTTTCCTGAAGTCCAGGGTCCGTATCCTGCTGCTTACCTTTCTTCCCTGCGTCAGGATCCTGAACTCAACCAACTCATGGTCACTGCCTCCCAGATTCCCATCCACTTTTGCTTCCCCCACTAATTCTACCTGGTTTGTGAGCAGCAGGTCAAGAAAAGCGCCCCCCCTAGTTGGCTCCCCTAGCACTTGCGCCAGGAAATTGTCCCCTACGCTTTCCAAAAACTTCCTGGATTGTCTATGCACCGCTGTATTGCTCTCCCAGCAGATATCAGGAAAATTAAAGTCACCCATGAGAATCAGGGCATGCGATCTAGTAGCTTCTCTGTAGGATTCTAGTATCTGACACCAGTGTGACATGGCATCTCTCTTCAAGGTAGTAGAAACTGCCTCTCTTACATGTCAAACTCCTGCAGAGCACAACCACTAATCCAAACTTCCTTACTTTAAAAAGGATAGCCCCTTCACGAAACTGGGTTTGAACAGAGAGAAGTCTTGAAGGTTTGTAGTCTTTAAAATTCGAAGATGTTCGGAGCCAAAACTCTCACTGAAGTCAGTGAGGCCAGGATTTGGTCTAATATCTATAGGCGCCAACTCTGTCTCCCATCCAAGCATAGGTGCAGATGTTCTGAGAAAATCCAAGTACTGTAGGAAGTGGAGTGGGCACTCTTTCCTCTTGGTCAATATTGAACAAATACCCCAGCAAGGTGTTTGAAATATTGCGCTGCTGAAGGTGCCATCATTTGGGTGAGCTGTAAACTGGTACACTGCAGTAATTAAAGATCCCGTGGCACTTCTTGTGAAAGTGAGTGTCAACGGTACCAGAGTTCAATCCAGTAATTACATTCCACCAACTTAAATCCCCTATAGGTTGTGATAAAGTATTCTTTGTTCCCTGTGCTTTAAATTATCATGTAGTGTTCCTTTCTACTGTTACATATTTTCCACACTTCACCACAGAGGTAGTGGCATTTCAGTGGTGGATGAAATTGTGCCTATGTAGAATTAGTATATCCTTTTGTAAAGCACTTTGGGATGAAAGGTACTATATAAATAAGATATAAAAGGAAGTGTAAATGTAACACTGACAGACCCCAGTCGTCGGGTTTGAACCTGGGACCTCTGGAGCTAAATGCCACATCTCTTAGCTAAGGCTGTAGCAGACTCATTAATCTCTAAGTGATCTTGGTGCCACTAGAGGGGACAGAACACCACACCCAGGAGGTGTGTGGGTTAAATAAAAATTAAGGCTAAAAAAATACAACCACGGGGGGGAAAATGGTGGGTGCTGAGCACTTATCAGCACTTCCCCCTCCCCCCAGTGCCTCCTGCCCACCGGCAGGCCTTGCCAATCAGTGCTTCCCCCTCCCTTCCCATGCCTCTCGCCGCTGCAATCAGCTGTTTTGCGCTGTGCAGGAGGCTGGTGGGGAAGGGGGTAGGAGCAAGGACGCAGCATGCTTGGGGGAGGGGGTGGAACAGGGTGGGAAGAAGCGGAGCAGGGATGGGAAGAGGTGGAGCAGGGGTGTGGCCTTGAGGGAAAGGGTGCTGTGGAGGCAGGGCCTGGGGCAGAGCTGGGGGTGGGGTCGAGCATCCCCCTGCACAATGGAAAGTTGGTGCCTGTGGGCTTTAATTATATGATCACACACTATTTCTCCATAATACAGGATGAGATGCTGAACACATGTTCAAACATCACTTTTGCATTCTGCAGCCTTCCCTTTGGCTATATAAAGTTTTTGCACTAAATTTTCGATGCTTTTTTCTAAAGAATAAAGAGAGCTCCCCAGTTCTATAAATAGGTACCAGGTAGCTGAGACTAACAGGTGTTTGTCTTTTAGTAAGCTGTGCATTTGAACATGTAACAGGAACCAGAAACAAAAGGGCAACTAGTATCTCTTAGTCCCACAGACTAAATACACATTCCCATACCTGTGTGTGTGTGTGTGTAGACTTGTAAAGGCATTCCTAGAGCCAGCCCTTTAGTTATTTAATGCCATTGCCAATTGTTACATGAAATTTATTTATGCAGTTTAAAAACACCTAAGGCCTTATGTCACCTTAACAATTTTGAGGCCTATGACTAAATGAGAAACCCACAAAAACACCATTTTTGGGGCCAAAGAAGAGAAGTGAAGAGCTGCTTGGGGGTTAGGATTGTTGCCTTTTAACTAATTTTTAAAAGTGTGCACTTTCTGAGTTGCTCACACATGTTCATGGAATAGATCTTTAAAATACATACCTTCCAGCTTATTGTAAAATCTGCTGTGTATACCCAGTGCATAGCTTTCAAATGCTCCTAACTTTATTCCTTCAAACCAAGCAAAGTGCACCCTCCTCAATGATTATTTCCATGCCAAGTTTTAACTGTCAAACTCCAGCTGTATTCAGGGAGGCCTTTTCAAATAAATGGGACTAGAATTTTTTAGAGTGATGAAAAATAAATGTTTCACTCGCTTGCTTGGAAACATCTGAAAGGATTTCATTCAAATAATCCACAAATTGGGCAGAGGCCAAGCACAGAAAATTGCAGTCCCAAACGTGAAAGATTCCCAAAGGAAAATTATGGACCATGTGAAAAGAGAGGTGTTGTAGTACTCAGGGGTGGCAGCACCTCCCAGCTTGAAGTAGTTTCCATCATATTCAGTGTTTACAGTTTTGTTCAGTGGCTTTCAGCACCTCCACTATAAAAATTGTTCCAACACGCCTAGTAGCACCTTCACTTAAAACAGCCAATATAATGCAACGATAATAGTCTTTCCTGGGTTTGTTTTGGAAAGAAAAAGCCCTCTGAATTCTTTCAATGGATTACACTTCTCTTGTGCACAATGAGGATAGAATTCTTTTCTCAGGATTGGCTACTATGGGGGATGGGTTTCTTATCTTATTTTGTTTTTGCATGTATAGAGGGCAGATACTCAGCTGATGTAAACTGGGGTAGCTTCTTTGGAATCAGCTCAGGATCTACACCAGACTATCTTCTATCCATGGATTTGAGCTCAAGCCCCTTTCAGACATTAGTGATTTTACCAGGTGGAGGCAGAGGATTAGACGTTGTGTCAGAACAGGCTGTAGATACGTAAATTACTTTAATTTAGAGTGGTATTTTTTGCCCATTTTATATTTAATGAGTGTTTTAGCCTACGGGAACAACATCCAAGATGCAACACCTCTGCCGTAATATATGGCATTGTAGATACTCTGAAAGCCTGCTTTTGTCAGTGCAAAACATCATTAGCCAACCATTATGGCATCTAGGAAAAATCCTGAACAATTCCACATTTCTCTCTGGAGTACAGTATCCCAAATTTGCAAAGGGAACATGCAAGAAGTATTTTTTTCATGCTCAATTTAAACAGTTTAGGAGGCCTAAAATCCTCAGTGTAATATATCTTTGAACGATCTCTTCTCTAAAAATACCCATCATAACATATACCCACTCCTGGGTATATAATTCTCTGTGTGAACCACAGGAAATTCCCAGCCTCAAAGTTATCAGCTATTGGTTCCAATAGACTTCTCATGCCCATCCTTACAATGGATTATAGGTGCTATTGAATGCTCTGATTGTCAATTTCATCTGACCTGTGATTAAAAAGAGCTCCTGGACTGCTGCAGTCTAGTACTTTAGACTAATGGTTACCTAGCTCTGCTACAGGCTGGGGACCAACTGACTAGGCAGCAGTTTTGCAGAAAAGGAATTGGGGATTACCGTGAACAAGAAGCTGGATCTGAGTCAGCAGTGTGCCCTTGCTGCCAAGAAGGCGAATGGCATATTGGGCTGCATTAGTAGGAGCATTGCCAGCAGATTGAGCGAAGTGATTATTTCCCTCTATTCAGCACTGGTGAGGCTACACCTGGAGTATTGTGTCCAGTTTTGGGCCTCCCACTACAGAAAGGATGTGGACAAATTGGAGAGAGTCCAGCGGAGGGCATCGAAAATGAAGGCACATGACTTATGAGGAGAGGCTGAGGGAACTGGGATTGTTTAGTCTGCAGAAGAGAAGAGTGAGGGTGGATTTGATAGCAGTCTTCAACTACCTGAAGTGGGGTTCCAAAGAGGATGGAGCTAGGCTGTTCTCGGTGGTGGCAGATGACAGAACAAGGAGAAATGGTCTCAAGTTGCAGTATGGGAGGTCTAGGTTGGATGTTAGGAAAACTGTTTCACTAGGAGGGTGGTGAAGCACTGGAATGGGTTACCTAGGGAGGTGGTGGAATCTCCATCCTTAGAGGTTTTTAAGGCCTGGCTTGACAAAGTCCTGGCTGGGATAATTTAGTTGGGGTTGGTCCTGTTTTGAATGGGGGGTTGGACTAGATCTCCTGAGGTCTCTTCCAACCGTAATCTTCTATGATTCTAGCTCAGCTTGTAACTCTACTGGCTATTGCTACTTTAAAGAGCTGCAGTTTCAGTTCTGTTAATCGTTTGTCAGTCAACACACTGAAATTCTCAACTCCATTACTCCCATCTCTTTATGTGGCTTCTGTTCTCATTCATTCTTGGCATTGGTAAATGTGACTCTTTTTTTTTAGTTTTGTTCTTTCTCCAATGCCTTTTTCCCTTGCAAACTGGGAAATAAAGCAGCTTAGTGGCTTTCAAAAGTGTTCCAAGTGCAATCAGACCATGTTCATCATGGAGATGCAAAACTGCAGCCTCCTTTGCCCTGGAGTGGAGCACAGTTGTTTTGGGAGGTTAGGTTTGCTCACCAATGTCACTGCAGGTAGTTATTTAAGTCACAGATGGAACAATTAAAAGCTTTCCTGACCTCCCACAATGGTTTTCAGATGTCTGATACGAAACTGGACTTGATGCTCTCCAGAATCGATAGTCCCAGCTGCATAGTGGGGTTGTACCAGTCTGCCCATATTGAAATTGGTCCGAGGAGAGAACTGTCTCTCTTCACCCTCCAAATAATGAATGAAACCAACATGTAACTGTCATAAAAACATGCTTAAGCTTCAACAACTGTAGTGCATGGATGCACTATTGAAGTGGTGCTCAGCACCAGCCCTTGTAAAGCAAGGCACATCTTCCTCTGAGATACCAGCCAAGCTAGGTCTGTGTCAGGAGAAGATTGTTCAGCTCCTGACATGCCAGCTCTGCTCTGGACTCCTGACAGCAACTTGTCAAGGCTGCTCGCTGCTCAAGCTCCAGTTGCCTCAGGACCATGACTACACACAGGAACATGATTCAAGAGTGCTATTGTTACACACTATATAGCTTCAGAGAACAATTATTACAGGTAAGTGATTCTCTCTTATTTACAAATACCTCATCACTCCACTTCATTAAAGGTACCACAGATCCTGGGTTTTTCCCCAGACTTACTATCTTCAGGGTCCATATTAACAGCTCCTCACTAGGACAGAGAGGGTTTCTATATATCACAAAAAGTACGGGATCAGCAGCTTTATTAGCTTGACACAGACCTAGTGAAGGCATCCACTAACATTAAAAAGGTGTAATGCTTGGCCAGATATATAGACATTCATTTTTCCAGAAATTGTATTGTTTGTGGATCCCAGTCTGCCAGAATGGCAAGAGAAAGCACTTTGACATATCCCAAATATGGACATGCCTCAACTTTCCCTTTTCATGTCTTTTTAATGAGAGAGGGTTTGTAGAGATCTGCAAATTTTGACATAAGGATAAAGCAGAGATTTTTTTAAAATCACTACCACATCCATCCTTGTGATAGAAACACTTGCTTTGCTTGAGGAACTGTAAGCCTAGACACAATTTTAGGCACTCATATAAAACTTGTAATGATCAAACTAGTTCAGGGCTGGAAAATTCCCTTTACATTCATTGATTCCAAGGCCAGAAGGGACTGTTGTGATCATCTAGTCAGATGTCCTGTAGAACTGGCCATAGAACTTCCCCAAAATAATTCCTAGAGCCGATCTTCTAGAAAAACATCCAATCTTGATTTTAAAATTGCCAGTGATGGAGAATCCACCACGACTCTTGATAAATTATTCCAGTGGTTAATTACCCTCACTGTTGAAAAGCTATGCCTTATTTTTAGTCTGAATTTGTTTAGCTTCAACTTCCAGCCATTGAATCATAATTTGCCTTTGTCTACTAGATTGAAGAGCCTATTACCAAAATTCCACCCCCCTCCCCAGGTCAGATCAAGTCAACCTTTAACCTTGTCCGTGTGGGACCCTTACTGAATGGGGGAGGCAACCTAGTGGCAGATGATGTGGAAAAAGGTGAAGTACTCAGTGCTTTTTTTGCCTCGGTCTTCACAGACAAGATCAGCTCCCACACTGTTGTCCTGGGCAACGCAGTATGGGGAGGAGGTGAGCAGCCCTCAGTGGTGAAAGAACAGGTTAAGGGCTATTTAGAAAATCTGGACATGCACAAGTCCATGTGTCCAGATCTAATGTACCCGAGGGTGCTGAGTGAATTGGCTGATGTGATTGCAGAGCCCTTGACCATTATCTTTGAAAATTCGTGGCGATCAGGGGAGGTCTTGGACAATTGGAAAAAGGCAAGTATACTGCCCATCTTTTAAAAAGGGAAGAAGGAGAACCCGGGGAACTACAGACCGGTCAGCCTCACCTCAGTCCCTGGAAAAATCATGGAGCAGGTCCTCAAGGAAACCATTTTGAAGCACATTGAGGAGAGGAAGGTGATCAGGAACAGTCAACATGATTCACCAAGGGCAAGTCATGCCTGACCAAGCTGATTGCCTTCTATGATGAGATAACTGGCTCTGTGGATATAGGGAAAGCAGTGGACATGATATATCTTGACTTTAGCAAAGCTTTTGATATGGTCTCCCACAGTATTCTTGCCACCAAGTTGAAGTATGGATTCAATGAATGGACTCTAAGGTGGATAGAAAGCTGGCTAGATTGTCAGGCTCAACGGGTAGTGATCAATGGCTTAATGTCTAGTTGGCAGCCGGTATCAAGCAGAGTGCCCCAGGGGTCGGTCCTGGGGCTGGTTTTTTTTCAACATCTTTATTAATAATCTGGATGATGGGATGGATTGCTTCCTCATCAAGTTCGCAGATGACACTAAGCTGGGGGAGAGGTAGATATACTGGAGGGTAGGGATAGGGTCCAGAGTGACCTAGATAAATTGGAGGATTGGGCCAAAAGAAATCTGATGAGGTTCAACAAGGACAAGTGTGAAGTCCTGCACTTAGGACGAAGGAATCCTATGCACCGCTACAGGCTGGGGACCGACTGGCTAAGCAGCAGTTCTGCAGAAAAGGACCTGGGGATTACAGTGGATGAGAAGCTGGATATGAGTCGACAGTGTGCCCTTGTTGCCAAGAAGGCAAATGGCATATTGGGCTGCATTAGTAGGAGCATTGCCAGCAGATTGAGGGAAGTGATTATTCTCCTCTATTCGGCACTGGTGAGGCCACATCTGGAGTATTGCATCCAGTTTTGGTTCCCCCACTACAGAAAGGATGTGGACAAATTGGAGAGAGTCCAGCGGAGGGCAACAAAAATGATCAGGGGGCTGGGGCACATGACTTACGAGGAGAGGCTGGGGGAACTGGGCTTGTTTAGTCTGCAGAAGAGAAGAGTGAGGGGGGATTTGATAGCAGCCTCCAACTATCAGAAGTGGGGATTCCAAAGAGGATGGAGCTAGGTTGTTCTCAGGGATAGCAGATGACAGAACAAGGAGAAATGGTCTCAAGTTGCAGTGGGGGATGTCTAGGTTGGATATTGGGAAACACTATTTCATTAGGAGGGTGGTGAAGCACTGGAATGGGTTACCTAGGGAGGTGGTGGAATCTCCATCCTTAGAGATTTTTAAGGCTCGGCTTGACAAAGCCCTGGCTGTGATGATTTAGTTGATGTTGGTCCTGCTTTGAGCAGGGGGTTGGACTAGATGACCTCCTGAGGTCTCTTCCAACCCCAGTCTTCTATGATTCTTCTATGATTGTCTTTGATAAACTAAATAGATTGAGCTTCTGAAGTGTATCACTATAAGGCATGTCTTCTAATCCTTTTATCATTCTCATAGCTCTTCTCCATTTTATCTACATCCTTCTTGGATTATGAATACTACAAATGGAAACAGCAGCAGTTGTGCAGAGGTAAAATAATCTCGCTAATCCTACTTAAAATTCCTCTTATTTATGCATCCAAGAATTGCATTAGTCCTTTTGGCCACCGTGTCATACAGGTTGCTCATGTTAATTGATTATCCACTGTAACCCACAAATCATTTTCAGAGTCACTGCTTCCCAGGCTTGAGTTCCCAATCCTGTAGGTTTGGCCTACATTCTTTGTTCCTAGATGTATACATTTACACTGAGCTGTATTAAAATGTATATTGTTTGCTTACACCCATCTTCCCAAGCAACCCAGATTGCTCTGAATCAGTGACCTGTCCTCTTCATTATTTATAATTCCCCCAATTTTTGTGTCATCTGTTAACTTTCAATAATGATTTTATTTTTTCTTCCAGGTTATTGGTAAAAATGTTAAATAGCATAGGGCCAAAAACCAATCCTTGCAGGAACACACTAGAAATACACTCTCTTAATGATGATTCCGTATTTAAAGTTACATTTTGAGACCTATCAAATATGCACGTTAATTTTATATCTTTCTGGTTTTTAATTAATATCTTGAGCAGTACTAAGTCAAATGCCTTACTGAAGTCTAATGCAGCGTTGTTGCAGAGTCAGTCCCAGGATATTAGAAAGACAAGGTGGGTGAGGTAGTATCTTTTATTGGACTAACTTCTGTTGCTGAGAGAGACAAGCTTTTGAGCTTACACAGACTTCTCTGATCTGGGAAACTAACTGACACTTTGAGTATGTTTTTCCCCAACCTGAAGAAGAGCTTTGTGTGGCTCAAAAGCTTGTCCCTCTCACCAACAGAAGTTGATCCAAGTTAAAGATATTATCTCATCCACCTTGTCTTACTGAAGTCTAAGTATATTACATTTGTCAACCAAACTTGTAATCTCATCCAAAAAACCACCATATTTGTTTGACAGGATCTATTTTGCATAAACCCATGCTGATTGGCATTCATTATGTTAATTCACTGTTAATTGAGTCCTATATCATTATTGGTTTGAGAAATGCTCCTCACTCCTATTCTAGCTTCCAGATATTCATCTCACTCTACCAGATCTCTTACACTTTTGTTTCCAAGCGGTATGGTCAAGTCACCCTCCAGAATACCTTTAAAGTACATTTAAAGTATAGGATAAAATGAAGAACGTCCATGAAATATAGGAATATTGGATTTGTAAGATCTTTTTGTTTCTTATGTCTCCTTTTAAATATAAATTATCTATAGATTAGTTAAGGTTGAAATAAACTTTAAACCTGAAGCCTATATTGACCTCTACTTTTCAGATGGATTCATTTTGTTTTAGAAATTTCACAGGTCTGATCTTATTGCAGGGTAGATGGTTTCTGGAAAGACTGAGGCAAATTACACTAGGTATTTGAAAGGTATGGAGATTTTTAAAAAATCATAACTCAAAAACAGGTTGATCTTGAGAAATGGTGTATTTTACTCATTTGGGGGGAATAAGAGAGTGATTGATTTATGAACAGCTGTTTCCATGTCTATGTCAGTGGTTGCCTTTTTAAAATAAGCATTTGCCAAGAACTACCAAACAATGGTATCTGAGACACCACAATTTCTCCAGGAAACAATGTAAAATAACTTCGGTACCTGTATGGTAACCATTTTGTGCTCACTGACAAATACTGTACCTCTACAGCGTTTTTAATGTCACATGGGCTCCAGTTCAGGTTCTATAAATTTTATATGGTCCTGATGCAAAGTCTGTAGAACCCGCAAAGCACTGACCCAAGCACTCAAGATTTAGGGAGCAGAAGTCACAAAAGTATTGTTGGATGGCTAGGAGGCCAGTCTGAAGGAGAGGAGGGGAGAGTCATGGGGGGGCCACCAACTGTGGTAACCGTGTGAGGTGCAGGAAAAAGGAAGCCATATGGGGCTCTGGGGAAGTGGTTTAGGGAGGAGTAGCGTTCATTGTTCCACATCTTGCCATCTGTGGAAGCTCCTGTAAAGTTTGCTAGAGCCAAAGGGATTCCAGTCACTGAGCTATTCTTATACACTTTTTTAATCCAAGAAATTGTTACACCCATATAGCTACATTGAAAACAACAAGGTTGCCCAGGTGTAACAAAGGTTACTGTTTGAAGTCAGTGGTGTTGGCAGAGAGAGCAGATTTTGGCCTGCAGAGTCTTTGAATCATGTGAAGATGCAAGAGCGGGGAAGCACATGGCTTGACTTTCAGATCCCAGTTTATGAGAGATGGCAGTTAAAGAAAATGGGAATATATCTCCACTGCCTGCCACACTGTATAGTTATTTATTCTTGTGCAAAGGGAGTGGACAGTGGGTGCAAAAAAACCATTATGCTGATTTTAGCAGCATTTTATGCTGACTTTGCCTGGGTGAAAATGATAACACAAGGTGAAAGACAGTGGGGAGTCAGAATAAACATCTGTATACTGAGCACACATATGGAGTATATGAGACAAATAGAAAATCCCATGAAGCCATTTTTACTGTCTTTTTCGGAGCAGAACTGCTCTTTAAGGGAGGGATCACAAATTAGATTTCTTACAGAGTGGTTTTGTGGAGTGACTGGGGTAATCTCTGCATATCATAAACCCATGTACACAAAATCAAAATGCATGTTTTCCAGAGTTCTTTGACTCCACATGCAAACTAAACAAAAGGAATTTAGCAGATGCAAGAAGTCCACAGTCACAGGCTGTAAACTTCTTAAAGCCCTTCTGAAAAGTTCCTTATCAAAACACCCTCATGACAAGGTCTCCAATTCACATGTAAGTCACACAGGGCAGAAAGTTAGCTGAGATGGGGGAGAGTAGAACTTTCTGGGTGAATTAAATTGTGCATTTCATATTAATATTTGTCAGCTTTTTAAGTGTAACCTTAACTTCAATTTTCAGTGTTGTAAATAATGTGTTGTTGTAAAACTGCAACAATAATGTGGTGTTGCAAAACTGCAATGTATATGCTTAAGATTCCCTCCTCCCCTTTAAAAAAAAAAATACAACCTTTACTTCATCTTAAACTATTTTGGTTGACAATTGTTCACAGGTAGGCAATCATTAATATTAAGTACTATTAGTTAATAATTGACAACATATTCAATATTGTACAATGCACAAAAATAGAGTTCCTGCCTCAAAACCTTATCATCTGAAAGATGGGAAGATGACCAACAGAGCACACTGGGCAATGTAGAGGATGGATAACTTAGGAATTTTGTTCTGTTTGTTAATTAGTTTTTATAAGACAACATCTTGTGGGTTTCATAGAAGTCAGACTTCTCATTTTGAGAGCATGCATTTTTTTTTATTGCTAGAAGTATGTATCCATTTTTTCTGAGTAATGATAGTCTTCCAGTAAACAAGTCATTATTCTTGTTCATGGGGAAGCTGCTGACATTTGTTTGAGTCTCATTTTTGTTAGGCTTTAGGTCAGTAGCTCTCAAACTTTCAAACCTCTGAGTGCGACTCCCCCCTTAGATATATAAAAAAGTGTTTTTAATTTATAACACAATTATATATGCTGGAGGCAAAGCGGGATTTGGGGTGGAGGCTGACAGCTCACGACCACCCATGTAATAACCTTGCGACTCGCTGAGAGGTTCCAACCCCCAGTTTGAGAATCCCTGCTTTAGGTAGTATATTGCTGTTCATTCCCTCAGCCCACAGTACGTAGTGATATCATCCCATTACTGATTGTCTCTGCAGACAAGCTGTACTTTTCTGTATTAAGCAGAACACTGTACTTCATTTTTTTTTCTGTCTACAACTTGTGTGGAAAGCTCAATAAATAGAATTGTAAAGTCACCTTCTTCCAAAAAGCACAGGGTGGGGCCAGCTTCTTAGCAGCGTAGTTCACATGAAGCATGCTACCAGTGACATCTATTCTATATGGGTTCTTTTACCACAGGCCTCACCATAGTATCTGAGTGCCTTCTAACAGTGCACTGAACAATGTGACTGCACATCTGTCACATGTTGTTTGTTCTCTCATGCTTTCCCCTGAGGGAAAATGTGCACTGTAGTGTCTAGGTTTGGTTGTATGGATGGGTGGAGAGGGTGTTGCTTTTAAATATAAATATTCCTGTTGCTATCTTTGTGTCTTAAAGAAGGCAAGGTCACAGAAATGTGCCTTTTGCTTGGAGGTGAAAGTGGTGAGGTTTGTGATGATCCTTGCTTCCTGGGGAGGAGGCTCATTCCACAGTCTCAGACCAGCCCCCTAGAAAGGTCCATTTCCCACATGGACGAGCATTACGCTTATTGTTGAGAGTTCCACTGGGCTAGAGGAATGGAGTTGTAGACCATGGTCTTCGTCCCAGAGCCTTACACAATCTTTTAGGTATCCTGGGCCCAGAACATGGAGCACTTTGAAAATAACGAGTGACACATGGAACTTGATTTGAAATTCTAGAGGAAGCCAGTGCAGAGTAGCGAGCGGAGGATAGGTCTGATGTGCCCACAGTAGCCTGTGTTGTTGAGGGGATTAGCTGCAGCATTGGAGTTTCCTAAGTGCTGAAGGCTTCATGGCCCTGGTATATCACATTACTGTAATAGTGGACGAAGGCATGAGTAACCTGAGGTCAGGTCTTCATCTGCTGGGATGAGACTGAGTCTCCTAGCCAAGCTCAGATTGCAGAAAACATTACTTGTGGGTGCTGCTACGTGAGAGCTCAGTGGTAGTGAGGAATCCAAGGGTATGTCTAGACAGCACTTTGAAGTGAGCAGCAGTGAGCTTCCCAGCGTGAGTCCACTGACTTAGGCTGGTGGGGCTCCCCTGATTTAGAGCACAAGGGTGTTCCCAAACTTGGTTTGCAGCTTGTTCAGGGTAAGCCCCTGGTGGGCCGCCAGATGCTTTGTTTACCTGAGTGTCCACAGGTACGGCCGCGTGCAGCTCCCAGTGGCTGCGGTTCACCGTTCCTGGCCAGTTGGAGCTGCGGGAAGCGGTGTGGGCCAGGCCACCACTTCCCGCGGCTCCCATTGGCTGGGAATGGCAAACCGTGGCCGCTGGCAGCTGCCGTACCTGCGGACACTCAGGTAAACAAAGCGTCTGGCGGCCCACCAGGGGCTTACCCTGAACAAGCCACGAACCACGTTTGGGAATCCCTGCTCTAAAAACAGCGGTATAGACAGCTTTGAAGTTGCAGCTTGGGCTGGAGCTTGGACTCTGATGCCTCAGGATGGGGATAGTCTGTCAACCCAGGCTGAGAGGCTTGCTCATGTAGGCTCCAAAATGCTGTGCAGATGTACCCGCAGAATACGCCTAGGCTATGGACTGAATTGACTAATTGTGGGTGTGTATCCTCAACCAATGGAGACTGCACTGTGACTGTGAACTGTTCAAAATCCTTTCCTCTGCCCACCTCTGTGTTGCTCAGGTTCAGCTTCAGTCAGCTCCGCCACTTGCTGTTGGCCCTGGACCTCCACTAGGGAATACACAGAACATAGGGGTCTCCAGGGTAAACTTAATGCAGCATCAGGTTATTTTTTTTTTGAATCAGCATTAATTTTTGAAGAATTCCCCATCCCCTTCCTAATGGGTGATTTGCACTGCTAGTCCCTTCCCAATATGTTCCCTTTCAGGTGAAACCTGGATCCCACAGAGGATGGTGACAGGGAATATTAATTCCAACAGGGTGTTCCCCACCACTTTTGGATCTTAGGGGAATGATCCATCCCAATGTGATCATCTTAAAAAGAATTTAAATGTACCCTAAATCAGAGAGATCACAGCCTAATTTTGGCTTGTTGCTGATTGCTGTCAGACCAATTCTGAGTTGAGTTTCTGCATATTTATTTGCAACACAGATGTTAAAATAACTATTTATATGAAATGAATGCTCCCCAGAAAGATAAATTCATGTTCCCATTGTTTGTACAAAGTATGCATTTGTTTCCTTGCTTTAGCTGAGGTGACTGTGATGACAAAAAGGAGGTGGGGTAGTAGGATGCCAGTGCCAAATTAAAATTGTAAATTTCTGGTGTCTTGTGTTTTCAGCTGATGAATTCCTGTTTTGTTTGTTTTATTTGAAGTGTTATTGAGAACTAAATAACCTATAAACTGTTCCAATCGAAACTTAAATCAGCAGCAGAGATAAAAAGATAATTAGGTCTGTCAAGCGATTTAAAAAATTAATCATGCAATTAATTGCATTGTTAAACAATAATAGAATACCATTTATTTAAATATTTTTGGATGTTCTCTACATTTTCAAATATATTGATTTCAATTACAATACAGAATACAAAGTGTACAGTGCTCACTTTATATTTTTTTCATTACAAGTATTTGCACTGCAAAAAAAATAGTATTTTTCAATTAACCTAATAAACAGATTGAACTACAGTACTTGTATCATGAAAGTTGAACTTACAAATGTAGAATTATGTACAAAAAAAACTGCATTCAAAAATAAAACAATGTAAAATTTTAGTGCCTGTAAATCCACTCAGTCCTACTTCTTCAGCCAATTGCTCAGACAAACAAGTTTGTTTATGTTTGCAGGAGAAGAAGCTGCCTGTTTCTTGTTTGCAATATCACCTGAAAGTGAGAATAGGTGTTCTCATGGCACTGTTGTAGCCAGCGTCACAAGATTTTTACATGCCA
The DNA here is from genome assembly GCF_015237465.2 of Chelonia mydas. Classification (NCBI taxonomy): domain Eukaryota; kingdom Metazoa; phylum Chordata; order Testudines; family Cheloniidae; genus Chelonia; species Chelonia mydas. The sequence goes on along the minus strand of NC_057849.1, from coordinate 111,053,533 downwards.
GATGCGCTAAAGAGTCAGGTGTCTCTTCATGCTTCAACCTCTATTCCAGGGGACATGCATCCATACTGATGATGGATTCCTCTCAATAACAATCCAAAGCAGTGCAGACCAACCCATGTTCATTTTCATTATCTGATTCAGATGCCACTAGCAGAAGGTTGATTTTCCTTTTTGGTGGTTTGGGTTCTGTAATTTCTGCACAGAAGTGTTGCTCTTTTAAGACTTCTGAAAGCATGCTCCACACCTCATCCGTCTCAGATTTCAGAAGGCACTTCAGATTCTTAAACCTTGCGTCGAATGTTCTAGCTATCTTTAGAAATCTCCCATTGATACCTTCTTTGCGTTTGTCAAATCTGCAGTGAAAGTGTTCTTAAAATGAACAACATGAGCTGGGTCATCATCCGAGACTGCTATAACATGAAATATATGGCAGAATGTGGGTTAAACAGAACAGGAGACATACGATTCTCCCCCAAGGAGTTCAGTCACAAATTTAATTAATGCATTATTTTTTTTTTTAAATGGGTATCATCAGCATGGAAGCATGCCTTCTGGAATGGTAGCCAAAGCTTGAAAGTTTAGCATATCTGGCACATAAATACCTTGCAATGCCACCTACAAAAGTGCCATTGAAATGCCTGTCCTCACTTTCTGGTGACATTGTAAACAAGAAGCGGGCAGTATTATCTCCTGTAAATGTAAACAAATTTTTGTCTTAGTGATTGGCTGAACAAGAAGTAGGACTGAGTGGGCTTGTAAGCTCTGAAGTTTTACATTGTTTTGTTTCTGAGTGCAGTTATGTAATGAAAAATCTACATTTGTAATTTACACTTTCACGATAAATCGATTGCACAATAGTACTTGAATGAGATGAATTGAAAAATACTATTTCTTGTATCATTTTTACAGTGCAAATATTTGTAATCCAAAATATATACTTTGATTTCAATTACAACACAGAATATATATGAAAATGTAGAAAAACATCTAAAATATTTAATTTCAATTGGTATTCTCTCATTTAACAGTACGATTAAAACCTCAATTATTCACAATTTTTTTGAGTTAATCACGTGAGTTAACTGCAAATAATCACAGCCCTAAAGATAATCTGTTCTACAAAGTTCCCAAAGGCAAAGACTTTCAGATTTTTTTTAACATGTAAAATCCTGAAACTGCTGTGTTGCTTTTGAAGTTTTGATTTACACCCCCAACCCCACACGCTTGCCTGGTTATGAGTCCATCATGGAAGATGCTGAGCACTTTGGCTTTCAGGTAAGCCAGTAGGAATCAGTCCCATGGAGCCCTTTGACCATACTTCTAGAATAGATGCTCATCTTTTAATGCAATGAAATAGCCATATTCCTTTGGGTTTTAGAACTACTTATTTTTCACCAAAATGTATTTTAATAGCTATCATTGTGTAGGGAAAGTGCTTAAAGACACTTTGAAGAAAAGGGTGTTTTTAATTTTACTTCTATAATTGCTGCAGATGTTGCATAGTCTCATCTATGTTAGTTAACTATTATGCCTCTAACATTTTTGATCCTCATTAATTATAGCTCAGGAAAGCATACAAAGCCAACGTGCCTCTTTAATACAATCAAGATTAATTGCATGGTTCCTTCATAAGAACGAACCACCAACAGCTTAACAAAAAATGTTTGTCTTTAAGCAGCCCTTGGATAATTTTTTTAAACTGTTACAGGAAGTGAGAGGCTGCCAAATTATCATGCCCGTGAGCCTCACCCTCATTATCAGACTAAACGAATGTACATACCCCTGCACTTTTATCCTCTTCCAAGCCCAAGGAAAAGAAAAGGAGGGGAATAAAAAAATCTTTACACAAAGAAGTGTCTCTGAAGTCTGGAATGTGCCTGGTTGTTTGAAGACAAGATTTATACCTGCCAGCCTTCTTTTAAGCTCATTGTTGAGACTCGTCTGTTTTTCAAATCAACCGCAGACTGACTGCTTCAGGTACTTCATCTTATAATGACCACATAATCTAAGATAAATGAACAAGGAATTGCTATCACTTTCAGGTAAAAATCAAATCCCTAATGCAGCTAGTGGGAGAAGGTAAAAGGGGATTGGTAAGAGTTGTGTGTGCTGGAGGGATACACAAGAAAGTAGACTAAGTGCCATGTCTGTGACATGGACAGCAAATATAAAATGGGTTTGACCACTGACTATGCATGTGCAGGCAGCTATGTTTTAGTCCTTAGACTGGCTACTGAATTTAGGTATGGGAGGGGGCATATTTTTATAGAGGCAAAAGTGTTCATAGCACTTTATAGATATGCTCACATTCTAGTACAGAGACAAGAAGGACTGTGATATAAAATCATGTTATTTAATTTGTTTGTTAGGCATGTTTCTTGTTGGTTCCAGTGTTTTTATGTAGCCCATCCTCCCACTAAGAAACACAGTAAGATTGCTACTTTCTATCACATAACTTCCTTTCCAGTTTCAAGACTAAACATCATAGCATCAAACATTTATATTCTGAGAAGCTTCAGGCTTCAACATTCCAAAAAAGCTCAGATGACTATTTGATTTTCCCTTTTTTCAGGTGGGTTCAGTCTAAGTCACAAGATATTAGGGTGTGTAAAGAAGAAAAGGGGTGGGAAGGAAAGACAGAACAGAAAACAGAACATTCAGAAGAGGGGCAACATGTTCTGGACAGACAACATTTCCTCTAGCTTTTTTTGATGTAAATCCACTATTAACAGGTATCAATGCACTAGTTATAGAATATGTTGAGGTGATGTGGACAGAAAAAAAGCCCATCATAAATAGAACTCCCTCCCAACAATTTGCAGACTTATTTATCATCCATTTTGCAGTATCACTCAGAGGCCCCAGTCAAGTCTGAGGCCATAGTGTGCTAGGTGCTGTATAAAAACACACTAAGATGCATTTCCTGCCCTGAGGAGTTTACCATCTAATCTGAAATACTACCAAACATTTGTAGCTTGAAGATATTTGTGGGAGTGGCAGACAATTATGCATTTTAAGCTGACAACATCGTGATAACACTATAGGAGAGTTGCTGTACAGCAGTGATTGAAATAAAATTAAAAAGAGAAAATGAGATTTTTATCAATCCATTCAGAATGGTTTTCATTGGTTTAGGCACTAAGAAGCATTCTAGGACTGATAACAGAAGGGTGCAACAGATGTCATGACCCCAATAGGCTGGTTTATAGCATTTTATTTGGACTGCACATCTCTTTAGTTATTTGTTAAAGATGGACATAAGTTACAAAGTAAGCTTGATCCAATGCCTATAAAGTCAGTGGGAGTCTTTCCATTGACATCAGTGAGTGCTGGACTGGGCCCAACATTAGGCTCTGGATCTAGATTTCTAACTCTCAATGTTTAGGGATGTTTAGATTCAGGGTTTTAGTTATCAGTTTTAAAGATAAAGGTCACTTGCAAAATTTCCAGGTTTATGGGATATTTGGGATGTTCAGATTTTGGGCTTTGATTAGGATCCATCTGAGTTAGAACATTATCGAAATTTTGCATCCTAATAAGTATAATTTTCAATACAAATAAAAATATTTCCAGGACATAAGGTCCAGTGTTTGTTTTTCAGCTAGACAGGCCATTACAAGTCTGGATAAAGTGGATTTACGATTAAAAAAAGAAAATGTAAAGTTCAGCTATTAAATTTACACAGAAGAATAATCCTTGTCTGGGATAGTAGGAAAAACACCAGTACTCTAAATGAAGTGTAGTGATAAAGATACTTGTGTCCACAACGTCAATATGAGCTCAGTCACAATTGCCCTGGTTTTTTTCAACAGATGAAAGGTTTCGCATTTGTGCTGATATTTCTCAAAGTTTGACATCCTCTTACTGGTGCCAGCAGGAGGCTTGTGAAGTTCCTAAAGAAATCAATTTCATGAGACCATAGTCAGTTCCTTGAAAAAAGGAACATAGGTCCCTGGGGCAATCACAGGATTCCATTGTGGACACATAGCTTGGCACCTTTATAACTTAGGACATTGGGTATCTGAGAAAATAGCATTCTGTATTTCATTCTGACATTTTAGCTCTTGGCAGCAAAGTAAGGACTATTGGTTGAGCCCAAGTCAAATTCAATAAAAGAAAAGCAGCTTTACTAAAAAGAGATGCAGGGGAAGGAACTCACTTTGTCATACAACAGCTGTAAAAGAGAAATCTAAATATGTGGATCTAGGCAGTCATTTAATTGCAGTTGCTGTGTATCTGTGCAAAAATAGCTTACTTGCCATTCCAAGGTATTTAAAGCCATAATCAAAACATCTTGTCCTAATTAGAACATTAGATATAAATTATACAGCAGAGACCCTGAAATTATACAGCATTGCCCCTCCATCTCCACACACACACACACACACACACCCCCTCAAGCCCGCTTCTATTTTCTGCCCCACACAGATCAATCACAACAGTATCTCTTGTGCTATTATTTAATTTGAAATCTGCATTTAATATCTGTGTGCTGAAGACTTTTTTTTATACTGCATTGCCCCCATTCCCCTCCATGTTCCATCTGGATTATCTATACTACCTTGAAAAGGATCACCACCATCTCCTTGCATACAACGAAAACTAGATCCCCCCCGCAGCTAACACTGCCCTTACAGCCAGAATGCCTCCTCTCACACTCCTGGTAGAGAGAGGTTTATAGAAGATTGTAATTTAGAGATGCTCCCTCATAAGGAACAGTATTATGAACCTAGGAATGTAGCGATGTGCCCTGGAGGTCGGGGTTGGAAACACTGCACAACTGTGTGCAGGAGTTCAGCAGAGATGCTCTCCAGTTTGTTGTATTAAAGTTTTATTCCTTTCACAGTCATCAGTTTGTTATTTAATGAACCACAAGATAGTTATATGATGTCAGAAGTGTGGGATGAGAAGGAAACTGAAGTCACTTTGAAGTTGGCTTTCACTTGCAAACACAGAAGTTGAGAGAAAGGGAGGCATCAAAGCAGAACGTGGAGCACCAGGCACAGAGGCTTTTGCATGTATTTGGTGAGCACAGTAGTAGCTTGCCTAGCTTGAGAACGGGGATGGGGGGAAAGTCAAAAATGGATGTGTTGCAACCTCCATCAATCTTTCTGCATGTAGTTGGGGAGCAAGCATTGGAGATTTATAACAATTTTAGGTTTGAAGAAGATGAAAGCACAAAATTAAGTAAAATACTGACTAAATTTGAGGAACATTACATGCCAAAAAGGAATGAAACCTTTGAGGGAGAAATTTTTTTTTACCTGCATTCAAAAAATTGATGACCGCATAGTAGAGTAATATGTCATAGAATTAAGGAAAGTTAGTAAAATCTTTGACTTTGGTGAACTGACAGAGTCTTTGGTCAGGGATAGAATCATCTGTGGCATTAAAGACAATGTGTTAAGAGAGAGACTGCTCTGCTCTCTGAAGGAGATTTCACTTTTTAAAAAAAGCTTTCTGAATATGCAGGGCAGCAGAAACTGTGAAAGGACAAACCAAATTCCTGAATTCACCAGAAGGGTTATCCATGTACTAAGTACAAAAGAATATAGCCTGAACAGGGCAAATCAAAGAATGGAATCACTCGCTATGAAAACCACCACTAGGATGAAGAATGGGTATAGAAGGTCATGTGGAAAGTGTGGATCACAGCATGGCCCCAAACAGTGTGTTGCCTTTGGGAAACTCTGTCATAAATGTGGGGAAAATAATCATTTTGCAAAATGCTGCAATCCCAAATGCAGAAAAGTCAAGTGCATCCAGTTCCACAAAGGCCATATGAGAAGGTTGGCACTGATTTATTTACCTGGCAGTCAAAGGATTACTTAATAGTCACAGGTGATTATTCTCTGTATCCCAAAATTTGCACATTGCACAGTACTAACTGTAAGCCAGTGACAGCCGGCATGAAAGGAATCTTCTCCAGACATGAAATTTCAGATGAAGTCTTTAGCGATAATGGGCCACAATTTTCCAGTGCAGATTTTAGGCAATTTGCCACAGATTGGGATTTTCATCACAAAATATCAAATCCAAATTACCCCCAATCAAATGGACTTGTGGAAAGGTCTATATGGACAGTAAAGAACCTTATGAAAGACTTTTGACAGTCTGGTGATTTGTATAAAGCTTTATTGGTTTACCAAAGTACGCTCTGGACAATGGCTTTTCTCCAGCTCAGCTGTTAATGGGAAGAAGGATCAGATCTAATTTACCAGTTACTGATAACTTGCTGAAATCTCATAACAATGAAACCATATGGAAGATGAAAGAAAAATCAGAAGTGGAAGGAGAGATTATTTTCACAAAATCGCCCATGAACTCCCATCGCTTAACCCAGGTGATAGTGTGCCTGAGGAATCACACCTCTGATACATGGGGACAAAGAGGTACCATTAAAGAACAGCTGTATCCAAGTCCAGACAGACCAGGAGGACACATTTTGATGTAATTAAAGGGATCTATGAGTATTCCCAGAAAGTTCCAACACATTGACAGCTGAGCTGGCATTTCCCATCTGATTGATCCTAATCATCAAGGCACAAAGGAGAAACTGTCAGGAACAAGAGAACAAGTCACTCTAATATAAGGCTGATACTGAGAAGATCAGAGCGGGAGATTAAATGTCCTATTAAATGATAGAGAATAAGACGGAGAATATCTTATTTCCCTTCTATAAATTCATGGTATGCCCACATCTAGAATACTGCATACAGATGTGGTCCCCTCATCTCAAAAAAGATACACTGGCATTAGAAAAGGTTCAGAAAAGGGCAACTAAAATGATTAAGGGTTTGGAACGGGTCCCATATGAGGAGAGATTAAAGAGGCTAGGACTTTTCAGCTTGGAAAAGAGGAGACTAAGGGGGGATATGATAGAGGTATATAAAATCATGAGTGGTGTGGAGAAAGTGAATAAGGAAAAGTTTTATTTACTTGTTCCCATAATATAAGAACTAGGGGCCACCAAATGAAATTAATGGGTAGCAGGTTTAAAACAAATAAAAGGAAGTTCTTCTTCACTCAGCGCACAGTCAACCTGTGGAACTCCTTGCCTGAGGAGGTTGTGAAGGCTAGCACTATAACAGGGTTTAAAAGAGAACTGGATAAATCCATGGAGGTTAAGTCCATTATTGGCTATTAGCCAGGATGGGTAAGGAATGGTGTCCCTCGCCTCTGTTTGTCAAAGGGTAGAGATGGATGGCAGGAGAGAGATCACTTGATCGGTTACCTGTTAGGTTCACTCACTCTGGGGCACCTGGTATTGGCCATTGTCGGTAGACAGGATACAGGGGTGGATGGACCTTTGGTCTCACGCAGTATTGCCATTCTTATGTTCTTATGTCCTGAAAGACTCAGAGACTTGCTAACCTGTCTGGAGAAAGAGTATTTGAGGAAAGTGAAGGGTTAAGACTCACTTGAGAATGATGTGCTGATAACTGCTCCTCTCTCTAGATAGTTGATATGTTGGGTTATTGGAAACGTACTACATGGGTTGAGAATTTAATGTATGTATTGTTAGATAGTTGTTAGCTGTTTCTATATATGTATATATACGAGTTAGTTTTTCTTTAAGAGGGAAGCTGTAGAGATGTTTGTAGAAGATTGTAATTTAGAGATGCTCCCTCATAAAGGATAGTATTATGAACATAGGAATTTGGAGATGTACCCTGGATATGGGGGTTGGGAACATCGCCTGGCAGTGTGCAGCTGTTCACCAGAGATATTCTCCAGTTTTTTATTCCTTTCTTGTTTATTACACTCTTTACCCTTAATTGTCCACAAAGATTATAGTGGGGAGTTAAATACTTTCTCTTTCTCCACCCTCTTTTCACTCATTCAGACACCACTTCCTCAAACTCTTCTTCCTCTTCCCCTTCAAATAGACATCTTCTACAATCCCCTAACGCCCTCCTATTCACCTTTTCCTCTGCTTTCAACACCTAGCTCTTCCTCTTCATCTCATTCCAATTTCCCTTCCTTATTGTCATTGACTACAATGATGGTCAGTCTCATTTCCTAGCTTCCGCCTCCTAGCCATCAATTCTTTGTTTGACCTTCTACCCTAGATCAACAGCCCCTGTTACCAAAATGGCTACTCATAGACTTTGTCTTCACTAAAGAGTGCCTCTTCCACACTCTCCATTTCAGAGTGGCCTCACATTTCCCTCTCTCCAACCGCCATCCCATCTGCTTCAACATCACCCACTTAACCTCTGGTTTCTACCTGCCCACCGCATACTTCTTGAACTTCAAACCATTTACTTCCATTCTCAGGATCCTCCTTCCTTCTCTCTCCTCCCACCTCATAGGAATGGCTACACTGGATCAAACTAGTGATCCATCTAATTCAGTATCTTAGAGACAAGAGTGCTTTGGAGGAAGGTGGAGGAAAACTTACAGAAGGCAGAGTTAGGGATTGGTCTGCCATACAGGGAAGCTTCTTCAAGACCCCTGGTAATTAGAGAGTGGCTTTTGCCTTGAAGCTTGATAGTCTATATCTGTTCCCACACTCCTGGGTTTTTATTCTTTGCTATTATAACCCTGAATATTCTTATGTATATAAATTTCTAATTTTTCTTGTTCAACTGAGCTCTTGGTGTCAGAGACATTTTTGTAGCAGTGAGGTCTACGGGCTAATTGTGTGATAAGTGAACAAGTATTTCCTTCTAGCAGTTTTAAATTGTCCGCCTTTCAGATTCAATGAATCTCCCTCTCTCTTTTTGTGCATTCACTGAAAGAGTGAAAAGGTAGAAGTTCCCTATCTATCTTCTGTAGTCATTACTCTGGATATCTTTATTATGCCCCTTTGTAATAGTTTCTTCTCTAGAATGAAGAGACTCAGTTTTTTCAATCTCTTGTCTCATGAAAGTTTTTTCTATGCCTCTACTCACTGGTTTTGCCTGTCTCTGAAACCCCTCCATCCTTCTCGAGGTAGGGTGACCAGAAATGAACAGCCTTCCGAGAGTCAGCATAGCTTTGATGTACATAGTGGGCATTATATTTTAGAATGATTCTCCATCTCATTCCTTGTGCATCCAAAAAAGAAAAAAAGGTTAGACCACTGCTGCATGTTGAGCAAAGGTTTTCACTAAGCTGTTTGCAGTGATGCCCAAGTCTGTTTCTTGTGTTGTCATAGTTAACTTAGAACCTAGTAAAGTATCTGTTCTGCTTATTGCTTTCAATCAGCATTATTTGCATTTGTCAACACTTAATTTTACCTACTAACCTGTTTCCCATTGACCTAGCTTGGTTAGTTCCCTCTGAAGTTCCTCACACTCTCTCCTTTCGTTTTGACTAGCCTAAATAATTTTGTCATGGGCAATTTTTGCCACCTCATTGTTCATCTCTTTTTCCAGATCACTAAATAAATTACACAATACTGGCCCTCACACAGAATCTTGTGGACCTCTGCTGTTATCCTTTTGTAATGAAGAAAATGGACCACTATTCCTACTCTTTATTTTATGTCTGTTAGCTGGTATTTGATCCATGACAGTAGTTTGCTGTTCAGTCCATAACTACTTAGTATCATTGGGTCTCTTGAGATGAATTTTGTCAAAGGCTTGAAAGTCCAAGTAAATTGTCAACCAACATTCATTGATCCAGCATATAAATCAGTGGTGGGCAACCTGCGGCCCGCAGGCAGCCCATCAGGGTAATCCGCTAGCGGGCCGCCAGATAATTTGTTTACATTTGCATGGCTGCCCGCAGCTCCCAGTGGCCGCGGTTCGCCATTCCTGGCCAATGGGAGCTGCAGGAAGCGGCGGCCGGCACATCCCTGAGGCCTGCGCCGCTTCCTGAAGCTTCCATGCAAATCTAAACTATTGGTTCAACTCAGCACACGTTACTCAGGAAACATTTTCATTGGACTTTGTGGGAGGTTTGCTTGAGTAATGACCAAGGGTCAAATCACCTCTTCCATAGGTATATAAAAAGGAGAGGAAATGCTGTGAGTTGTAACTCACATCCCATTAGGAAGGAGGATGGGGTTTCACCTACAGGCACAGAGAGTAGGCTAGGGGCACAGCCTTAAAAGGCCATTGGTGGCATTGTGGTAGTGCTAAGTGCTGCAGAGCATGGGAAGCACCAACCCACACAATATGCTCAGGGTTTAGCTGATCGCCATATTTGGGGTTGGGAAGAAATTTTCCTCCAGGGCAGATTGGAAGAGGCCCTTGAGGTTTTTTGCCTTCCTCTGTAGCATGGAGCACGGGTCACTTGCTGGAGGATTCTCTGCTCCTTGAAGTCTTTAAACCACGATTTGAGGACTTCAATAGCTCAGACACAGGTGAGGTTTTTCGCAGGAGTGGGTGGGTGAGATTCTGTGGCCTGCGTTGTGCAGGAGGTCAGACTAGATGATCACAATGGTCCCTTCTGATCTTAGTATCTATGAATAAGGTAAGAGAAGAAGTCCCTACTGCATGTATGTGCCTTCCTTCCCACCCCTGTACCAGAATAACCTCTCAGGGAGCCATACTGTCATAGGAACGTGACTTGGCTGAAACCCTACTGCCCATTGGACTGTGTCAGTGTGCTGAGGAAGTTTCTGCACAAGTGCTGCTGATAATATCAATGCAATCTTGCATCTAAAATCCTTCAGGGGGATGATGATGCTTTGGTGAGCAGCCCCCTCCTCCCATCCCCCCCATTATCCCCTTCCCTCTTCATAGCAAAGGGAGGATGTGATGCCATTTCCATTCATCTCCCCCACATCTGGCCCACACTGGCCACTTTTACCTGTTTTTTACCTCCACTGTGTTTTAGCCCGTGGTCAGGCACTCCCCATAAGGGATGGTTTGGCTCTGAGTAAGTACAGCCTTGTGTAACTATGGAAAGAGTAGCATTAATAGCAAAGAAATTGAATGTGCACTAAACAGCAAAACTACACAATATAATACTATTTCCCCAAATGAATAGTTGATTAAAGGAAAGCAAAGACCATAAAAAGAAAAGGTCTGGAAAATACAGCTGTCAAATATAAAACAACTGGTGAACCACAAAATGTCACACAATGCAGGAAGCCCCCTAGGCCATTTTCCTGAGGTGCTTCAGCTGTTGAAATACAAAAGCTAATCCTACTGGGAAAATAAACACAAGTGGGAAAGTGTTTAAAATGGCAAATCTTTGTAGAGAAAAGGTGGGCAAAGTATGCACCCACCTTGTCTCTCTAATACTGTGGGATCACAGCTACAACTACATGGCATAAAGCATTTTGTAGTTAGTAATAGCTTCATGCTTGCGTTTGCACACATGTGATGTGAGCTATTTTGCAGGCTGAATTTTTGCTGGCTTGGCTGTGGTTTGTACCTCATCTACATAAATCTATGTATGCTCCTCAACGCCAAATTTGTATATCGCATCTCCGACTGCAAGTGACATTTATGGTTTTAATTAAATGATCTTTTAATGATACCAATGAAGGTATTGATAAATGAGTTATTTTTCTGTTAAGGTTAATGACATCAAAGTTAGACACACCACCGTGTGCTAGTTTTGATCGTTGCTAACAAGCTGTATGTTAGCACTTTGTTCATGGGCAGATAATAGGAAACGAACAAAAACCTGTCGTGTCATGACTTATTGGTTGCAGACACCCCACTATGAACAGCTTTATACCACCAAACCTGTTATTGGCATCTCGAGACGATGCATCTTTAGGATTGTAAAGAAATGTGACTAACCTCGGTTGGTTTGCAGAGGGCCATTTTATTAAAGCATCTCCTGTGCTCAGACTGTTACATGCATAAAGTTGTATTTCAGCTGAAATACTGAAGTCTATTTTTTTCCTACATGTGCATCCTTCCGATGGAAAGCTCCAGAAGCAGGACGCAGATATACAAAACATATGGACCTAATAAGACAATCAAAGCTCTTTAACAGAGAGATAATAATAGTCAACAAGAAACTCAGACAGATTTTTCCACCTTTACTCACTGAGTCATACCAGCCATTGAAATCAGTAGGCCTACATATGGAGTACGGTATTATTCTACATGAGTAAAGATGGAAAAAATCTCTAACTAAAAGCCAAATAGTTTAGGGTGAAAATGGAGATCATAGTTTGCTTAATGCCCATAAAATGTATCATCATTTCCATAAAATAATTCTTCTACCTCAGGTTTCAGAGTAACAGCCATGTTAGTCTGTATGCGCAAAAAGAAAAGGAGTACTTGTGGCACCTTAGAGACTAACCAATTTATTTGAGCATAAGCTTTCGTGAGCTACAGCTCACTTCATCGAGTATGCATCCGATGAAGTGAGCTGTAGCTCACGAAAGCTTATGCTCAAATAAATTGGTTAGTCTCTAAGGTGCCACAAGTCCTCCTTTTCTTCTTTCTACCTCGGAAATGTGGAAGTCTAGAAATGAACAGTTATGGGATGTAGCCACTTCATTCATGCCACATTCTTCACTTTCACTCTTTCATCACTTATCACTACATGCAAGTTGTGTCTTCCCACCAAACTCAACTACTGTATTCCCCTTTGTTGTATTCTGAAACAATTAAAAAATATATTGTTGAATATAAACAGACAAATATGCTATTTAGCTGAATAAGAACTAAAGACTTCCATACTAGTTTAATCTCAGGGTCAATTAGCAAATTTTCCTCTCAGTCCATGTATTGAAGGAGTAGCAAGATTCCTTTTATGAATGAAGCAGGAAATCTTAGCGCTAGGGATTTGGAATGTATCAAATATATGGTCTTTTATGTTTATATAATTGGTACATTTGGTTGTGTTTAACAACTAATATGTATACTGTTTTTTAATAAGTAATAGTGTACTGTATGTTAGAGGTATATAAAACATTGGAAATTATACCCTTAGTAAGGAAACGGAATTTTACAACCTTCTAATAGTAAGTTCTTCTTAACTTTACATATATTTATGGAAATTATAAGGAGGCAAAGTTAAAGTTGCTAAAATGTAGGCTTTCATTCAGCAATTCCATTTTCAATAATCTGCTAGTCATTTGTTATTTTAACTTTTATATATCGTTATGCAAATTGAATTAAGAGGCAAATTGAATTAGGCTTGGATAGGTGATATAAGTTGAGTGCACTTTTTTTATTTAAAAAAATGAAAATAATTCCAACTACTTTGGGTTTTTCCACTTTTCAACCAGCCCTAACAAACTAGACTGGACAAAGCTCTACCAAATATTCTGTAACAGACTATCCTGCAATGGTAGGGGAATACACTAGATGATCTGCAACACAGTAAGTCTTACACTACTGTTACTTTTTTGTATTTTCTTAGCACCTAAAAGCCCCAATCAGGCCACCAGTTGTGCTAGGTGCTATGCACACATGCATCTCGAATTTCCTGATGAGAATTTAGGAAAAAATACTGGAAAAAAAGGTGAAAAAGTTAGAGGAAAACCCTTTTTGTAATTAAAAATAATATTCAGAACATATGAGCTTTCACCCATCTACAGCTATGTGCAGCTAAACTGACAATAAGCAAAAAACTAAAACAAAAGAAAAAACATAAGATCTGCTATATAAAATTAGCTTCTGTAGTTAACAGAAGCTGACACAGATTTCCATGAAATCAAGGACCATATGGCAACCACAATGGAACAACTTTAGTCTTTCCAAGAATTTTTGTTTTAAAAGGGGACTTGAAGAAAATATACAAGGAATAACTAATACAAGAGGATTACCTCCCTCTTTCATTGTTCCTTTTTATTTATGTTTTAAAACTGAGTGAAAAAGAGTTGCACATAGAAAAATACATATATTTCTGTGCAGTACATTTTAGATGTTAGCTCAGGCCCTTCTTAATTGTTGTGCTATATTAAAGTTTTCTTTAAGTAATAACTTTGCCACTTATATGTAATTCTGTGAAACACTTGACTGTCTCCTAAGTACACATGAGCGGAATGACTGGGTTAACAAGCCACAGTATTTTGGAAATATACTAAAGTACATTTAAAGCAGAAAGATGTGTTGTATATAGTATGTTCAGGATATGCAACCACACATGAAAATGTATATATACTATTAAATTTGAGTCAAAACAGAAACTGCTTTAACCTCTAAAGAAGACAATAATCCCACCAGCTTGCTCCATGTAAATTTATCACAATACCAACAATGAATTAGTACAACAGTGCTTCACAAAGACTTTATAACCAGTAAGTTTTACATCATTTCTGCCAAATCAAAATGCCACAAGTATGAATCCTGTTCAGACTGCCTTACATCTAGAACTATGGCTTCCTCACAGTTACTAGGTTAGTCAGCTGCTGTATATGAGATTGCTAAATCTGTGCTATTCCTGGCACAATTTTCTCCTATGGGGGATTCCTTGTTACTAAGATTTATAAGGTGAGGGTATGGTGATGTCATCTCTTACCATTGTGCTGCTTTGTTCTTCTTGCATTCCCATCTTAATGACCACATAAGTTGATATACACAAAGAAAAGTGGAGATATGTAAATTCAGTGGTTGATGCTGTGGAGGCGGAGCAGATTTCTAAACTGGGAGGCAGTGAAGGGAGCAACCCAACATTCAAACTCTTTGAAAGAAACCTTTAATGTCTCATCAGCCCGGCACTTTAAAACCACCTCCCCCCAAACCTGTCCTGAAAACTGGAAAAACTGGGTGTCTGACTGGAATTTTATGGAGACATTAGTAATGAAAGGACATTACAGATCCCATGACATCTTTGGTTTTTGGTAGAAATGTTATCTTATCCTCTAAAATTAGATCCATATATTGTCCTGGAGCCAAATGAGAAACTGCCATTGATATCAACATTACAAAATAATGTGATTATTTCGGAGCTTGTAATTGAAATTTCAACACATTTTGATAAAATTTTCATGAACAATTTTGCGAATGTTTAGTTTTTTGACTAGCTCTCCTGTTTGATAATTGGTATGTTGCCATTATCAATATTTTTAGCGCTTTTAGTACCCCTTACATTTCAAAGCACTGTAGAGTGCAGTATAGCATGGGGCCGGGTCCTGAGAGCTGCTGAATGCCTGCAACCCCACTGAGGTCAGCACATCTCTCAGGATTTGAGCCAGGACTTAATTAATCTATGGGCTGAATTTCAGTGAAAGGATACTTTTTGTATTTTTCATACACAAAGAGCAAAAATGCATCATTTCAGTCTGGATGTCTCATTTCAGCATATGGAAAAGAACAAAAAAGAACAAATATAAGTCTCCATGAGAGAGTGCAGTGTGATAAGACCCATACAGTGCACTGTCCCTGCAACAGTTAGAGAGGGAGACTCCTTCCCTTTAAAGGTACAGGTCCTGAGCCAGCCAAGTTTTTAAGCGTAGGTAGTCCTATTGGCATCTAGGGGGACTACTCACATGCTTAAAATTATCTGAGTGTTTATATGCTTTGCTGGATCAGTCAGTGTACTTCACATTCCTTCTGTTGAAATAATCGACCTTTTCGAGTCAGCGCTGCCTGTTCTACAATTTGGTAGGTAGGGTCGTGGTAGGTAAAAAAACGAACAAGTAAAGCCACACCTCCTGCTCTTCACATCTTCAAAGCTTTCATTTTAAGTTAACATTTAATTTCTTTTAATCTTTTTTTTTATTACTGAATATGCTTACAACAGTTCTGGTTTGCTACAGCTGGTTTCCTGTTATTTCTGCCAAATGTGAAATAGCTATAAAACTTGAAAAGGTTTTGGTGCTGTCACTGCATGAAAAATTTCATCTACGGAGGAAAATTAAGTATGAGCATTATCCTTTAATTGCTTTAATCTTATTTCATAAGTCAACTTTTTTTACCCCCAGCCCATCTCAAAGCTTCCGATATGTAACTATTTTTTGCCCTTTAGGTTATGTTCTTTCAGTCAGGTATAATGTGTTCATTAGCAACAACAAAAGAGATGAGAATTATCTGCTTGCATGTCAGGCCCAAATCAACTTAACAACCCCCATCTCTAGCTAAGAAGAGCAGTGCC